>NW_006159611.1:3186210-3207969 GCF_000334495.1 Tupaia belangeri chinensis | reverse complement strand
ACACTTGGGCAGGCATCTTTGAAAGCTGCAAAGAAGTCCCTCTGGCAGCGTCACAGTGCCTGACTTCAGAACTCACCGCCCTAACATGGGAAACCCTCGCCAGGTAAGAGCGCCTCAGGACTGCTGCGCTACATTTATCTCCAGGTTCAAGGATAAACTGCCCATGGATCTCCGAGTTTGTAGCAAGGCCTGGGGCTCAGCGTAGTCTCCTTTAATTCAGACTCTTGTCTTCAATTCGGATTTATTTGCAGTCAGAGCATTGATTTACCTTCTCTTGCTCTTCTCTCACTTTGTTCTTCATAAGGCCTTTGTGGGCTTCCGAGAAGTTATTGCCTCTGAATTCGATTTTAATGGAGTTAATATATCAGTTTGTTATTTAGTGCCTGACTCCGTGGTTAATCCTAGGAAGCCTGGGTGAGTACCGTAGCAGAGGGCTGCACTTTCTCCAGGTTGTGGCGTTTTTCACGTCAGACGCAGACGGAGATCAGGGCGAGGAGACTGGGGCGTCTGCTGCCACACGAGGCGGGGTCGTTTGTTTTTCTTTTACAGGAGCTCAGTTTTCAATTCTAGGGTCTATAACGAGGCAGGCTTTAACGCAGCTGTAACTAGGATGGAACAGTTACCTATTTCTGAGCTGGGCTGAATGCTGAATGGATAGGCTCTCCCACTGAGAGTGAGCTGGCCACAGACACAAGGCAGGGCCTTCGGTTCCGTGGGCCTACAACTTACGTTCTGTTTGTACCTCTCTGTCCTTGTTAGGTGGAAAGAAGCTTGCTCCTTTGCCCCCATGTTTATGCACGTGACCAAGCGTGTATTAGGTCGCCTCTCTCGCTCTCCTGGTTCCCAGATGAGCACGCCGCAATGTTCCCGTGTCCCCCTCTCAAGCACAGAGGCCCGTGGTCCCACTGACGCTCCTCAGTCAAAAAGCTTCCCTGCATGTTGGAGGTTCTGCTAGCCTGGGCTCTGAACCCGCAATTTCTGCTGGTTCCTCTAGGAGGAGCATCATTGGCACTGCGTTTCCTGTCTTGGCCCAGGGTGGGACAGAGCGGTTTTGTTTTTTTTCCATGCAAGACACCTGGAGCTACAGGTCGCTTTGGAAACCAGCAAAAATAGGCTGCAGTTCCAGGTTACTCTGACATAGGTAATGACTTAAAATTCCTCTGCGCTTAGATTTTACACTTCTGAGTCTCCCAATCAGCTCTTGTGAACCTCGCAGGTTTCTGTGTTTTGACCTTAGAGTCAACGCCGCAACCCCCTGCAGGAGGGGACGAACGTGTGAGTGTGTTCTCGGCGCGGGGAGGGAGGTAGTGAAAGAGAGAATTCAAGGACGGCCCTACGATGAAGGGGAGAAAAGGTGCTGGGTGTTAGCCCCCAGGGCACGATGACCTGAGTGGACACATGCGGCTTTACTGGGTGAAACGCTGGCAGGGGGAGCACTTCCCTCGCTATCCTTCCCTCGTGGCAGGCGGAGGAAAATGTCAAAAGTATTTGGCTGGGGTTTCCAGATACCGACAGGCACCTTTCCTCATGTGTTGTGGCTAGATTTGACTTTTAGAACCCTACACTGGCGAGTCTTCACTGATGTATCTGCCGGCAATAGAAATACCGTGGACGTGGGCGGTAAATACTGTGTTCGGTGTCCACAGTCAGAGCATGAGAGCGAACTCAGGTGCTGTCGAGGCTGCCTGTCTTCATGCACACGTGAGCGTCCTTGCAGAAGGCGTGCACATGTGGCCGGCTGGGCTGTTTGCAAAGGCTCTGGACACCCCTGCCTGGAATAAATCACCCCTGCCATCTAACAGCCTTTACAGTGGGGATGTGCCTTCTCATGAAGAACTTGCCTTTAGAAGTGACCAGGGTTTTTCCAGTTTTCTGGGAGAAGTACACTGCTTTGTATTGTTTGACCACACACGAATGCTTTTGTGGTGAAAGAATTCATTACATGGCGAACGCATGAGTGTGGTGGCTGCGCTTCGGAGAAGTGCCGTCCTCTGCCTTTGGCCTCTGCAGGGTCCAGTGGGACTGGCTCACAGGGGCTGCCCCTTCCTCCGTCCCTTCGTCCCTCCGGTCACAGTACCGCACACTAGATGGCAGTAAGACCTCAGCCTGAGGCCGTTCCGTCTCCCCTCCCCCTCGTGCACCATCTTTTTGTCCTAAGCAATATGGAATAAAACATGCAAATAACACCTCCTCATTTTGTACAAGGTTCATTCAGAAAAGCTGATATGCAATTAAAGCCGGCGAGGAAAATAAATATGTTGAAGATACCTGAAGCTCCAGCATGACAGCCATTTTTATTTATTTGAAGGGGGAGCTCTTCCTAGTTTGTCTCTGTTGTTGTCATTTTTCAGATGGAGTCTAATTACAACAGGAAACTTGTTAGGGCCAAAAGCCTAAGTTTAGGGGGAAGGCAAACGTGCATTTCTGGGAAGAGAAAGGGGGTCAGCCGTGCGCAGGGCTCTCGCTGCCTCCAGTCCCTTCCATCAGATCAGCTTTTCTGCAACATTCACCTGGATTTCCAGACCGCGACGTCAGATGCAAGCTCAGAGCCCCGTGTGTGTTGTCCATTAACAGCGGGCACAGCGTTTAGAAGGAAAAGGAAATGAAGCCACAGCCCCCGACACAACGAGGACCGCTTTTCATCGTGTTCGGTTAAAGCTGGAGCACTGGGGTTGAGTGGAAGGCAAAAAAAAAAAAAAAATTCAGAGTCCGTAAAATATTCTTGAACGGTTAATCCAGGCCCCCAGAAGGGCCTATTCAGGGAAAGCCATCTGAGAATAGCATGAGAGAGGGCTGTGCTCTGATCGGCAATCATTCATTTTGTAAAAAAAAATAGTAAAAAGGTGAAATGCTCTTATCACAGCAAACTTGGCAAACATCTAACGAGATGCTGCAGGAATGTTACTGTTTTGCTCTCACAGTTCACAGCCCTAGGCTCCATGCTGGAATTCTCAGGCACGGTGGCTTCTCATCTTCAAGGAGAGCATATAATCACCTTGTAAAGGTTACTACACAGAACTCCGGAGTAGCAACCGGATAAAAACGTGCATTCATGAGCACATACAGAGCCTGTTACCCCGTCTGCACACGAAAATGCTTCATGCGGTATTTATTTATTTATTTATTGGAGAGGCTTTTGCTATAGGGCGTGTGCACTCACCACAAAGACAGAGAGACAGAGAGCGAGAAATCCACGCCACAATCCCTTCTCCGATCGTCTCTCGGGATCTTGGGCACGCACGCACATGCGTCTGGCGTGAGTTTAAGCCACCAGGTCTGGAACTCAAACCGCGGTCGACTACATGAGAGCCCAGTGACTTAGCCATTATGCCAACTACTGGTCCTGCTTAATGCATTATTTATAGATATTGTTTTACCGAGGGGACCAAGGTCGTCTGTGGGTTCCTGGGCAACGGAGCAAGTCTCCAGAGGCCGCTCTGATAATCCCTGCTGACAGTCTCTTGGCCCGCATTGGTGCACTTTAAGTAGATGCATTTTCCAACTTGGAGGGACGACTGAAAACCTTTTTCTTTTTTTAATTAGTTAACTACTCATTTTTCCAACTTGATCACAACTCATTAGTTTTGATCAGAAACAGTGCCTGAAGTAGGGGTGTGGCTGTTCCCGTTCCCTCCTCCCTACCTCTCAGTTACTCCCAGAGAGAGACGAACAGCCATCTCTCTTTCCTTCTGTCTCTGACAGCGATGTTCCCATTTACGCCGGTGTCCAGGGGAACCAGACTCAGTAACAGTCTGACTTACAAGAAAAGGTCGGCCTTCTTAGAGTTTCGTTTCAGTTGCCAGAGGGCACAGCCCTTGCTGGGGAGAGAGAGAGAGAGAAAGCTCCCACCAAGTGGGTGTGGTCACAGTCCTTTTTTCCCTCTATTTCTCCTTCCTGGCAAGAATTCTGGCACCTTTGTAGGTGTGCCTGGAATGATTTTCAAGCCATGGGCACCAGGATTCTCCCTGCTGTCAGCCATGTGGGCTCCAGCTTCCAAGACACGGGGTTGTCCATTTTGCTATGAGCTAGCCCTGAAATCCTAGGATTTAGGAGTTCCTTTAAATATATATATGTGTGTGTGTATATATATATATAAATTGCCAGAGGGTGCACTCTTCAGAGAGAGACAGAGGAAGGGAGAGATCATTCCCAGTGGGGCATGCGCACCCTGTAACCCCTTCTCAGTTATCTCTCATCACCTTGGGATTTGGGCACACGATCACTGCACCTGTTCTTCCGCTGGAGCCAGGACTCAAACTGCAGTGGACCATGTGAGGTCTGCCTTCCTTCACTGCAAGGCCAGGACCCAGGCTTTATTTTAGGAATGCCAATGGAAATGTATTTTCAAATGCTTTTAGAAATCAGTATATATTAAACATTATGAGAATTCCATACTTTTAAGTTGTTGCCCGAAGTGCCTCCCACCTGTTTTTTTTTTTTTAAGTATCTTTCTTTCCTGAGAGAGGGAGACAGAGAGACAGGTACCCTGCACAAGATCTTCACACACCGATCCAGTCCTGGTCTCAGTGGGGGGTGGGTCAGACGTGCGTGTGTACCCAGCATGCTCAGGGAGGTCCTGGGATGAGAACCTAGGACCTTTCCCATGTGGGTCCAGTTGCATTACTGCTACACCACTGCCTGGCCCCCATGCTGGGCCCTGTTAGTTTGGTGTGTCTCCCGCGGGTTCTCCTGTATCATACAGCAGGTGTAGGCCCGCTTACTGTGTCACCGGGACTGTGACATCAGGCCTGGCCTACTGTAGCCTTATACAGGTGGCCATGTAGGAAGGGGGCAGAGAGGAGGACAGCCACTTCACAGAGGAAGTGCCAGATGAGGGACACCCCATAGAAAACCGAAAAGCAATAGAGAACTTTACTACAAAGAGCCCCAGTTTTATTGTCACCAGGCACCAGCAGTGCTGCACAGAATCCGTAATAAAATGCTCCCCTGCTAGGCAGGCCCCTTTCCTTGAGAGCTGTTGAGAAAGGAAAAATTCATAGTACCCCCATCCTGCCTGGAAGAGGCTACCTTTCCTACCTAAGCTTGCGTGTAATGAAGCAAAGCAAAACAAAACCCCAAGGTTCTCTCGTCCTTACTTTGTATACTCCAGCCTAGGTAAACTCGCCACTTTTGTCTCTAATTGATATTTGGAGATGTTTTCCCGTTGTATGTTTGTGAGCCCTGAGGATTTCATGGCAGTTACCAGGTCTCTAGGACCCTGCACAAACCTAGGACCTTTCCCATGTGGGTCCAGTTGCATTACTGCTACACCACTGCCTGGCCCCCATGCTGGGCCCTGTTAGTTTGGTGTGTCTCCCGCGGGTTCTCCTGTATCATACAGCAGGTGTAGGCCCGCTTACTGTGTCACCGGGACTGTGACATCAGGCCTGGCCTACTGTAGCCTTATACAGGTGGCCATGTAGGAAGGGGGCAGAGAGGAGGACAGCCACTTCACAGAGGAAGTGCCAGATGAGGGACACCCCATAGAAAACCGAAAAGCAATAGAGAACTTTACTACAAAGAGCCCCAGTTTTATTGTCACCAGGCACCAGCAGTGCTGCACAGAATCCGTAATAAAATGCTCCCCTGCTAGGCAGGCCCCTTTCCTTGAGAGCTGTTGAGAAAGGAAAAATTCATAGTACCCCCATCCTGCCTGGAAGAGGCTACCTTTCCTACCTAAGCTTGCGTGTAATGAAGCAAAGCAAAACAAAACCCCAAGGTTCTCTCGTCCTTACTTTGTATACTCCAGCCTAGGTAAACTCGCCACTTTTGTCTCTAATTGATATTTGGAGATGTTTTCCCGTTGTATGTTTGTGAGCCCTGAGGATTTCATGGCAGTTACCAGGTCTCTAGGACCCTGCACATTAACGTCTAGATTAATCTGGGCTGGTGGAAAATCGTGGAAGCACAGTAACTCCTTCGGATAGTTCTCTAGATCCAGGACCAGAAGTCAGTGAACATAACAGGAACAGGTCATGTTAATGAGATACCATAAAACCGAAGGGTTCATACACATCCCCTGTTTGCTAGGGAGTGGGGTGTGGGGTAGCAGGAGTCAGCAGACGGGTGGCCATGGCTGAGAGCGGGCATGGCCTCATCACAAACCCACCTGAATCAGGCAGCACCCAGGGAGCAGCTCAGGCCTTGACCAAGTACTTCCACATGAACGTGGTTAGGATGCCGGTGGTTGAATCTACCGTTGAATCTACCGTGAAACCAGTTTATGAATGGAAATTTGCAGTTTGCTTCAGGTACCGTGTCGGGCTCGACCTCCCCGTCTGGTAAATCAGTGTAAGAGCAGTGCACCCGTGGCATGTTGGGGGCGCAGTGGTTATCTCAGTTCATGGCACCGAGTTTCAGTGAGGACGCTCAGTATGTCTTACTGTGACACTCGAGTGGGCTCCTGTGTACAGTGAGTCCTCTCTGGCCTAGTCTAGCTGCCGGGTAGGTCACAGCAGGCTTGGTCTGCAGGCTTGGGGTCGGGGGCTTGGTCCACAGGCTGGGTCTGCAGGCTCGGAGTGCAGGCTCGGGGACTCCGTCCTCAGGCTCACTCTCGCACCTCATCGTACCTTCGTCTTTGGTCACTCTCTCACACCTTCGTCCCTATTGCTTTACTCTAGCTTCCATCCTTGGAGGGTCCCATGCCCTCTCACCAATGTGGAAATAGAGCTGAGGTCAGCATCACAGGATAGGCTGGGTGTGAGAGGACAGGACAGAGGTGGGTCCATTCGAGACCTGGCAGGGCAGGAGCCGGGAGGAAGCTGTGTCCTGGGGGCCAGAGGGAGAGGAGGGGAAGGCAGGTCCTAGCGAGCCTCGAGGCTGAGCACAGCTCTACAGACTGCAGGTTGCGGGAAGCCACCTGGGATTCAGCTCAGTGCTGGGGCTGAGATGTGGGGAGAGCTGTGTCCAGGTGGGGACCAGGAGTTCTAGTGAAGGTTCACAGCTGAAGCTGGGATTTGAGTTAAATGTGGGAGCATTGATGTATCAAAGCAAAAATGTATGCTTGCATATGGTGTGCACACCTCGGAGGACCCACAGCCCTTGTGGCTGATGTATGTGTGGGTCTTTACATATGTGTGGGTGTACATAGGTAAGACGCGTGTTCATGTATACACAGGAACGCAACAGAGGTACATGTATAAAAGGGGACTTCAGAAAGTTCTTGGAAAAAATGGAATTAAAGTATGAGTCTACTTGGATGCCAAAAAATAAATGAATGAAATCCATGCATAGCTTTTCCATAGTACACATTTTTCATGAACTTTTTGAAGTCCCCTTTTATCTATTTAAAGCTGTGACTAGTCCTCTTACATAAAACGGCATGTGATTCGCCTGCTAAAATGAATAATGAAAATAATAACTAACATTTATTGACACTGTGACACTTCGGAGACGTCTAGTTTAACGTAAGGCTAGTGGAAGTGGAAGAGAGCGGTTACAGTTGGGCACAGAGGAGCCGGAGGTAAGGACACCAAGCACAACCCTTTGCCAGAATCGAAACTTGAACAGAGGACACAGCTCGAGGGTGGTGAAGGGCAGGAGGCCTGGAATGAGAGGGGGAGGGTGTGAAGGCCACTAGGAAAGGACCGACGGCTGTCTTGGGTCGGATCAGGTGGAAGAGGTCTTAGAACATGCGCACAGGGAGATGTTGGAAAACGTCTCCCCTCGGGAGGCTGCAGGAATAAGCGAGAGCCGGGCGTGTTTGTGAACTTCAGGTGTTCACCCTCGTGTAGGAGGTGATTACCGGATTGCATGGGCCCATACAGTGCCGGGAGCACACCTGACCTGCCGTGTGTGGGCCCCTGCTCTGTCCTCTACGTAATAAGCTTCCAGCCCGTCCCTGACTTCATCTTCCCCTCCTTTCCGAGCAGGTGAGAGAAAATGCAGCAGCAAGATGGCCTACTGCACTTACAGGAGCCATGACCGACTCTTCCCATCAGAAGGTGGTTGCCCTGGCAACCAGTTTCTCTTTTTCCTTTCTTTTTTTTTTCCCCCCCCCCCAAGAAGCCCAAGTTCGTTTCCATAGACTAACTGGAGAAAAATCTATTCACCACATTCCACATTTTACAATTTATCTTTTCGAAAGGTCTCATGGTGTTTCTCTTAAATGGGTCAGGATCTCTTTTCATTTTCTGAATATTTGAAAATATTTTTCAGAATATTTTTATTTTGGAATATTTCATTGGAAGTATTTAAACATATTTTTTCTATTTAAAATTAGTGTAGTTTAACCAAAATAGACTAGAATCACAGTCAAAGTGACTCGTGAAAGCAAAGCTGTTTCACCCCTCAGCGCTTGAGGCTGACATTGTAACGGGGAGTAGATGACATCAGAATGGGCATGCCCCCCTTAACCGAGGTAATTAAATTAGAGTTTCTTTTTCTCAAATCTTCCCTTCTCCTTCTCATCTCTCAGCTGGAGTTCTCAGATAGAAACACCATGGCCATTTCTACCCTGCACAGAGCAGGGCTGACGTCTGGTTAAGAGAGGCAGTGGATGTGCAGAAGTCAGGCGCGGTGGTGAGAGGGGCAGGCGTGATGCGATTTTTGAGGAAGAGAGCTGACAAATGTGATGTTGGCACCGTGAGAACGAATAGTCCCGTGGTCCAAAGAAAGGTGTCACTGACCCCTCTGGCTCTTCAGTACCAAGCCGACTCACAGTTAGCACCACTAGATGAATAAGAAAAATTCAAGACCACCACTTACTCATTTTCTCATGAATACCAACTCCTATTTGAGTAGTTTTGAACTACTTGTAGAGTTTAGCCTTTGTACAACATCAGGGAAATTTAAACCATTTAAAGTGACTAGATTTATTCTGGGAGATGATGAAATATGACTATCAGTTTCTGTCGTAGTTTTTATTAAGATCAGTTGAATAGTTTTTGAAAAATCAAATTGCTAGAGGTTTGGGAATCCCTAACATTTGGGGATTATTTTAGAGTTTCTTCACTCTAATGAAAATAGATGGTCAAAGGGGACATCGTGAAGAAGGGAATTTGAGCAGGAATTGGGAGGAAATGAAGGATCGGCCTTGGGAACATTTGAGGAAGAGAATTCTTGACAGAAGAATTCTTCAGAGAAAGAGTCCAAATAAGAAATGTGTCTGAATTTTTGAAGGAGCATAAAGAACATGCCATGAAGAAGATGACAGGAGAGTAATTAACCACAACGTCAGAGAGCATTAGAGCAGTGGGCAGTGGGGGGTGGTGTTCATTGCAGGAAATGACAAAGACCCTGACTTTTACCCTGACGGATAATCTCTGCTAAATGGTGCTGCAGTACCCACATCATACCCTTCACACCTCTAGACTTCTGAAGCAAGGTTGGTTCTGTTTTTCAGACAATAGCTATCTCAGGCTGGGCGCCACATATCTGTTGAAACTACTCCACCCTGCCATTGTACCACAGATGCAGCTCTAAGAACGTGTCAGATAGGCATAACTGTGTCCCCCCAAATATATTT
Source organism: Tupaia belangeri chinensis (assembly GCF_000334495.1). Taxonomy (NCBI): domain Eukaryota; kingdom Metazoa; phylum Chordata; class Mammalia; order Scandentia; family Tupaiidae; genus Tupaia; species Tupaia belangeri. The sequence goes on along the minus strand of NW_006159611.1, from coordinate 3,198,503 downwards.
ACAAAAGCAGGCAGCCCACAGGCTCTAGTTTTGCCAGCCTCTGACATATAGGATGAGTCTGATTTATTTCTACTTCAAGGAAAATTAAGCAGAGAGGAAATAGAAAAAAAACAAAAAAACAAACAAAAAAACCCACTAACATTGATTGACTCTCCACTATGTACCAGAAAGTGTTTTGGACCGATCTCTCTGTCTGTCTCTCCCATGGTTATCTGTTTCTATCCCCATTATTAGCTCCTTGTCTAAGACAGCTTTATCTATCATACACATAACTTCAGTAGCCTCCTCCCTGATTCTGCTTTGCTTATACATCTGCTTAATTCAGTGTCAAAGTGATCCTTTAAAAGATAATTATACCGGGACCTGCGGATGGTGTAGTGGTTATGTCACTGGACTCCCACGAAGTCATCTGCGGTTCGAGTTCTGGACCCGATGGCTTAAAACTCATGCCAGGTGTGTGTGCCCAAGATCCTAAGAAGAGAATAAAGGAGAAGGGATTGCGGCATGGCCAACTCCCCTAGTGGGTGGTTCCTCACTTTCTCTCTGGTGAGAAACATGTGCCCTATAACAAAAATCTCTCTTAAAAAAGATCTTGCCAAATATTTAAAGAAAGAATAACGTTTTATAAGATTTTTTCCAGAAGATAGAAGAGAAAGGCTCAGCTCAAAATTTATAAGATTAGCGTTACTCTGATACCAAAATTAGATAAAGATAGTAAACATAAGAAAACTGGAGAACAGTATTTCTCATGAGCGTAGACATGAAAATTCTCAACGAATTATTAGCAATTGGAACCAAGCAATGTATTAAAAGAATGACAAGCTAATATCAAGTAGAACTTTATTCCAGGAATACAAGGCTAGGTCAGTATCTTAAAAATAAATTATAGTGTTCCATATACTATAAACTAGGCAAAAGAAGCAAAAGCACATAGCATACACCAACTGACTCAAAAAAACTGACAAAATTTAATCTCATTCATAAAAAATCTCTCAGGAAATTCAAAATGGAAGGGAATAGTCTGTCTGAAAAAAAGCATCTGCAAACAAAACAACAGTGACAACAACAACAAAACCTCACCGTTACTATTTTACTTAATGTGGAAAGAGAATGCTATCTTCCCAAGATAGGGCACAAGTCAAGAAGGCCCAGTCCCACCATGCATAGTCATCGTAGTAGTAGAACTCTAGCCAACATGAGTAACCAAGACAAGTTATATCAGAAAGAAAGATGTTACGACTTGAAGATGACAATCGTTGTTCTTTGTCCTAGCAATTAACAATTGAAAACATATTAAAAACAGTGATAATTTAGACTAACTTTTTAAAATGTAAAATATTTAGGAAAAAATCTAAAAGAAAAAATGGATAGAATTTATATGATAGCTGTAACAATTTTGAGAAAAAATAAAAGGTTGGAGAAATCACAATACCCATTTGTAATTATTTTATGGCTATCATAATCAAACAATGTGGTACTGGCAAGAGAGATAGATATAGATCATTGGAACATAATAGAAACACACAGATAGGTAACACTGATTTTTGACAAAAGGAAAGGCTGCCCTTCACCTAGTCTTCCCTATGACAGTTAATTGAATCTTTAGCCTTTCAGTTGGCCAAGTGCAAAAGTAAGATCTTCCTTGATTCTTCTCTTTCTCTCACATTTTTATTTGAATTCCTAGAAGAACCCAATGCTCGCCTTCAAAGCATATCCACAGACTGGTGCTCTTACTCCTCACTCTGAACACCACGATCTGTTCTACCATAACTTTTGTCTAGACTCTTGCAATAGACTTCTAACTGGTCCTAATACTTTGACATACACCCAATGTAGAGTGTATTACCTGTACAATTGCCACAGTGATTATTTTAAAAGATAGATCATATTGGTCCTTGACTCAAAGTCTTCAAATGGTTTTCTACTTCAGTGAGAGTATAACATTATGACCACGAGGTTAAAAGATCCTGCATGATCTGATCTGGCCTTCACTATTGCTCTGCTCCCAAATTCTCTTTCTTATAGCCCTTCTTCAGCAATTTCTTTCTTTCTCTCTTTGACTCTTCTGCAGTCACACTGGCTACTTTGGTATTTCTCAAACATGCCAAATATGTTCTAGCCTCACTATTTTTTGACTTGCTGTTTCTTGTGCTAGAAACTGCCTTTTCCTGAAGATCCAAAAGATTCACTGCTTATACAGATGAACCTGGACCTCTGTCTGTTTTTTTTTTTTTAATTTTTTATTATCATCATAATCTTCTTTATATTACATTGGATTACATATAACTTTACAGTGTATTACATTGCTTTTTCAAAAGGGAATGCCATGCATGTCAGTCAGTACAAAGACATTAATCTCCCTGCTTCAACATTCGATATCTTTTCTATGTTTTCCCCAATTATTATTATTATTATTTTCATCATATTAAAAAATTAACTAAAAATGGGTTAAATACTTAAATGTAAGATCCAAATCTATTAAATCAGTGGAAGAAAACATAGAAAAAATAATTTAGAACATTAGAAGGAGCAAAGATTTTTTAAATATCTCAAAAACACAGGTGGCGAGAACAAACATACACAAATGAGCATACATTAAACTAAAAATGCTCTGCACAACAAGGAAAACAATCAACAGAGTGAAGAGACAGTCTATGAAATGGGAGGAAATATTTGCAATCTACATTTTCAACAGAGTATTAATAACCAAAAAAATAGGTGAGAAACTCAAATAGCTCATCAGCAAGAAAACTTCAATAATCAAACAATGGCCATTTGACTGAGCAGTTTTCAAAAGAAGGCATGCAGATGATCAGCATGCACATGAAAAAATGCCAAATGTAACTAATCATCCAGAAAATGAAAATCAAAATCACAGTGAGATTATCACCTCTCTCCAGTTAAAAATGGCTATTATCAAAAGAACAAAGAACAAAAATATCTGGCAAGGATGCAAAGAATGGAGAATTCTTCTGTACGGTTGGTAGTAATATAAGTTAGTACAGCCATTATGGAATGCAATACGGCAGTTCCTCAAAATGCAAAAAATAGAGCTAATATATGATCTAGTAATGGGGCTTACTGGGTGTCCATCTAAAAGAAAGTAAATCAGTATGTGGAAGTGGTATCTATAGCCCCATGTTTATTGCAGAACTATTTCACAATAGATAAAATTTGGAATCAACCTGAATGTCCAACAGCTGGTGAATGGCTAGAGAAATTGTGGTAAACACATACAACCTTATTTCACTGTAAGAAAGGGTGACATCCTGACATTTGAGATAACAGAGACAGCCCGAAGGAAGTCATGCTAAGTGAAATAAGCCAGGCACTTAAAAACAAATGCCATTACTGGAAGCTGAAAGATTCGGTCACATAAAAGTGGACAATGGGTTTGGAAATACCAGATGCCAGGAAGGGCTGGAGGTGAAGGGATGAGAGAGATTTGGTTACCAGATACAAAACTGCAAGTTGACAAGTGGAATGAGTTCTAGAATATTTTAGCACAGTATGACAACTATAGTTAGTGACAATTCAATGTATGTTCAAAATAGCCAGAAGAGAGGTTTTGGAATGCTCAGAGCACGAGTAATGATACATGTTTGAGATGGTAGACATGTTTATTACCCTGCTTCAATCATTACCCATTACACGTAGTGTTCAAACAATAAAAAAACACTCTGCCCCATAAAGTTGTGCAAGTATTACCTGTCAATTAGAAATTGTAAAACTTTTTTTTTAATAAGAAAATGAACTCTCTCACTTTTTTCAAGCCTCACTTTTTTCAAGCTTCCTGATGATGCTTTGTACAAAAGCAATTGGCCATTTCCTGACATTCTCTACCTGCTTTATCTTTCCCTTTCCTTTCCGTACATACAACCTATGAACTAATTATATATTTTATTTTTTATTAAGTTATTTCATAAATGCACTTCACCTTCCAGCAATGAAGAGATGTTTTTCTGTTTTGGTTATTGTTATATATCCAAAATCTGGAACACCCTTGCCATATCATAGATAATTAGCACCTAAATTTTTAATGAGTATATCTAATAAAGTTATGGTCCTGATGTCCCACTCAGAAATTCAGAATATGCGTAATAAAGCCACAGAGCTCTGTCTTCTAGTCACACATGTTTGGAAAGTACTTGTGTTTTCCAAGTTTACTTCATTTATTTCTTCTATGAGTGAAAGAGAAAGAGAGAGAGAGAGACAGACAGACAGACACCCCCAGGCCATGCTCCATCCCCAATTCCATCAGCTCTGCATCATGAATATGTGTGTGCCCGGAGAGCTTAGTAGAGAGGTCTCTGGACATGAACCGAGAACCTTTCCTGTGAGTCACCCTCACAGAGCATTGCTTCATTGCTCTGCCACCGTCCAAGTCTGATGGTTCTTTTAATAGATCATTTAGATTGCATAAAGAATTACTACTATCAACTTTTTAAAAAAAAAATGTCTTCAACATAAGCCTTATTTTTTTTTTTGTCTAGTCCTTCAAGTTCTTACTAAGGTAAACTCTTTATTAAACTCTATACTGCATTGGTCATCATCTTTTTCTTCTGCAATTTACTGTGATTACTTTGGAAGTCCAGATTCCCTGTGAATTAGGCTTTCTGTTTATTTTCTAAAGTTAGGAAGTGCCACTTCTAGTTGTCTACTGCTTTCAGCCATGTGTTCCAAATAGCCAGTTTTAGTACAGTTTTAATTAAAAGAGAAATAAATAAGTACATTGACTTTTAAAAATAATAGGTCAGAGGGCATGCCCACCCATCAGAGAAACAGAGGGAGAGAGAGAAACACCCTCAGTGGGATGTGCTGCAATCCCTTCTTCTCCACTTCTGCATCCTGTGGGGAGCCTGGGCAAGCACATACATGTTCCTGGCATGTTTTCAGATGACTAGGACTAGGATTTGGACTGTGATGGACCTTGTGGGATCCAGCTGTCTTAACCACTTGGCTATCAGACTGGCTCCGATGTTTCGATTTCTCTCTCCATGTCTTCATTGCAGTTTCAATTGATAAATGATGTATTTCCATTTTGAAAGGAAGTTGGCAAATACTTGCCAACAAATGCTTTTTTTTTCATCTTTTGTTAATTTAAAGACACATAAAACGTAAGGTCTTAATTGGAGACTGCTGTGTTCTGTGGAGGTTATGTTGGAAGCCTTCTACATGCAAGGACAGCCTTTGACTCTGATGTGATAGACAATGTCAGGAAGGGGTGCAGAGTTCATAATCCACTTACTTAGCATCAGCACCAGGAGGGGCTTCTTTTATACTCAAGGATAATGAGACTGCTAGAGTAAACATAAACATAAAAACACATGAGTAAGCATCCACGATAGAACTAATTCTGTAGGAAATTACTGTCAGCAAAAGTGCTTTGTAAGCAAAGAAACATAATGTTTACCCTTAAATTGTCTATATTCGAGGTCATAGGAGAAGCCAAACCCACAAGTCTCACCACAAGACAACAGATGAAAGAGAGACAAATTATTCCTGAGTTTTGAGCTTCCAAACCTCGTAGGGATATTGGGAACTTGCAGGGCATCAGAGAAGAACCACAGAGATGATTAAAAAGTTGTAAAATGGGGCCTTTGAGGATAGGTTAAAGGAACTGGGACCATTTAGTTTGGAAGTGAGATTAAAAAGTGGTTTCATAATAGCTTTTAAAAACACAGTGTTAGTAAACTGATGGTGGTGAACAGCTCTTCTCCAGAATGAGGAGAAATGGACAAAATATGCCACTGAGATTTAAGTTACATGTACGGTCCAGGGGAGTTTTCAGAGATTGAAGACAAAATGGAGAGTTGAGGTGGGAAATTATGTTTATATTTTGGCTTATTTAATCTAATCTTTAAAAATAGACAAAAGATTCATACAACTGAGAGGCCAAGGCAGAGAAAGAAAATAAGCCCTTTCAGGCCAATTGATGGTAGGTGGTTAAGGTGGCAGGATCCCTCAGGGCTGGCTGTGCCAATAGCCCCAGACCTGGTGGCTTGAAATACACACAAGACGCATGTGCAGACATGCCCCCAATCCCTGAAGGGGAGAGACGGAGGAGCAGGGATTTGGGCATGACCCTCCCTTGGGGGTGAATCTTTCTCACTGTCCTTCTCTCTCTTTCTATCAAGCACACACAACCTCTGGCAATTAAAGAAGAAGAAAAAGAAAAGAAAAAAGAAGGAAGCAAATCGTTTCTAGAGGTTATGGCAGAAATGACTCTAAATATTTCCCAGATATGTTACCTTTGAACCTTATTTGGCATTTGCTGCATTTTATAATAAGCTGAGAGTCAACTGTGAGTAGGAAATCCTGCATCTTTTTCTCTCATCTTAAATTTTTATATTACATTCTGCAGATTAAGCTTGTAAGTGTCTGGTATTTTGTATACACGTACTATTAATGTAAGGCACAATGAAAATTACAAAGGAAGGCATCGTTTGTGCTCGTTAGGAAGCATCTCATTATTCGGTGGTAGATGAGGTACAGCCCTCTGGCATACGAAGCCAGACCAGCAATAAAAACGACTTCCTCAGGGATTAGAACTTTTTCTACATTTAGTATCTTCAAGTAGTTTTTGTAGGAAAAGAAATCTGAAGTAATCAGACTGAACTTTATATTTTCTTATTAAAGACTAGTTAAAATAAAGGAATGGTTAATGCAATGATTATGAAAATATATTTTTCCCGTCCAAAGGCAATAATGAAATAGAAAAGTCTTTAAAAAAATAAAAACGGGTATTATGACATAATTCATCCTCTCAAAGCCTGGATAATGTTTGATTTCTTCCAAACCAAATTTTAAACAGCCTAAGCAAACCCATACTTATTTGAAAACCCAACTCTTATTGTTTGCTTTTTTAGTGGGTTTTCTTCTTGGCAACAGAGCAGCTGATGCCTTAATAAAGTTGGAAACTTACTTAAATGCAGTGATGAAGAAAGTAGGCCAATGCTTGCAGAAACTCTTTGCCAAGAAATTCTAGAATGATTGCATTTTAAGTGTTGTTCCATTTAAGAGGCGGAATTAAACTTCTATGGAGCAAAACTACCAGGTCTGCCTTATCACTGGAGTGTGCTTTGCACAATCTTAAATGAAATTAGTTTTCTCACTAATGAAACAAATAAATCTAAATTTATTTCCTGAAGAGACAAGATGCAGATTCCAGTAACAGTGTTTTAAAATACACTCTTGTGCACTGAGCTACATTACAACATTTGAAGCTAATAGAAACCTTGACCATCAAGAGTATCTTTTTAAAAAAAATATATTTAATTTTATTCTTTTTTTTTTTTTTTTTAACATTTGACCAGAGAGAAACAAAGAAAGTGGGAACAAGAGGAGAAAAGTAAGAAAGCAAGTCACCAGGTCCAGGACCCCAACCAGAGTCAGCCATGTGGGAGTCCACCACACCACCTGCAGGCTAAAACTATCTCCTTTTCATAAATTTTTAAGAGTTTTTCTCATAGTGTGCATGTGCTCACCAGAGAGAGAGACAGAAAGAGGGAAAGTGAGAATTTGCCCTCCAGGAGGATGCCCATGTTGCAATCCCTCGTCCTCCATTCTCCCCTAGGATTTTGGACACACACATGCCCTGTGTGATTCTCAAGCCAGCAGGCCCAGGACTTGAACCACAGTCAGCCATGTGGGAGTCCAGGGCCTTAACCACTATGCTACCTGCTGGCCCCCAGGAATATCTTCCTTAATTTTACACTGTGTGGAAGTTAATAGCTAAGCTCAGCACAGACTTTCTAAGGTCACGCAACCCCAGTGACTCGCCTGTGCTTGGAGGCTCATTTACTGTGAACTGGAACCAGCTACATGGCCACTTTTATTATTTATTTTTTAGCTCATTAATCAATGCATGTTAGAGATAGAATTGTTTGTACTATGTACAATTGCCTTTCATCTGGTAAAGAACTTTAGAAGGAAAGGACAGGAAGAAAATGCGCCCTCCCTTTGCCTTGACCTCTCTTCTGTGTAGACACCCTTCTCTTAGATCCAAAGAATAAGAAAGTAGGTACCTCGTATTAGCGCCACGGGGCAGTCATGGTGGTGGTTGTATGTATAAAACCATATGTATGTATAGTCACATGTATTTTACATACAGTATTTCTAAGGTAATTGAGAGCTTTGTTCAACAATTCGCACTGATCTGATTCTGCACAGAAAGCCTACAATAACAACCATTTAAAGATAGTTTGATCTACATTTGTTGGGATTAAAAAAAAAAAACTGTATGTATATCCACCTGCGTAAAATGATAAGCACCTGTTCTTTACATCTAAGGTTTGTAGATAAATGCTCTCTCCCACTAAGGCTCTTTTTAGGCACATGTTACATTCCCACCCTGACACGCTGCACGGGCTTCCATGGAGCTGTGCCCACAGAGCTCAATCCGAACAGCGGTATTTTGTCACCCACAGATCTCTTCTGTTCTTACCTTAGGTGTGTGTGGAAACATGAGCGTGGTGTTTTCCCAGGCCACACCACAAACTGGAGGATGCAATGCAGCAGAAAATAGGAGCTCATAGGAAAAAAGAAAGTATCTAAATTTATTTCCTGAAGAGACAAGATGCAGATTCCAGTAACAGTGTTTTAAAATACACTCTTGTGCACTGAGCTACATTACAACATTTGAAGCTAATAGAAACCTTGACCATCAAGAGTATCTTTTTAAAAAAAATATATTTAATTTTATTCTTTTTTTTTTTTTTTTTAACATTTGACCAGAGAGAAACAAAGAAAGTGGGAACAAGAGGAGAAAAGTAAGAAAGCAAGTCACCAGGTCCAGGACCCCAACCAGAGTCAGCCATGTGGGAGTCCACCACACCACCTGCAGGCTAAAACTATCTCCTTTTCATAAATTTTTAAGAGTTTTTCTCATAGTGTGCATGTGCTCACCAGAGAGAGAGACAGAAAGAGGGAAAGTGAGAATTTGCCCTCCAGGAGGATGCCCATGTTGCAATCCCTCGTCCTCCATTCTCCCCTAGGATTTTGGACACACACATGCCCTGTGTGATTCTCAAGCCAGCAGGCCCAGGACTTGAACCACAGTCAGCCATGTGGGAGTCCAGGGCCTTAACCACTATGCTACCTGCTGGCCCCCAGGAATATCTTCCTTAATTTTACACTGTGTGGAAGTTAATAGCTAAGCTCAGCACAGACTTTCTAAGGTCACGCAACCCCAGTGACTCGCCTGTGCTTGGAGGCTCATTTACTGTGAACTGGAACCAGCTACATGGCCACTTTTATTATTTATTTTTTAGCTCATTAATCAATGCATGTTAGAGATAGAATTGTTTGTACTATGTACAATTGCCTTTCATCTGGTAAAGAACTTTAGAAGGAAAGGACAGGAAGAAAATGCGCCCTCCCTTTGCCTTGACCTCTCTTCTGTGTAGACACCCTTCTCTTAGATCCAAAGAATAAGAAAGTAGGTACCTCGTATTAGCGCCACGGGGCAGTCATGGTGGTGGTTGTATGTATAAAACCATATGTATGTATAGTCACATGTATTTTACATACAGTATTTCTAAGGTAATTGAGAGCTTTGTTCAACAATTCGCACTGATCTGATTCTGCACAGAAAGCCTACAATAACAACCATTTAAAGATAGTTTCATCTACATTTGTTGGGATTAAAAAAAAAAAACTGTATGTATATCCACCTGCGTAAAATGATAAGCACCTGTTCTTTACATCTAAGGTTTGTAGATAAATGCTCTCTCCCACTAAGGCTCTTTTTAGGCACATGTTACATTCCCACCCTGACACGCTGCACGGGCTTCCATGGAGCTGTGCCCACAGAGCTCAATCCGAACAGCGGTATTTTGTCACCCACAGATCTCTTCTGTTCTTACCTTAGGTGTGTGTGGAAACATGAGCGTGGTGTTTTCCCAGGCCACACCACAAACTGGAGGATGCAATGCAGCAGAAAATAGGAGCTCATAGGAAAAAAGAAAGTGCGAGTTTAGGTATTTTCCTCTAAATTGACAAATGAGATGTTCCTGAGCTCAAAGGAATTCTTTAGCTCAGTACTGAATTGCTATTAAAAAGTGTGTTACTGAGAAAACAGACCCAAATTGAGATCCTTTAGGAAATGGAATTTTTGTGTACTTTCTATTATTCACAGTAAGAATTAGCACCAGACTGCATATTACTGAGTTCAATATAATGCAAAATTAATTAAAAAATTCATATACTCTGGAAACTTATGATGAAGGACACTGGTACAGAAAGGGACAGGAGAGGTAGCATGTCCCGTGTTATGTGGGTACTCAAGGCGGGAGGGCAAGTCGTACTGATGCGTTTGGATTGAGTTGTTCCTGAGAGACAGCCAAATCTCCTCTTGATTTCTTGGTAAGATTTGATTTGGAAGGAATGCAGGGATGCATGGCTGTCTGAGGTACACATTTAATGCCCAGGGAAGAGGGGGACTATAGGATCACTGAGGAAGCAGCGGGAAGCAGAGAGGACATATTGCAATGAACGGAAACTCAGTGAAGGGGAAAGACTGGAAATGCCTTAAAAAAAAAAAAAAAAAAAAGGCAAAGGTGTCCTGATTTCCTCACTGTCTCTCTTAAAATAATACATTTATGATGTCTGATAAATGTTATAAGGAGGATTATATGATGATCATAATTTTCTGCTGAAGAGTTTATCGTTTTGATGGGGACTTTGAAGGTAAAGCTTCCATGCTCTCATTAAAGCCATGTGGGTTGGGCAAGCAGCTTTGAAGCGAAACCCAATGAAAGGGAAAAACTGGAAATGCCTTAAAAAAAAAAAAAAAAAAAAAGGCAAAGGTGTCCTGATTTCCTCACTGTCTCTCTTAAAATAATACATTTATGATGTCTGATAAATGTTATAAGGAGGATTATATGATGATCATAATTTTCTGCTGAAGAGTTTATCGTTTTGATGGGGACTTTGAAGGTAAAGCTTCCATGCTCTCATTAAAGCCATGTGGGTTGGGCAAGCAGCTTTGAAGGACCCTCTTCTGGTCACTTTTAATTTTTCAGTACACCTGATTCTAGTACATTAGGAACAGCATGAATCTTTCCAGAAGGGCAGTTTTTGTAAGCACCAAACAGTATGTGTGAGACACACACATACACACATACACACACATCATCTATAATCCCAAGAACCCCTAAGTCTATGCTACTTTCAATGTCTATTTTTAAATTTTCCTTGAAGTAGTTATGTATTTATTTTACTGCTGTGTGTAAACTGAGTAGTGAAGATGTAAGGATGGTATGAGTGGGCTCTAGCTGTATATAAGAACATTAGAAATTATTTGAAGATAGGACATTTATATCAAGAAAACCCTTTCAAATCATTTACTCTGTACTTAAAGATTCCCTATTATATTCTAAATTCCCTAGGTAAATTTATAATACCTTTTCAAAGAAATAGGTAACTCCTAGAAGGAAATAAAATGCATTCTAGTGCTTATTGATGAATTGTAGTATTTGATAAATGGATAAATTTGAATATTATGATTCAAATGGTAATATTTGAAAACTGATGTTTTCTGTATCTCTGCACTAAATCATCTATAATCATTCAAGGAATTCAAAACATGGAGAGTTAGAGCAGTGTTTCTATTCTACGTCCAGTGTACACGGTTTGTCCACTCTTGGCTTCAGTAACTCCCGTGTTGTCCTATCTACCACATCCTCTGGGAAAGTTGTCCTCAAATTGATTGCTCTCAATTTTTATTTTTAAGTTTTGATTTTTTTAAGTAAATTTCATTTTTAGAAAATTTAATTTTTTGCTTTCCTCAGAAAGAGAGAAATCCCACCGGGGTCTCTGCATGCTGTGACCCACCCTCATCCTCAGCCAGCCCAGATTATGGGTAGACCTGAGTCCTTGGTGTGCTCGGGGAGGTTCCAGGATGAGAACCTAGGACCTTTCCCATTTGTGTACAGTTGTGTTACCACTGCACCACTGCCTGGCCCCTAATCATTTTCTTTTCTCACAATATTAAAAACTAGCCCGTGGGAACCAGCAGTTAGCGTAATGGCTATGTCGCTGGACTCCCACATAGTCGACCGCGGTTCGCGTCCCGGACCCGGTGGCTTAAAACTCACGCCGGGCGCGTGTGCGTGTGTGCCCAAGATCCCGAGAGGAGAATGGAGGAGAAGGGATTGCGGCGTGACCATCCCCCCTGGGGGGTGATTTCTCGCTTTCTGTCTCTATGTCTCTCTCTGTCTGTCTGGCGAGCGCACGCGCCCTACAGTGAAAATCTCTCCAAAAAAAAAAAAAAAAAAAAAAAAAAAACAACC
>NW_006159611.1:3173723-3186029 GCF_000334495.1 Tupaia belangeri chinensis | reverse complement strand
GATTTCTCGCTTTCTGTCTCTATGTCTCTGTCTGTCTGTCTGGCGAGTGCACGTGCCCTATAGCGAAAAAAAACCTCTCAAAAAAAAAAAAAAAAACTAGCCCTTAATGTATATAATCAGAACAAGTTGGTTGATGTTTGTACAGAACATTCTTTGGGGAAATAAATGCATACTATAGTACTATTCCAAATTTATGAAGTATTTATAAATCACCACAAATCCATGGCACTGTTTAAGTTGTGGCATTAACACTTGACATTTCACTGACAATTAAATCTTTAAAACTCAATTTCACTACAATATATTTGTGATGCTGTTTATCACGTCTCCTACAAGTCACTTGGTGAAGTGTAAAATGAAAGATTATTTCAAGGACCCTTCATCATCCAGCCTTCTTACATGTCTGATTACTCATGTCGTCCTTTTAGATGGGGATGCTGACTTACTCGCTTTTATTTCTATATGAAGTTTTATGTATTTATTTGTATTTGTCCAATCTTTGACATCAAACATTAATCACTACAAGGGTCACCCTCTTGTGTTCAATAGTGTAATTAAAGAAAATTTTCTTTTTCATATAAATGCAACTCATCTTAATAAAATCTAAATGGAAATAGGTAGATTGAACCCAAAATGAATTTGGAACATTCAAGATGATTTATTGCTTCAAAACCTGTTTTGCATTGTTTTGGGAAGTCAGCTGTCTGCAAGGCTAAAGTTGTGTATTTGCAGCTAGAGTTTCTGGGTCCAAATTCCTTCCCTAGGAACTTTTTGTTATTATTTTTAAGTGTACTCGTTAATTTTTTTCATGAGCGCAAGAGAAGTGGAGAGCATCCCTCAGAGGTCCTAGTGCCATGATCCCATCCCAACTTCAGCCAGCCCTAGGTCATGAGCATGTGTGTGCTGGCATTCTGGGGAGGTCTCCAAACATAAACCCGAAATCACCTGTGCGGGTCAGCCTTGCAGTGCTGTGTCACTGCCACGCCACCATCCAGCCCCTTGTTTTATTGTTATGTGTCCATGTTTCCTTTTCTGAAAAACAGAACTAAAAATGGGGCAGATGGTAGTGTTTTAAGTACCAAGTGAAATAATGCATGCAGAACACTTACCAGCACAGAGCTCGCAGCTGCTACTCCGTAAGTCTTAGTGGTCATTTTTAATGAAAAAATATCAAGGCAGAATATTGAAATACATTCCTACTGTAGACACAGCGAGATACCACATAGGTCTCCCTTAGGAACTGTGGACCCCACCACGGGAAGTGTGGTCAGAAGACGGCATTGGGCTCCCAGCGTCTCCAGAGATTGCCTCGTTACAGAGGGATGCCTTTCAAGGTCATGCCATTGAGGGAGGCTACCTTCCCTGATGTCCAGGACACAGTAAAAGTTTAGCCCTTTAGGCCCAAACAGGGAACTCTGAGAAGCCATGTAAGCTCCAGAGCCTCAGTTGGGCAGGCTTGTTTCACAGTCCGCCTTCTCCTGCCCACGCCTGTGACCTCCATGCCTTCCAGAGGCGTGGGGCTGAGGCAAAGCTCACTTCCTCATTAACCAATTGAATTTAAACCCTATTTCTAAATTTCCTCTCCAAAGAACCCAGAATGTAATCACTCCTGGCATGGTTTTCAAGCTGCTGGGTCCAGGACTTGAACATGTGATTCTGCCTTGTGAGATCCAGTGCTTTAACTACCATGACACCTGCTGGCCCTTTGAGTGTGTATTTTGAAACTACAGAAGATCCCACATACTTTCATTGAAAGCAAGATGTCGTATTGAGTCAGAGAAAGTGTTTTTGTTGCTGTTGATAATTTTATTGTGTGCTCATGCTTTAAGGCGAGGACTTGGTCTGCTGCCCATGAAATCCACATGTGGCATTGGCGGAAGCTTGAAGGACTAAATGAAGGTCCGCCGAATGCCTGCTCATCGTTTCCTCGGCTTTTTATGAATGCCGTTGTTTAGAATAACACTTTAGTAAAAATGCAGACATTGTGAAAAACTCTAAACCAGATGAGATGCCACAATGGCCAGAGACAGTAGTCCAGCAGGAGACCAGGACACGCAATCACCCTGCAAGACAGTAGTCCAGCAGGAGACCAGGACACGCGATCACCCTATAAGACAGGAGGCCAGCAGGAGCCCAGGACACGCGATCACCCTATAAGACAGTAGTCTGGCAGGAGACCAGGACACGCGATCACCCTATAAGACAGTAGTCCAGCAGGAGACCAGGACACGCAATCACCCTGCAAGAGCACAGTGACAAGTCAGTTGCTGTGACTGTGACACATCCCACTTGAAATGCTTGTCCCTCACACTGTGAGGGAGGGTCCCAGGGGCATAAGAGAGACCACCCAGGAAGTGAGCACAGAGAGCAGGTGACAGGTGGGTGAAGCTGCACAGCGATGGTGGCGAGTGGGCTGGCTTCTGTGGATACGTAGAAAATACAAGTAGTATTTCATTCTCTGTCGGTTTATGGAGTATGAGAAAACTTCAATGATGATGTTCTCATATATAGTTTTATTATTAGTTTTTAGAGAGTGTTTTTGCTGTAGGGCACGTGTGCTTGCCAAAGAGAGACAGAGAGACAGAAAGCGAGAAATCACCCCTCCCCCTGAGGGATGGCCACACCGCAATCCCTTCTCCTCCCTTCTCCTCTTGGGACTTCAGGCACACATGCGCACACACCCAACATGAATTTTAAGCCACTGGGTGCAGGACTCAGACTCAGTTGGCTACGTGGAAGTCCAGTGACATAAGCACCATGCCATCTGCTGGTACCTCGCACATGGGTTTTTATAACTGGGTGGACGGTGGTTTCATTCTGTCAGAGAGGGACCAGTGGAAACAGGCCCAGGACAGTAATATTGAGGTGAGATGGCTTTTACCCATGCAGAAGCTGGTGTCAGGTGGCGGAATGAAGGCCACATGGATGCAGACACTCTGAGAGGTTTTCAAAGGAGAGCCTGAGGTTTCATCTGATGAGTTGCATTTTCTCAATTAAGGAGATGTTTTATTGACAATGGGTTGTAGATAGGGTGTGGTGGAGATGTCTAAAAGACTGGAATGAATTAGACAAGGAATGGAGAGGATTGGGGACCGCCACCCGAGGGTGTGTGCTCTTCTCCTGTTGTAACATAGTCATACAGGAACTAAACGCTGTCAACAGCGACGACAGCAAAGTTCAACACTGCATTTGATTACAGAAGGGAAGGAAAAAACCTGTGTTATTTACATGTGTTGATTATATTTGAAATTTCTTATGTTTGTGAATTAATAATGCTTCTGCTGATTAATGTTTGAAAAATACTTTGATATAGTTTGATGAGCTGAGAGAAAGCAACTTTTAGGTTCTGTGCCACTGGCTTCAATTGGGATTTTTGGTCGTTACATTAGACTGGAATTTTTAGGATTTTTAGTCGTTACATTAGACCAGAATTTTTAAACTGCTATCAGATCGCGGGGTACCATCAGCACATGTGCTCTTCAGCAAAAACCTTAAAAACGTTTTTAAAGTGTTCCTTGGACCAGCTGATGATGTGGCGGTTACAGCAGCTGGAGCCCACATGGCTGACAGGATGGTTTGAGTCCCGGACCTGGTGTCTTGAAAGACATGACAGAGTGTGCGTGGGTGCCCGAAATCCCAGAAGCAGAATGGAGGGGAAGGAATTGTGGCGTGGCCACCCCTGTGGGGGAGGTTGGTGGTGCTTTCTCACTCCCTCTTCCCCAACGCAGCCTCAGCCATGCCGCCCCGCACCTTCCCTGGATTGCACCACCATGGAGGGTGGCCCCAGGCGGCTTTTGCAGTCAGACAGGCTTGGATAACCAGCAAGGCCCCCATCCTTGGGAAGTCAGGGGCTTGCTGTTTGAGCCCTGTGTTACCCCTCACGGTCTCATCGAATGTGCTAAGACCACATTCTTTCCTAGTGTTCCACAGGACATACACGTCTTTGTTCACTTATTAAAGTCATGACGACAGAAGTGCATTTTTTGTTGTTTTCATCTATGCCTTTGGCTATTTGGTTTGTAAAATCTGTAGCTGATCGTGTATCTGCCCGGAGTGAACGTCAGCAAAGTGCCTGCAATCCATTACCGGCTATTCATAGCACAGTAATTAGCACGTGTGTGAATGTATAGTTTGCACATCCACTTGTTATAATTGTCACAAATATGTACCTTTTCTGTATTTGCAATGTCAAAGGGTCCTTGCAATGTATATCTTACGGTAAGTGTTTTTAATTTATATTACAGGTGTATCTTATTATACAATATTAAAGTACTTGAAATGAATTCATTATGCAATTGCACATGACTTGAATCAGGAGAAAAGTTCCAGTAGCTTGTGGGAATGTTTTCTCCCCACCGTGCGCTTCGCTGGGTAGAACTGGATGGGAGAATGAACCTCTAAGTGATCAGTGAACTCAAGGGGGAACTATGAGCCACTTCAGACTGCAAAAATAATTACAAAAGAAATAAAAGATGCCTCCTTTATCTCACCAGCTAGGAAAGCATATACCTAAAACTCCTGATGAGCTCATTTTCTTTATTGTCATTTTATTTTCATGGGGACAGGCTCCAGTAAGTCTCCAGTGCAGTTTTTCTGTATATCAGAAATCTGGATCCAGACTTTTTTTTTCCTTTCTATTTAATTGCCTTTTTAGGCAGAATGAGACCATCGAGCTGGCCCTGTGGCCTGATGGTTGAGGGAGCCAGATCCCACATGGCCAGCTGCATGGTTGGAACCCTGGCCCCAGAGGCTTGGGAACACACCTGTTGCACGTGCATCACGCCCAAATCCTGGCAGGATGGCGAAGGGGAGGAGAAGGGACCTGGCATGATCACACTCTGGGGGGGACTGCTTTCTCCCTGTCCTCTTTCTGTCTCGCTCTGGCTAGTGCACCTGTCCTCTGGCAAATAAAAAAGAGACAGGGAGTGAGAGGAGAGGGTGAGATGGCTGATAGCTTTGCAGTACTCAAGTCTTAAAGGGCAGGAAGGAGCAGTCACATGGCCGCCGTGAAGTGGAGAGGGGGCCCTGCGGGCTGGTCTGGGGGAGGTATGGTCGCGGTGCTAAGACAGCCTTCTGTGATGCAGACCCAGAGGCCCACGTGCAGGGACTTCTGCACAATCTTCAGAACAACTGGGGCCATAGGAGCTTCCAGAATATATAACTGAAAGGGCAGAGGCCCTGCAACGTCTTCACGGTCCTCATGCTTACGCCCCAGGTAGAGAAAGGAGAACTGAGTAAAGAAGTGGAGTCTGGAGAATGTGAAGAGTCTGCTTCGCCATAGGAGGCTTTGAGTAGCAGCCAGACTGAACTTTACAAATACGCCACAGAGGATGGGCAAGAGCGGTCCTGAGGGAGGAAAACCAACAGACCAGGACAAAGGCCTGTCACTAGGACATGGTCAGTGGCAGCTGTTTTGTCTAGCCGATTCCAGAGATTGGTTTTGGTGGGACTCTGTCCTGCAGTGTTACAGGCGAGCTACCGGAGGTAAGTGCAGGAGGCTGTCCTGATCCACAGGGGCAGCGGGCAGGCTGCAGCTGCAGAGGGCTTCCAGGCAGAGGCAGCTCAGAGCTCAGTGGTGAAGGAGACCAGGAGCAGGCAGGGAGTGGGGCAGGGCCAGGGGCGCGGGCAGGATGCTTCCGACAGAGGGAGTGGCTGCTGTCCCTCCCACGTAGGTCCGCTCTGAATCCATTGGCAAGACTGAGGAGCACAGGTGGGCACAGTGGGATGGACGGAGGTGGGCAGGACAGGGAAATGGAGAAGCCACAGGGAGGTCGTCCACCAGCGTTCTGTCCACAGCGTAAATGGCCTACTGGACATGTCTCTCTCAGGTGTGAGCCCTTGTAAGCCATTCTGACTCGGAGTTGCGTAGAAACCACCTCTGTCAGTCGTCAAGCCAAGGTTTACTGACAGCCCGTGATGGGTGCCGAGTGCCGACGCTGAGCTTCTCAGGAGGAAGTATTCCCGTGGCTTCAAGGGGCCTCTAGTCTAGTCTGATGAGGAATCACTGTGTGACCTTTACAGCTGCATCTCTTTGAACATCTATTATTGTGACCATAAGCGTGGGGTCCAGCCCCCACCACCATCAGTGGCGTAAGGATAATGTGACAGAATCCAGTGGCAATGATCCAGCCAGGCATCTGAACACTTTGAAAGCCCCGTGGTGTGTTCAGACCTCTGACAGCCACAGCCTGACGGTTAGGGATCATTTACAGCAATTCCCTTAGCTTTTCTGTGGAGATCAGAGTTTTGCTATTTTGTTTTTCCAGTTCAACAACAACATCAAAGACCCTGAGGAGGAAGCTGCCAGGTGGCAGCTGGCTTTCCTACCCCACGCTGGCTGTGCACACTGCCTACCTCGGAGACGGGGTTTGGGGTTGTAAAAGTGAAAGAAGACCAAGCTTATTATTTTTTTTTCTAAACTAGAAGGGGAATTGCAGATGATCTGATACAAACTCCTAATTTTACAAGGAAAGAAACGTAGACCAAGAGGGTTAAAGATTTACTTAACAACACACAGTTCACGACAGAGCTCAGATTAGACCCCGTACCTTTGGGTTCTTCAAAGAACATTCTTTCTTAGAATGCCATGCTACCACGAATTATTTAGTGCACAATTTTAAAAAGAGCTCAGTAGGTTTCAGATTTTATTTCTTCGGCTATCAGAAACAAGTAGAGAAAAATAGTACTTGTGAATAAAATTGGATTCAACTATTTTTAAACAGGTGCTTCCATTTGTAAGAAAAAAAAGAGCCTTTCTCTCATCCACTGCACATGAATATTTTGTGAGCAGAAATGCAGATTGGGGCATCATTCCTTCCCACTCTCTGAAAACCCTTTTGTTTCTAAGTAGGAATTAGCTACAGAAAAGAGCCCCATTTCCGAGAGGCAGGGCGGTGTGTGGCAGACCTGCTGCTGTCCCCTGTCCCCTCCCCTTCCTCCGCGAGTGTCTGGAAGGTACCGCTGTATTTCCTACTGGCATGGCGGCTTGATCTTGCAGCTTTCCTTTTATTCTGGTAACTGAGGGAGTATCCCAGAAAAGGGGATAAGGAAAAGATGAACGAGGGGGAGGAAAACATTTCTCGTTTCATGGATTGTATTTTGAAAATGAGGAAGAATTATAGAGAGATAAGAGAGAAGTGACAGAAATTCGTTTCCTTTCTTTTCTTTTTATTTAATTTTATTTATTCATTCATTTATTTTAATTTGACCAGAGAGAAAGAGAAAGAGAGAGAAGACAAGTGAGATAGCAAGCTACCAGGTTCAGGACTCGAACCATGGTCGGTCATGTGGGAGTGTCCAGCGCCTTAATCACGACGCCACCTGCTGGTCCACAAACCCCTAATCTTGGGGGAAGCCATGCAGAGCACAGGCGGCTGGGCTGCAGAAAATGATTGTGAAGAGGAGAAATGACAGCGCTGAGACGGAAGGGGAGTGGGGCGGAGGAGCAAGGCTCGTTGGCAGTGAGGCGGCCTGCCGGGAAGAGGAATGGGGGGAAGCGTGGGGAGCCTCTTCACCAGGCCTGGGCAGGAGAAGCAGTGGTTTGTCATTTCCGGCTGAATGTGTGGGCTGAGCCAATGTGGAACCCACAGCTCCTAGCCTTGTCGGCCAACCCCGTTGTCCCCTCCACAGTTCAGGACAGGGGACACCCTTTCCTCCTCTGGGCTTCTCACGGCCCCAGGCCCTGACGGCTTTTCCCAGAGCTGCTCTTGCCTGGCCGCCCTGATCAGACAGACCAACAGGGCGCCAGGGAGGTCCTTTTCTTCCCAGCTTTCCTCTGGAATACCCTTGCTAAGAGCTCTGTATTTGGGAAATGCACTGTAGGGTCAGAATGCAAGCCCGGGGCTGCGCCATGACCACTCCAGAAGAAAACACCGCCTCCATAATGAGTCAGGCCCTCCCCTGCTTAAAAGAAAGACCAAGGAACGGGTGGCTGTAAGACCATACTGGGAAATACAGTTTATACCCAGGAGGGGGACGGGCCGATCCTGTGTCCACACCACAGTCCGTCACATTGCTGGCGTGCTTAGGGCAGGTGACCCGCAAGGCCACCAGCAGCTCGCCATGGTGGCAGTCTCCTCTCAAGAGCCTTCCACCCCCATCGATCCGGAAGAGTAGCTGTCGTAGGTCCGTGCTTGCTAACCTGAAGGTACTAAAATGACGTGATAGAAAGCAGGAAAGAATAGCCGTGTAAAGCCACCGTATAAAATGTTCCTATTCCTCTGTAAGATTTGCTCTGTAACCACCACTGCGGTTAAATGAATAGTAAAGGAAGATAAAAGGGGGGAACTTGTTCTTACCAGAAATTCCTAAAAGCATGAGTTACCTCAGTGGAAGGGACCAGCCAGTAGGTGACATTCACGTTTGAGTCACAAGCTCATGCACCTCGGAGCTGGCCTGGTGTGTCACTGCTGTGGGTGAAGTACCCCCAGACATGCTGAGAAGGGCCTTGCTCATCAAGGTGACTGTTGGAGTGTCTGGACGGTAGGCCTCCGGGCTTTCCTCTCCTGACAGAGATTTGGGGGCTGCTAAGTTCCTGCTGGGCACTCTAGCCCAGGTTCTGTAGGCTGGTCTTCAGAACCCAGATGGCTCATGTTACTATACTGGCAGAGGACAGAGGACAGTTTCAGGGGCGGGTCTGGTATCGCTTTGTGTTCTCCGAGCCATGTCCTCAGCCCAAATGCGCTTAGGAAACTTCCCTCCAGAATAGTTGCAAAGGTTGCTTTTGGCAGAGGGGGGCTCCACAGGACCTCAGGCCCTTTTAGTAAGAACCTTGACATCGGCAGGCAGGCAGGGAGTTAAGCTTCGTTCTGCTAGCTTCGATAAAATAACCCTCTTTATTGTTCTGCCAGAGTAAGGGACAGAGTGTGAGAGTCTCCCAGGGTGTTTTTGGAGAAGAATAAACTGACACAGAAAGAGACCTTCCTCAACCCTGGAGAGGACAGGGTTGGAAGAGTAGGTGTCCCCAGATGCACTTTTTAAGTTTTGCCCTCCACAATTGATTACGGGAGCTCACTTTTGTCTTTTATGTTGACAAGCAATCCTGTACTAGAACAAATAGTTCAAGGAGAGATGGTACCTGAAAACCTTTGGCAGATTTTCTTTGTTTTTTCATTTTTAAGTTAATGATTCAGTGCCCGTGAAAGGAGGAGGCTGCCGTCCCAGTAAGATCCAAGATTGATTTCTCCAAGTTCATCCTTGCCAGCCCGATTTGACATGCACAAACACAATCGATAGAGTTATTCCACAGGTAATCACTCATTAGAGGCCTCCATCCATCCTGAGCACCGAGAGCATCAATTTATCATTTCATTTTCATGCATGTCAGAGTGGCGTGTCTACTTTTCAGTGGCATTATTTGAATAGACAAGGTTAATACCAACTTAATTTCACTTTAATGGTAATTTAAGTGAAATACCTTGATGAACACAAAGACCCGGATAGTCTGCTGAGGAAACTCAATCAAAATTTGACTCCACAGTGGAGCTGCGCACTTGATGGGTGACCATCCACCCATTCCCTTCAGTCTCCACCCTCTGTGTACTGCAGTGGAGGACAGAGGTCCATGGGTGCTGAGGCATGCTGGTGAGGCTGACAGTCCCCCCGAACTGCATGGACACCAGTTCCACTGCCCAGCATTTTCAAAACCCCGTCTTTGCATGGAGAATCATGGGGGAAGAGTGGTTGGGTGATGGTGCACTGGTCATAGAGGGACGGTCTGGGCTCATAGCAGAGCCGTCTGAGCACACCAGGCATTCACGCGCCCTGATCTGCAGCTGCCCAGCAGTTGGGAGAACGTGGCACGAAGACACCATTGTGGGGGCACACATACACCTGTGCATGGTCTGAGTTCTAAGCTGCCGGGTTCGGGACTCAGAACGCAGTTGACTATGTGGGTGTCCAGTGACATAACCATTACACCATCTGCTGGTCCTATACATTCTTTTCTTTACAAAAGCTTCCTTCTTTTCTGAAAGAGAGACAGACAGAAAGACAAGCACCCTCACCAGGGTCCCATGCCCCTAACCCTGTCCCCTGAGATTCCAGGATCACAGTCTGGCATAGGGTGTGCGGAGAACTGAACCCACGATCTCTGTGGATCCAGCATTGCTTTGACAGAACATTCCTTCTGTGCCACCGAGCCGGCCCAGTTTTCTACACGTTCTTAGGCGGGAGCAGCCTGGAGGGTAGGCAGAGAACACGTATGTCTGGACAGCAGCCACAGTGATGTGATGGGTGGTCCGGCGGCTATTTCCGAGAATCAGAATGTACTAGGGACGGGTGACCTAGTAATAATACATATACCATGTAAATCATTGAAGACGATACGGAGTGTAACAGCCAAAGATTGAAATCCGGCGATATTATTTTAAAAATATAAACAGATGTGCTAGATAAAGGCATTTATCTTCCTTTCTCATTTAGCAGGGACTAACCGGTTGAAGAAATAGTGTGTACAAGCCTAAGATATTTATGCTGCACATCTTCAGGGTCCTGGAAGGGCTTGACAAGATTCATACCGTTAATTCCTGCCCTATCCCTGGGAGACAGGAAGCCAGTGGGTGTTATTAGACAGCAGTGTAACTGATGCGCACATGTGGCCGGGAGCCTTTAAGAAGAGTCGGGATCAGCTGGTTTTCTGCCTTTCAGGGAAGAGAAAGGCTGCAGGGAAATCGTGCTCTTCCATAACTCACCAATCCCTTCCCTAGCACTGGGGATTGTATTTTTTTTTTTTTTTTTTTGGCCTCTAGTCGTTTAATAACCAAATTCGTCTAAGTAACTCCCTAAACGGAATACAAAGACGAATCTTCGAGCAAGTGAACTCTGGCCCTCCTCTGCTCAGTCTCTTCCTCGCTCAGAGCAGACTGTCCTGCTTTAGGCCCTTGGTCCATGAGCAGTTTTCCAAGTGAAAATGGGTCCCAGATCCTGCATGTCCAGCTGTTCGCAGAAGCTAGAGAGAAATCCAGAGCCCTCCATTTTGACCAAATCCACAAAAGTTGTCCCTCTCGTGTTGATTCCTTGCAAATTCAAGTCCATTTGAAATTCTGCCGATGAAGAAGAGTGAATATATTTATAGGATGCTTCTTCCCAAAAGGACTAGGAAGCTGGGCAAAGGAGCGTCTGCACACTCGGGGCCTCGCTACACCAGAATCAACCCTGACCTGACTTCGGCCTTCTGAGCGATGGTATTAATTATCTTGAAACCAAATCTCGGTCATGCTAATAAAGATGACTTCACACTGCCCACGTGTTTCGCAATGGGCTGAACACTTGACACTCATTGCCACACAAACACTTATGGCAGAAGGAGGGTATTTGTATTGTGTACCTTGTCATCTGAAACAACTCTCAGCTAAAAATGTAACGTGTCTGTAACCACACAAAAGTAACTCTGGCCTAGCACCCAAAGCTATGAGGTTTTTCTACTTTAGATCACGTCATGGATCACTAAACGTGTATGCTGTCAAAAATTACTTATGCTGAGCAACGTGAAGCTACACATTATTGTTACTATTATTATATCCAGAGATTTTTGCCTTAAGGTGCATGTGCTCACCAAACACACACAGAGAGAGAGACAGACACAGAGAGAGGGAAAGTGAGAAATCACCCTCCGAGGGAATGGCCAGGTAGTTAGTAATCCTTTCTCCTCCATTCTCCTCACGGGATCTTGGGCATGCTTGCCCAGTGTGATTTCGAAGTTACCGGGTCCAGGACCTGAACTGCAGTGGGCCATGGGGGAGTCCAGCGACGTAACCGTTACTCCATCTGCTGGTCCCCACGTTTTTTATTATTAACAAAGAATTTCAAGAGGGCAGTAGAGAGACATTAAATATTGAAGTATGAGAATTAGTTGAGTGATTTATGTCAAATTCCTTATAGATTTTTTTTTTTTATCTTCATGAAAAAACCCACATTTTTCCTACCATGGCAGAATGAATTTGACATCCATTTCACAGAGGCTGATGGCGCGTTTTTTGATAACCCTATCATATTCCCAACCAGTGCCTCTGCTCTCTACCCCACCTGCAACCCGAGACTCTGCGAGATTAGGACAGGTGTCGTGTGTCATTGCGCTGGGGACGAGGTGACAGATGGGCACGGTGTGCATTCGTGAAGGACTCGGGAAATGACCCCAGCTTCCGGACGTTACTCAAAGGACACGACCTGCCCGCCGCTTTGGTACCAAGAAAGGATGCCGAGTTGGCGTGGCCGCGCTGTGCCAACGAGCATCGGCAGGCAGAACCTGTGTGCGTTTCCTTCGAGAGTACAGCAGGTGCCTGTGGTGAAACACGAACACGTCGTCGT
>NW_006159611.1:3164639-3173692 GCF_000334495.1 Tupaia belangeri chinensis | reverse complement strand
AACGTCTGTGAGGTCCAGCCCTCCCTCCCACTGGACCATGCTCTGCAATTTATTTAAATACGTTTCCCTATTGGGGGAGTCAGGGGGTTATTTATGGAATTATTGTTTCGCAATATACTAGTAACGCTAGGGTGGTAGGAGCTCTTCTTTCGGAGCTCGAGAGCAGTTTGGTGTTCATGTCACTAATGCGAGCGACCATGTTCCCGTGGGCACCGGGTTGCCGGGGGTACGTTACGAGAAATCAAAACAAGGACGTGAAGGTGGGCGATGGGGTGTCTGTCAAAGCCACAGCCGCTTTCCAGCCCCGCCAGTCAGCCACGATGGAAAGGTGTTTACGGTTTCCTTTCTGCTCTCTCTTCGATGTCCTGAACGTGACCAAGAAACGAGTCTGTGTCTGCTGCCTTTTGACTTTATGCATCCCAGTGATTAGGTCTTTGAGAAAGTCATGACGTATTTTTCTATGCAAAATATGTGTCATGGCTTTCCCGACCACCCAGTAAATGTGTTTATCATGTCTAAGAGTTCGTTTTGCCTAGAGGAATAGCAGATCATCTTATACTTAAAAACCTCATTTAGTACATGTTCAAGTGGGTCGTCTCCATGCTGTGTCCATTTATAAGATTGTTATAGGGCAGGACACCCTCCTTTCTTAAGGCTGAGTAACTCCCATGGTCGGTACGTACCACTTTTTTACCCATTCGCATTTTGGCTATTGTGAATAGTTCTGCAATGAACGTGAGAGCACCACTTTTTGATTTTGATTTCAAAAAAGTCAGGTAACCCTACCATGTATGACAACATAAGGGAATCCGGAGAGCATTGTTCTCAGTGACATAAGCCACTTCTGTGAGAAAGCATGGCCCCAAAGCGGAGAATTGTTGTCAGGGCTGGGTGACTACATGGAGTTGCCAGCCGACGGGTATACAATGTCGGTAATCGCGATGGGTAAGCTGAGGTCTGGAGTCTAGCGCCGCGCCTGCAGAAAACCACGCGGTAGTGCGCTATGCTCTTGGACGTCTGCCAAGAGACAGGTCTTATTTTCTGTGTTATTTTCACAACGAAGTTTTAAACGGTATTTTATGATACAGTACCTCATTGATTTCAGGTAAAATAGTAAAACAGCGTAGGCACAAATTCCCATTTTCTGCCCCCACTCTGTTCTCTTTAGCGGCATAAACTAATTTTTAAAAAAAGAAAAAAAAATAGGTAATAGTGTCAAGTCATAACAATTCTACCATACACAGCACTCCTCAGTATCTGAGAGACTTCCAGAAACCCAGTTACTAATTCCGCACGCTTCTTAAAACTATTTGTTCCCTAATTTTTAGCAGCCGAATCTAATAGACATTACAGCTAATGTTAAAGAAGAGTAGGTCATGAAATCGGAAAATCGGCTGATTACGAAGAAATGATTGCTACTCTCTAATACGTAGTACATGAGACTAAATGAGATGGCATGAGTAATATCGTTTGTTTTTATATTTTCTTTTTTTTCCTAAAAAGCACATGTGCTCATGAGAGAGCACATGCTGCTGATGACGTGATTTGAACTCTGGACCCCGGGACTTGAAAAATATGCCAGGAACATGTGTGTGACCAAAGTCCTGAGGAGGAGGGATGGTGGTATGGCTATTCCCCTGAGGGATGATTTCTCACCTTTCCTTCTGTCTCTCTCCAGCAGGTGCATGTGCCCTATAGGGAGAGAGGGAGAGAGAGAGAGGGAGGGGAGAGGGAGAGGGGACCATCATATCCATTTTAACAGGAAAAAAATGTAGGCTAGGCAAGTTCACAAAATAAACTGTGTCTTTTTCAGAGAAAAAAGCATGGCAAACCCGCTGTTTAGGCATCCGTATCCTTACCTCTGTAATGGTATTAAATGAAAATACAGAGAAGCGAGGCTGCGTTTTTATCTCACACCTCCGGCATCGTTTTCATCGTGCAGCTCTGCTGACTTACATGGAATGATGACACCTGAGGGGAAGACAGAATGACACTGGATGTGGTATTTACACAGGTGAACGGACAGAGAGGGAACTGAGACGGTCCACGTCACTCAGCTGGGAATATCTGATCTTCCGATAGCTCACTTTTTTCTCTAAATTTTCTGGCAGGTTGAGATTATATAAATATTGCTGTAACGATTTTCAAAAAGGGAAATTGTATTTCCCTGTAAAATAGCAAGTGCCCAAACACATACAGTTTTACTGGATTGACTACAGATGTGTCCCAGATGTTCTCCTGGCCTCTGCTGAGAGGACAGTAAAACGGCAGCCCAGAGGGAGACTCCTGACTAGTTCGAGACTGAGTTCTTGCTCCTGAGAATTTGGCCCCAAGTATGGGGAGCCTGAGCCTGTTGTTACACCACGGCTGTGAGGTCCCGTGGAGACTGAGCGGTCGCACAACTGCCTGGGGTCGTGCGTATGAAACCACAGAAAAATCTAGATGACGAAGAGAAGAATGAAGAGATGCTTAGAGGGAACGAGTGTCCAAAGAACATGTGAGAAGGAGACTCAGCCGGGCTTCCTGGGGCCACAGGGTTTTGTTTCTAGTACCCTGAAAAGTACACTTTCAAATTTTTGGTCTTAAGTTCCTTGTGTCTTACGAGTAAGTGTACAGATTCTTATTTTCGATAAAGCCAGAAATGTCCTCATCATTTGCAAATTGTGAAGCACCATGGAAGTCCAGTGGATTTACTCAGAAGGATTTCCTTGACGAGGATTTTCTAAGAGCCGTGTGAAATCCAGTTATCCCGAGCTATGAGAAATGCAGTTTCTCTGAGGGAAGCGGCCGTGTGAGAGAGTCATGCCTTCTCCCGTGCTTCTGAGAGTGAGGCCCTTCTTTGCTTCATTTTTGAAGTTTACCCCCCTGGTCAGGAGCTGAAGCACCAGAGACAGACTGGTTTGGGACTCTGGTCCTGCCGTGGCCTACTGGGTGATCTCAGCTGCTCTAAGACTTGCTCCTGTTTCCACATCTTTAAAAATGGGACATACAGTAATCATTCAATAGAGTCATACTGTAATTTAAATCAGATAAAAATATAAAGCCCTTCCGTAGGAGTGGTGTGTACTGGAAGCTGCACACGGCATAGCTGTCACCATCACTCTTTGCAGTGCATGAGCAGAAAGGGCCCAGTGGTGCACACACGCAACCAGCTCAGCCCCAGAGAGGAAGCACGGGGCCTGAGCTCATGTTCTACTGGGCCTACGGGATGAGAAGTGCTATGGAAACTAAATATATGTCTCGTGATCACAGTACGTTCAGGATCTTAGAGTTAATTATGCACGCTCTCCTTCCAAAAATGAAAACAAATGATCTGTTCTTTCATATCCAGCTTTGCTATTCCATAAAAGTCAATTTTATTGTTATTTACTTGAACATTCGTTTTTGCTGGTGCAGTAATTAATGGCAAAGGGATGTCTATGGTTACCTTATTTCATCGAGAATAAAGATGGCTGGGATACAGAGAGTAAATACAGACTGATTTCTGACAATAGCAGTTTAGCTAGAAAAGCTATATACTAACTTATCCCTTCTCTGTGCAAGTTATACAAATATAACTGAATTTATTTGATGGATAAAGGTTAAGTGCATGTGGCATAAATATTTATAAAATACAATTGTATTATATACATAATTTATATATATATATGTGTGTGTGTGTGTGTATGTATATATAATGGGAAATGTATTGAAAGCAAATTTAGCACACACAAATGGTGCTGCGAGTTTTAAGTACCTCCTTCACAGAAATGAGAAGCTAAGAAAAGATATCTGAATCTTTATAAGCAACCAATCTAAGACATGCCTCTAGGGTTATCCAGAGTCCTTATTTTATGAGGTAGGCTGAGACATTACAATTACTAATTATATATAAAAAATATTCATCCTCAAAATGATCAATAAAAACTTAAGTCTGTTAAATATTATGCTGTTGATCTGTTGTGCTATTCAAGGAAACGTATCCCTCCTGTTGTCTTACCTTTCCCTCCCTGTATTAATCAAATGTTGATGACCATGACTTAAGACCTGAAAATATTATGGCAGAAAACCTTGGCAGAGGGAAAGCTGAATTGTACGTGCCTGGGGTTATTTATCAAGCTGTCACCGAGCACCTAGGGAAGTGCAGCTCCAGCTAATTTATTACAATGCGGTTTTCATTGGCACTGGGCGCGGGTGGGACTCACACTGAGGCCATCGCACTGTGATCTGCTCTGGAACGGCAGCAGTGACAATGCTACTTCATGTGCACATTTTTTATGGCACTTATTTTTCCCTGACTCTGCTGTTTTCCCCATAACACTGAAGAGCATTCATCAAGCTCAGTAGAAGCCAAGGGCTACATAGGTGGGCTAAGTACAAAGCGGAAGGTGAGGAGGCAAAACAATTGAATACTGCACTAAGAACCATGTGCGTGTTGCTCACAAATGTGGCTGGTGACTTGTTTACATCCCTGCTGCCTAGTGCAGGTGACTTGGTCAACAAGCCCTGTAAACTACAGTCCAAATGCGATGGTGTCCCCAGAGGTGAGGGAAGAGTGGTGCCAGTGACACTGAGCTAATGGAATTGCTAGCTCTTTCTTTTTCTAATATAAATGCACATAAAAAATGAAGTTGGGGGTAGTAGAGAGTGATAGATTAAAAGTCATGAGGCCTAAGGAAGTGAAGAATTTGTTTTAATCTTGTGCAAACATTACATATGAGATTTCCCATGTCTTTTCCTCCCCAACTGTTAGAAACTAGCTCATTTCAAATATTCATTGAAGATTTAGCCTCCTCATAAATATCATGATCCAGGAACCAGTCCTTTTAAGTTGTGGATATTTTCTGAGTATGTGTAATAAGTATAAATGTGTGTGTGTATATGTACATACATACACAACACACACATACAGACACACACAGGGTCTTCAAAAAGTTCATGAAAAACATGCAATGTGAAAATATTATGCATGGATTCCAATTTTTGGCATCAAAATGAACTTGTACTTTAATTCCAATTTTCCATGAACATTTTGAAGTCACCACAAATATGTAAAGGCAACATCTAATAGAAATATATACAGAATATTTAACTCAGAAAGGAAGAAAGACCCAAAAAAGTCATTTATCTCCAAAGGTTAGGTTTATCTTTTTTCAGTACTCTCTGTTCAACTACCCATACACTGTCACAGATTTTATCCATATGGATGATTATTTGCATGACAGAGGGGCGTTTTTGTGCATAAAGCATCTATCTTCTAAGAGCTTGAAATAATAGTAATAATACATGTTGTAGAAATGGGTTATACATGCTTTCAGGTGCATTAGTCCATTAAATTGTCCAGCAGTCCCTGCACATATAATAAGATAGCTCATCTTTTAGCTGCTAAGGCAACTGAGGAACAAAGAAGTCAAAGGACTAGTTTAAGTTACTACTTCATGATTGACAGTGCCACAGCTAGAGCCCAGGACCAGGATTACTAATTGTGTGTTGTATAATACGAAAATTGAATGTTATTATTTATAGCTTATACATTTAGGCAGACTTTGGTGGAAATATTTTTCTTTGTGATGCTTCATATCTCCCAGGTAGGCTCCCCAGCCTCGAATATCGAGTTCAGCCTCCTAGATAAGGAAATGAAACCTTTCTTGGATACCCAGCACAACTAACCCTCTTGTAGTTTCTGTCATGTAAGTAACTACTCACAGGACTGAGTCCACCTCTTTTTGGAAAGCTTTCTTTTCCTTCTTTCCTCCTTTTACCCATTACCTACCTATTATTCAATAATTTTTCAGTGTTTACCTTATAGAACTCATTCCCTAGTAATTATTTCTGATACCTTCAATCAGACTAGATGGCTTACCCTCTGCTAGTTTCTCATTATTGTCAAACCTGCATGTATCTTTATACTTAATATTGTTTAAAAATTATTGTTAATGGGTGTGTCATTTGCACTAGACAGTGGCCTTTAGAAGGGCAGAGATAATGTCAGTTGTTTCCGTAAAGCTTGAACACGGTAGCCAGGTGCCTTGTAGGGTGCTATTCTGTTAAGAATAGTTGATTAATGCATCTCTAAATTAATACAAAGTAGCCCTTTGGTACAATTAATTAACTGGTTTGGAGGATACAGTTCAGCATTCGTAGGGGGCAGCTAATTATAAGATAAAGTAACCTAACTTTAGTTGTGCTTTTTTTATTTTAGGATGTATGAGTTAAGTCAATAAACATTTTGTGGAGTCTCTCCTAAGTGGCAAGCTTGGTTCTAGGTTCTGAAGAGTTAGTTCATGTTATAAATAAAAAAAAAAAATTGACTAAAACTAGAAAAATTCTTCTTATCCCAAATCCTACTGATGGTTGATGAGTAACATTAATGAAACAAGAGATAACGTTTATTAGTAGAAAAATTAATATCCTCCTGACATTATCAGGGTATAACCTATTTAATTACAATATTAAACAACAGTTGCGACTCTTTTACAACAGTCTGAATTAAACTTAGTGTTGAAGTTTGGGAAAGCTATGAAGTAAAGGTCTTGGGAAATTATTGTGGCATTTTCTCCACTGATAGAAAGACATTTCTCCAATATATTTGATTAGACAGATTAGACAAAAAACTGAGTGAATAGAAGCAAACATATCTCATCTAAGACTATCTTTTTTAACCTTAAAAAATATACAGATATAATAATCAAGTTTTACATATACTTACAGAAAAATAAAATACCCTGTTTCCCAAAGGTTGTTAGTAATCTAGTCTACAGGATATTGGAGTTGTATCTTCTTTGCCCAGTATTTGTCTATAATATCATTCTAACCAATTTTATTTGTTTCTATACGAAGGTACTATAAAATTAAAAAAAAATACATCTGAAGTTTTAGATATCAGTCATACCATGTGTGGGGTGAGTTTCTCTTGTATGCATTATGGGTGCTCAGCATGCCTTGGGCTGACACCTTGAGATCTGTGCATTTTACTCCATGTGAGTTTTGCCTCAATAATAAAATGACCCAAAAGAGCACTCCCTCCATCCCTGCACTCTGCCCTTGGCCGACACGTCCCCTCACTCCCTCATGGCGTGCCTCCTATGCTCTGCCACAGCTCCTCTGGAGTGAGCAAGGGACACTCTGTGAGGCCATCCTCTGGGGCATGCGCAGCTCACCGACCATCAACCATCGTTGCCAACCAGATCTGGGACCCAGGGATACAAACGTGCCCTCCTTACCTCTCTGGGTACAGAGGTCCGAGGTCCCTTATCTCATTAGTGTCCCTCAGAGGACACTAGTAAGTGTCTGCTGGGGTTGGGCAGCCAGTGCAAAACGTCTCGGGTGTGCTGTCGCATTTCCTGCGAGCTCTTTCATCTCACTGCCTGCACCTTTGCTTCCCGAGGACACATTCCACATAAACTAAGGAGGCCTCGTGCTCTGCGGGGCTCAGCTCTCATGCAAGTGGAACTCCTCCTCCCAGTAATGGACACATCCTTCCTGTCCCTGGCCCCTCTGTAGCCATGGTAGTTTTGATAAAGAAGTTGCTCTCACGATGTAGTACTAACATAATAATTCCATGTGAACTTCGTTAAGTCTTTCACGTTTGTATAATGTAAAAAGTCATACTGAGAAATCACGACACAGGTTTGCAAAGGCCAGACTTTATTCTGCGTGCTTTGTATGTTCAGCAGTTCGACTGAGCAGGAGCGTGTGTCCTTCAGTGGCATTCCTCTACAGTGGCAAATACCCTGTGTCACATTAGATTGTCTTAGGTCTTGATTTGTTGTTACATATACTCTGAGTATGTTTTCCACGTGTACAGACAAGGGACTTCCAACAGTTTGTGGAAAAATGAAACTAATCTACAAGTTTATTTTTATGCAAAAATGTTTTCCAGAGGTTTTTGCTATAGGGCGCATGCGTTCGCCAGACACAGAGAGAGAGACAGACAGAAAGTGAGAAATCACCCCCCAGGGGTGATGGCCACGCTGCAATTCCTTCTCCTCTGTTCTCCTCTCGGGATCTTGGGCACGCACGTACACATGCCCGGTGTGAGTTTAAGCAACCGGGCCTGAGACGTGAACCATGGTCGACTACGTGGGAGTCCAGCCACATAGCCATTATGCTAACTGCTGGTCCCTGCAAAATTTTTTTGGAAATTCATATGTAATTTTTCCATACCATGCATTTCCATGAACTCTTTGAAGGCCCTCGTATTAAAATCTATAGTTTAGTTTCTATACGCAGATGTCTTGGACTCCATACTTATCAATGTAAAAGTCAAGTGTTTTTTAAAGTTGAACAATTCTTCATGGCTAAACACTTTATAAAAACATGTTGAAAGAATATTTATCAGTAATTCCTATGGGCCAGCATCGTATGCAAATTTTGTGAAGCAACCCAGTTTGTTTTCATTTTGTCTCTTTCTAAAACTTTATTTCTCTGAAGATGTCACCTCCCCGTAGCAGGCACGTTTCTGTAGAGGCTACTGTTTCCTCGCTGTAAGGTAATTGAAAGCAGCATTTTGGAGGAGAGGAAAGATTGGTTCTCACCCCAGAATGTGCCAGCCGTGGGTCAATTGAGTGAATCTCTTAACTGCGCCGGTCTCTAGCTCTCTCGGTGAAGCGGACTGCATGTCCTCCAAAAATCAGGACAATGGTTTTAGTACCTCACGCTCTTCCAGAAACTCACCTCTTCCAACCGGGAGATGAAGCCTGCTCTTACCTTTCCTTCTGCTCCAACCGGCCAGGTTCTGATTTTCCCATGAATCGGCCACGTTGGCATAGTGCCTTCCACCTCAGCTTAGAACAGGCAATCCAGCCTCCTCCCAACTCCCTGCTATCCTCCTCCCGGGCTGTCTGCCCTTGGAATCTCGCTGCAGTGTGCTGGCAAGCCCAGGCCGGTCGTCCACTCCGCGAGGTCAATTCTAGAGGCCTGGGCAAAGATCCCGAGGCTCCAGCCCAAGGTCTGCATCCACAGCCAGACATGGGGTGAAAAGACCCTCAGATGAGGCACGGTGCACACGCCCCGGAGAGCCCAAAGGCACAAACGGTACCGGCCCTCCGTGCACGGCCTCCCGCGCGCCACCC
>NW_006159611.1:3134075-3164608 GCF_000334495.1 Tupaia belangeri chinensis | reverse complement strand
GGTCCTCGTACAACTTAGGCTCCCAAGGAGACCACCGGTGCTCATCACAGCCAGGCAGTCCCAGCAGTGTCCTGTAATAAATGCCAGGTGGGTGCTGCACTCTGAGTACCGTACTGTAGGCACCCTTCTTCTGGAGAAAATGCCGGCCGATAAAGCGTGCACACGGTGGGTGAACGGAGTGAATGACGCGGACTCATGGGCAAGCATCCATAGCGCGTGGCAGGGTAGGACGCTGCTCCGTGGCACCACAGCTGTGTGGACCTGAGATTCGTTTTCCACCGGGTGCCGCTCAGTCCCTGATCCTGCCTGGCCCAGAGAGGCTGCGACAGAGGAACTGCAGCAGGTGGCCCTGTTGAGGGTGCTTTTCTTCCTCCCTCTCTCACAGTAAATAAATAAACACGCTTACATGTACTTATGGACTGGGGGCGGCAGGTGGCATATTGGTTGAGGCGTTGGACTCTGACATGGTTGGCAGCAGCCTGGGTCCCTGACTCGTGGCTTGAAACTCACACCAGGGGCATGAGCGAGCATCCCCAAAATCTCCAGAGGAGAATGGAGAAGGGATTGTGGGGTGGCCATGGGGTGGGGGTGATTTCTCACTTTGTCTCTCTCTGTTTTTCTGGCAAGTACACACACCCTATAGCACAAATGTCTCTTAAAAAGAAGCAAAACAAAAAATTCATAAATTGTTTATTTCCAGAACTTTCCATTTACCACTTTCTGACTGCAAAGGAAATCATTTTTGCTCTGTACAGCTCCAAATGATGAACACACAATCTATGAGCGTAGAAATGCCACTAAGTTTGGGGATTATTTGTCATGCAGCCATGGAAACCAGAAGACTTTGGAAGTACCGGGAGGTCTGCCATTTACAAAGCCTGAAAATGTGGCAGCAGTTTTGGGACCAAGAGGCAGCCCAGTGGCATGGCCCACTCCCAGCCCGGAATGACCGTCAGGAGCTGGCAAGCCTCTGTGGCTAAGATGGCATCCCTAGGGCACGTCTTCCCTGGATGGGAGATAGAGAGATTGTAGGCTGTAGTCCTGGACTTCCAGTTTAATTTATCTCCCATCCTGCAGTTTCTGTCTTTCTTTTTAAGAGGTGTTTGCCTTAGGTCACGTACATTCTTTAGAGGGGGGGGGAGGGAGAGAGAGAGGGAGAGAGAGAGGGAGAGGCGCAGGCAGTGAGAGGTGAGAAATCACCCGTGGGAGGGATGGACCCGCCATAAGACCTTCTCCTCCATTCTCCTCCTGGGATCTTGGGCACACGCATGCCAGCCTGATTTTTGAGCCACCTGGTCCGGGACTGGAACTTCAGTCAGCCATGTGGGAGTCCAGAGCCGTAACTGCTACACACTCTGCTGGCTCCCATCCTGCTTCTCCTTATTTTGTCTATAGTTGGTTCAGAAGAAACATGTTTAATAAATACAGGAGAAATGTGATAGCGCTCTAAACTGATCCTTATTTTGGAAGACAAACATGGACATGACCATTTCAGGGTGGGCATCTTCTCAGTGATGAGAGATCTCTCCCGTGTGCTCCTCTCCTCCCGTGGCCCTTACTTTTCATCTCCCTTATCTCTTGTTTTCTTATCCTTTGAGCCAATCGACTTCAATCCCAGTTTAGTGTAAGAGAATAGCTGTCAGGGAGATGATGTAATTAATCAGCTTCACCGTCTTCGGCAGTTTTAAATATTTCATTTTTCTTTCTATTAGACGAAAATTGTGTGTGGCTGGCACAGCTTTAAAAGCTCAGAAGCACAAGTCCCACTGGACTCCTGCTCCCAGGCCCCCCCTGGCGAGAAGGCCAGCTGGAAGGAGCATTATTACGATGTTGCAATAACTCACGTCCACGAGCTCTGGCTCTTCTTTTATTGTCCTCTTCTGTTTTGATTTTTCATTTCCATCCTTTACTCTGTCCCTGGAGTAAAACTGCAATTGTCAAACTGTGTACAGGGGAAGATAAAATGGTCGAAAGAGCACCCAAACGCTGCTTCCTGTCTTCCAAATAAACTCCACAGCAATAACCCGGAGAGATTTATCATTGGACTCCATAGCATGCCTTCAGTCCGTTTATTTATTTATTTTTACTGTACCTGCCTTATTCCCTCGCCCTCTGCCCTGCACCCTGTGGTGGATGGTTCCTGTTTATCATTTATTTAGGGGCAGGTTTTCATCCATTCAAGAAAAGGTGACAGTACATCCATTTTAAGTGACAGCTACCAAATAGCCTAGTCTAGCCTGATTAAGCGTATCGGGGAGCCTTTTTTTTTTCCTTAGAAAACAATTACCTACAAAGGCTGGTGGAGGAGGGGAAGAGGCTGGGGTACTGGCCTTTCAGAGTTACAGTGAAAATTGTGCAGTGGGAAGTTCTTTCTGCAGATACGTAATTGTCTGAAGAGGAGGAGTCACAACTGCCAAGGTGACTACTCAGTAAACAAAGGTGACAATGAGCCACTCGGAGGGTTAGGATTTCACTCTTACAACACAAACAGATCATCAGCCATGCTGAGAGCGATCCATAGGTCAACCAGCGGATCCGAAAGGTACAGTGGCAGTGGTTGCCCGTGCCCTCGAACGGTGGGACGCGAGGCTTTCTCTTCAGACAGAATTAAAGTAGTGAAAATAATGATGCTAAGAAAAAATGAAAAGACAGCTTCTCCATTTAATGGTTAAAATTTTATTTTAAAACAACCAAGAGGGACCAGCAGATGGCGTAACGGTTACATTGCTGGACTCCCACGTAGTAGCCCACAGGTCAAGCCCCAGACCTGGCGGCTTAAAACTCATGCCAGGTGCATGTGCGTGCATGCCCCAAATCCCGAGAGGAGAGTGGAGGAGAAGGGAATGTGGTGTGGTCGTCCCCCTTGGGGGGTGATTTCTCGTTTTCTGTCTGTCTCTGTCTCTCAGCAAGCATATGTACCCTATATAAAAATCTCTCTAAAATAAATAAAAATTAAAACAATAAAGATCTGAAAATAAAAATTGTTCGATTGGCTGGAGAAGGGGCCCTGAAGTTAGCTGGTTTTCCCAGTGAGTTTTCCTGTCCTGAGCGCAGGAGGGGCTTGGACACGGCAGCTATGCAGGGCTGGCAGCCCCTCCCACCCTGCCCTAACCCTCGCCTGCATGCCGGGCTGTGTGAGTCGCACCACCGATGTGCTGCCTTGAGGCTCAGAGACATCGATTCTGTTTGTAACGTTGGCCTCCGTCTCTCCACATTAACGATGGAGCCTTATCAACAAGCAGTTCAAAGTCTCCTCTCCCGCTGCGCATGGGAGTGTCCAGCGTGCACAGAGTTGTACTCACTTTTTTTAATTTTTAAATTTATTTTACGTGCGTTCACTGTACTCGTTCACTGAGCATCATCGCAGGATGTAAAATGTGATCTCCCTTCCAGAGTACAACGCGAGTGGCTTAATCATACACGCTATCATCGACAAATACTTTTCCATTTCGCATTCAGAGTCGTACCCACTTTAAAGACCTGGTCCTGGTTACCCTTGCCAAAGGAAAAGCAGAAATGAGGCCCCGTCAGTGACAGTGCTGTTGCTACCTCACCCCTGCTGTGGCGTGTGGGGTTGTGTGCTCACGGGTGCCCCAGAACAAAGCAGGCCTTTTAGTTTCTACCCACAGGCATGGCTGTTCCCCAGCCTCCACCTCCAAACACAAGTAGCCCTGGGGCAGGGGATCTGCACCCCGATGGCGACCAGCTTTGGTGACCCACCCTGATGCTAGGTGGCCTTCTCGTGGGATTGCCAGAATTTGCTGCAAAGCCCAGTGGCCAGCCCAAGCGTGCTCTCCTCACAGGGGCGTCTTTGGGACTTCTGTCCTTTCTATCTCTTCGCATCACCTCTGCAGCCCCCGTCCACACCGCATCTCCACCCAGAGCAGGCTTCGCGGGCTCTTACTGGAGTGGAAACCTTGTAATGTGCTTGGTTCTTGGGCCCACAAAGAAAGCCACAGCACCAAGTATGGAGAGACGTTTTGGTCAGGAACGTCAGTACACCTGACCAGGCGATCGCCAGGTGGCCACTGCAGAGGGATGCTGGCTGTGTGACTTCCACTGTGGACTCTTATCCTGAATGTCATTGTTGCAGGCTCTGCTGCGTGATTTCGTGGGCTTTTGCTCGCCTTCTTTCCTGTAGGGGAACTCAAGCAGGAACGGGGAGTCCTATGTGTGTCCCTATGGACTTGGGTGGTATGAGCATGCGCACACTGGTGGCCAAACAGCGGGGGTGTCTGTGTGCATGCGTTGCTGTGAAGGGGGACAGTCACATTCTCTAGGTCCTCTGGTGACAGTTCAGGCAGTGAGAGTCGGACCCCCTCTTGTCTCTTCGTCCCAGGGTCCAGCTGCAGCCCCTGACAACCATGAGAGATGCATCTGGGGCCCTTTCTGCTGGAGTCTGGGACTTGTATCATAAACCTGCCTGAAACCCATCCCCTCCCAGGCACCCACACTTCGTGACCATGCCAGCCAGCAAGGGCAGGGGACAGCCAGGCTGGCTAAGCGACAGAAGAGCTGCCTGTAGGCAAGGGATGTCCTCAGGGCTTGCATTTTTGTGATGAAAAGCATCGTTCAGGAGGTTTAGAAAGAGTCGAGGAAGAAGAATTTGACTCTCTTATTTGTTTAGCGAAGGTTTTGTTTCAGTGTTTTATTTGTTACGATCCCTGATACACGATCTAGACAGATACTCTTTTCTTACAGGCTCCAAACTCACATATTGAAAAACAAATCAATGTATGAAGTAGGGAATATAACTGCATCGACTGTGCGATTCAAACATAAAAGTAAATAAGAAAAAAAGAACACTAAATGTGAATACCAACCCTATTTTCGTAGTGTAGTAAGCCTGTTTATTATCACTATCCGATATGAGTGTATTATTTTTACAATTACAGAAAAAATACAAGTTGAAAATCAACATATAGAAGTGCTAATTATAGTTATTTTCTTTTAATTTTCTTTTTGAAATTGGAATTAATTTTTAATACTTATTTCATGCAGTCTAAAGAGATCATGCAGTCTAAAATACAGAGCTAGAGTAATTTTTTCTTAACTACAGATTTTTGTCATAGGACTCATAGGCTCACCAGAGAGAGACAGACAGAGAGAGAGGAGAAGTGAGACATCACTCTCAGGAGGATTTGGCCATGCCATCGGCCCTTCTTGTCCATCTCCCCTCAGGATCTGGGGCATGCAGATGCATGCCCCTGGGGGGACTTGCAAGCCTCTGGGCTTAGAATTCTAACTGTATCGCTGGCCCTGTGGTACGTGGCACCTTTACCTCCACACCAGCTGCTGGCTAATAGAACTTCAGGGATTTTTAGTTTGCTCCACGGTGTAAGTTTTTGAAGGAGTCTATCTCTGAAAATAGAGAATTTGCGGTTTTAATGGAAAAAAAAATGGCAGTAACTCTTCTCAAATATTCTTAGCTTCTGTTTACCCTTACATTTGAATATATCTCCTGTTCATTTCTGTCAAGCTTCTTAAATTTACATGTTCAGCCTTGGAGTCATCAGATGGGCATTTGTTCTAGGTGTTTTCTTGCAACTCTGCAAAATTTTACTGACCTGACACCTCCCTCCTTTGTGGTGTCCCAGTGTCCGTAAACATTCTCAGATGGGGTGGCTTTCCTCACCCTCTGTGATGTGTGCTGAGATATTTCCATTTAGTCTGGGTTTCAAAACAGAAGACCTCTCTGTCCTTCTCAAGTGTATTCTGACCCAGAAGTGGCTCACAACCCATTCTAAGTGTCCTGTGCTCTCCTAGGGCAGTTCGAGTTTCCTAGCACAGCGTGAACTGTGGAAGAAGCAACTATGGAGCCTGCTTTGTCTGCCGGTTCAACCTCGGGTAAGTGGATGCATTTGGTGCTATTTTGAATGCCTCTTCCGAACATGTCTCTGTGAGAAAAGAGAGCATCTCTAGGGAGAGACGTGGTACCAGGACTCTGCTTCCTCTGTGTGCCCCTCTGCTATGTTTTTCTCTTCAAATACACTGACAGTCAAAACGGCGTTTGACGATGTGAGAAACACACGCGCACATGATCCAGGTAAGCTTTCAGAACTTCTAAGTGTTGGTAGTATTTTGCTATCGTGTGATTTGTAGTTTGCAGGTACTTCATGTCTAATTAGCTTGAGTCCATAAAATGTAGTGGTGGTCTCGAAGACCTCACCACTGACCCGGTCCCATCTCTGTCGACCTGCCAATAAGCAGCCACGAGGGCTTGCTGACCTGTGTGCTTTATGTTACCCCGGAGTGAACACCCGTACCGAGAGGCTAATCATACTTTAATATTATTAAGAACCTTCTATTTTATCCTTTTATTGGGCTTTCGTTTCTCCATGCAGGTTGTTACTAAATTGTGGCGAATGAATTAATTTCTAAATGTGCAGGCTTTCTTAGAAACAAGCAAACACTACCAGTTAGCTGCAGTATGTTGTTCACGATCAACAGAATGGATACTTTCATGAAAGACAGACCATACATGGGTACCATAGACAGATGATAACATTTTGCATCCCCGGTAATGAAACTGAAGTTAAGAGCCTCTTGATGGGAGACAATAAAAAATACTATCCTTTATGTGATATGTTTAGAAAAAATTTAATGCAAATGTGGTCAGTTATAAGGAAACAACCAACATGAGCCAGAAAGTGGGGCCGTGTACGTGAAAACCAGTCTGAACTCTAGAATATTCCTGCTATGGCTCCACATGATGGAGTAAGTAGTAGTATAATTAAATTAATTTGATGCTCACAAGTATTTTAACGATATTTCGATTATCCTCAAGCAATGCATGCCAAAGTATTTCGAGGTGAAATGTAGTGATTTCTGCAGGTTATTTACAAATGGTAGACCACCACCATTAATAGCAAATGGCATTAAAACGTACAGATGGAAGGGGGGTAGTGAGGGCCACACACTAGCAGTGAAAAGCGTGGAAGAGAGATGAATGTTGATTGTCCTGTATTTCAACTTTTCTGTAGACTTGAACACTCTAAACAAGGCATAGGACTCAATTAAAAAAAAGAACAGCACTAACTCTAGGAAGAGAATGGTTCATTATAAAGAAAGCTGCACCGAGTCCTGGAAATGCCTTTATTTAACGTTTCTGCACTTAGAGACGTTGCCCCCCCTCCAAAAGCACTAAAGGAGTGCGGCTTCTCACATGGGTAATGTGATGGCTTGTTAGGTTTGCCATTTCCTGAAGGGGATGTATTTAGTACATGCTGAATGCTCTCGCCTGCCCTTAGCTCAAAGACTGGAAAACAAATAAGCTCACGCCAGCTCTGGGAAACAGTTTCCTCCCAGGGCTTCTTGGGGAGCTGCGTTTGCAGTCCATTCTTCGCCAGGTGTTTATTAACGGTGGGGGATTGTTTAGAGGGTGTGCACAGGATGGCTATCATGGCACATCTGGACATGAAATGTGTGGCATATGAGTCTATAAAAGTATGGCTATAAATGTGAGGGAAAGGATAGGAGAGAACATGCATGCGTGTATCCGTATATGATGTTTATAGCTGCAGTCAATTTGGGAAGGGCTATTGATAATTCAGGGCGTGCTGAATAGCCTTAGATCACTTATAAGAGTGTGCACATTCTCACTCTACGTGGTTTTCAAAGGTGCGTGAGAGAGTGATAGGGAGATGAATACCACTTGGGTTGATTATAAGAGGCTAGAAAGATGAGGTTGAACGTTTTCCCTGGCTAAATGACAATATAACAAATCAAAAATGTAGAGGTCGAATAAAAGGCACCCTAATGGCCACCCCTCTGGTAGTGCCAAGGTCAGCCCTCAGGCTCAGTACAGGAGTCGCAAACGCAGGTCCTCACTTACATAGTTCACCTCTTTTTTTGCTACTGGAAACTAATGTCCTCATTATCTCAAGTCCTAAGACCTGAAAGAATAAAAACGGTCCCCTTTTCTAGCTAACTTACTGTTTCGATTTATGTTATAAGGAAATCCTTGATATTACAGCATATCCACACAAATTAAAATCAGCTCGAAATTTCTTTGGAAAAGAATTATTCCTTGGCCGCCGGTTAAATATGTTCCAGCAGGTCTGGCAGAACACGCTTGTTCTCTTGTCTTCTCTCATAGCTTTATCAGTTCTAAAGGTCAATTGTGATGGTGTTTATTAAAGAAAAGGACAAGGGAATTTGCTTCACCTTGAAATCTTTCTCATCTTTAGCACTAGGTTTTCTTCTTAAGACATCTAACTCTTTTAAGCAATTCCGGCCACATTTGTGGGTTAGAAAACATGTGCTGGGTTTTCTTCATCATAAAGGAAACTGTTTCCTTTTTAGTTAGTATTGGTTGAGTCAAAGTATATCCGTATGTAAGTGAAAATCGAGAAAAGTTTTCAATGTATCTATCGTATGTCTATTTAAATCGTCCATAACCAATGATAGCTTTTCTGAAATACCGGTCACAGTAAACACTTCGGAATTTTGCTAATATCAACTATAACTCTATCAAGTCCGATAACATGCATGGAACATGAGATCACTGATTGATATTTTTGCACAATATCTTTTTTTAATTTAAAAAAAGAATATCCAGATTAATGTTTCTCTTGAAAGTAGAGAATTGAATATTTTCTGTTTATTGATTCCCTTTACTCCAAGGGAAAATACTATGTACTTTTATTATAAAATTATCTCTAAATTGAAAGAAAACGTTAACATTTAGGTACATATTCTGTGTGAGACAAAAGATTTCTGGGAATTACTTTTTTTGGGGGGGATGGGAATACTTTTTTTTGGGTTGTATATGTTGGCAAAGGAGACTGAGAAGCCGCGGCCGGAGACATGGGCAGATGTCCAGGGGAAAGTCACGTTGTGGGAGTCAGGGACAGTGAGAGCCTTCCGGAAGCTGAGCATGCCAGCTAGGCCAGTGCCCTGGGAGAATAAAGCAGGACTGGCCAGGATCCGTGGGGTGGGTCATCACGAAGATCCTAGGTGGTCCAGTTGGAGGAGCGGTGAGGATAGGCAGCCCGGAGTGGCTTACAGAGTCAGGACTGAGAGTCAGAGCTCTTTCCGACAGAGAACTTCCCACCTGTCTTACAATGTGATGGGCTCCTTAGGACATAATGTGTCCTGTAGGACATACTCGAAATGACACTGAATTGCCAACTTCCCAGGGTGTCATAGCATGATTTAAACACAGTTTGGCAGCAAGCTTTCTAAGTTTTGCAGGATGTAGTCCTCCTCAGTCCTAAGTAACATTAT
Organism: Tupaia belangeri chinensis; assembly: GCF_000334495.1. Classification (NCBI taxonomy): domain Eukaryota; kingdom Metazoa; phylum Chordata; class Mammalia; order Scandentia; family Tupaiidae; genus Tupaia; species Tupaia belangeri. The sequence goes on along the minus strand of NW_006159611.1, from coordinate 3,155,380 downwards.
TGATAGTAAAACATGAAGTACTTTATAGCTTATACAAATTAACTTTGATTACACAGCTTGGCTAATCCTCACAACGGTCTTCAGAAGCAGGTTGGCCATCAGTTACAGCAGAGCTGTCCCTGGAGAGTGGTCTCCATCCCCATCTCTAACCTCAAGCTCAGTGCTCTTTACACGCTGAGATGATTTACATTCACTCCTATTCGATCAGATTCAGCCCCTTTTGACGTGGTGGTAGCCTGTGGCACACCCTGGGGGTCACTAATAGTAAAAAAAACTAAGAACACACAACTCTTGTTGGGGCTACCACCATGTCTGGACCTTGGACCATCTGAGAGGGTCGCCCGGGCCCAGGTCTGGGGTGGGGAACAGGAGGGAGGTGATGGGCACTGACCTTAATTGTTGAGTTGTTAACCAAGGAGGGCTCTGCAGGTGAGAGCGGGCCACGAAAACCAGTGGGTCTCCCTAAACACCAAGGACAGGTCACGCACCTGCTCAGGGCATGGTCTCTGGGGCTCAGTGGATATAATTCCTGTTCAAAGGGGCTGATCTCACATTATTGATGTAATACATGAGGGGACTTGAAAAAGTTTGTGGGAAAATATGAGGTATTTTTTGGTGCAGAAGAATGTTGCAATGTATGCCTATTTTTTCCCCAGTATATATTTCCCATGAACATTTAGAAGATCCTTCATATTTCCTGTGAAGATAAGCTCCATGCCCTTGGCTTGCTTGCTGCTATATGTCACTGTCTCACTGTCCTGTGTTGGACACGTCTATGCCAAAGGTGCCTCCCCGAGGTGACTTCGTGCTGTCTCACAGATAAGAGTTAGAAATTATGTTCATATTTCTATATGCGGTGTTTCTATCCAGACTTCTGCTGTAGACACTAAATTAGTAACTTCAGATCCTGATTGCTGTATAAAGATGCTGAAAACCTCCTGCAAGATTAAGCACACAGAACTCTCAGGTAGTTAGAAGACAAAAAAACATCAGTGGAGCCTTAGCAGAAACACTATTCCTTCAAAATTATTGGGAAAAGGGAGATTTTGGCTGACAAAAATATACCTGTAAAATATCATCTGAAAGAATGCCTTCAACCTAAAGTAACTAAAAGTAAGGATGGGGGATAAAATGGAAAGTGGGAAAGACCTTTGGCCTGAAGAAACTGAGATATAATAAATGAGAGATTTTGCATTTTAATATGAGACACATTTAAGTAAATATTAATGTGTGTTTTAACAGCACAGACGTAGATAGCAAGGTTGCCACGATTCTTTGGAATAATAGCACATCTCAACGGAGAGAGCTTATTCTGAAAGCACAATATTTGGAGTCTCCTGCCCAAGGCTGCCCATGTCAAAGATAGCACCTTGTCCTCAGGGGCACATGTCTACTTAAGCAGGTATGTTAACTAACATGTTTATGGGGACCTTCTGTGTCCTTGGCATTCTGAGTACTAGGGAAACAGCAGACGGGACACACACATGTCCCAGGCTTCATGGAGTCAGTGTACGCATGTAAGATATCAAGAATGAGAAGGAAATCAGGTAAAATCTAGGATTGATCAGTACCAAGGAGAAAAACATAAGGTAGTGGAGATACGAAAGGTCAGCAGGCAGGAACTCACACTTCAGGTGCATGCCCAGGAAAGCCTTCGCTGGGAAAGGGACTTTTTAAGCAAAGAACTGAAGAAAGAGAGGGCATGGCCCCAGAGACTATCTGGGAGTAGGCCATTCCAGGCCCGAGAACACGTGCAAACCTGCGGTGGGACTGTGTGAGGCTCATTCAAAGAAAAACCAGAGACTGGTGTGTCTAGGACAGGGAGGACAGGATCGTGGAAAGGGACCCATGTGGTAGGGGGATTCGGGAGCCTCTGCAGTCATAAAGGATTTTGTTCTTTACTATGAAAGGGCAATCCATCGGAGGGTTTTATGCAAAGAATCCACTGCCTTTCTTAGGTCGTAAAGTCTCCGTGACGGCAGGGTTAGAGTGATGCTGAAGAGGAGCCTTGAGAAAATGACAACAAGGACACTTGACCATGGCACGTGTGAGGTGCTGGAGTCTGGACCAGGCGTAAGACTGTCAGGAGGGAAAGGAGTGGGCGAGCCCCGGGTAGATAGCGAAGACAGAGCAGGCAGCGTCAGACCACAGGTGAATTCTACCAAGAAGTAAATTCTATCAAGGATGGTATCGCAGTTTTTGAAGCCTGAACCCTAACAAAAATGGGGGTGCCATCTCTTCAGGTGTGGCAGATCATAGAAAGAGCTGTTTTGGGGGAGCAGGAAGATCAAAATCAGGATTGACGCTTTCGAAATGTCAAATTTGCAATGCCAAATTAGACCTCTAACTGGAGTTGTTAAAGAGGCGGTTGGATACAGAAGTTTGAAATTCAGAAGACAGGTCAGGGCTAAAAATACATTTTGAGAAGCACCAGCAACTAGACGGAAGTGAAGGAATTCAATCCGTGAGAGATGAGGTCATCGGGTAAGACTGCTTTAGTCGTTTCGAAGGCAAGTATAGCCAAACCATTCGAACGATTTCGATGGTTTTCTCTAGTGAATGCTTACATGTGCATCCCTCTAAGTACATGGATACATTTATTTTATTAATGTGTAAGAATTCATGTTTTCTCTAAGAATGAACTAGCTGTCATATGACAAAGTTGTCTGTATGGGAAGCTAGAGAAGAAAATATGAGGAAATGTAAATCATTGCTCCTATTTTGGGGAAGAGGGTGTCAGCTGCCTGTCTACCCATCCATCCACCCAGCAGCCGTCCATCCTCACAGTCTATCCCCACAAGCGCCTCGTGATATGACACCCACCGCCTGCGCATCCAGCCGTTGGCTGTCAGCCTTGCAGTCTCAGGAAGTGGGTTATCAGTAGGGTGAGTCGGTGTTGTGACAGCCTGCGAGTGGTTGGCAAACCATGGCTGTGCCTCTCTCAGCCACACGGCGGCGTTGCCCATCTCCTTGGCAGTCCTGTGCATCACCGAGTGTTGGAAGAGGTGTGTGGTTCTGTGCAGCAGGGAGACGGGGGAGCAATGCACGCCCGAGCCAGTGCACGCAAAGGTCCCCCACGCGCACTGCCCTTACCCAAAGTCCAAGGAACACTGTTCCAACCATCTTAGCAGCCAAGCTCCTGAGAGATTCATGTGGTTCTGTTTTTACTGTTTCATCCGGTACTATTATCTGAATCAGAACAAAACATTTATTCTCTTTAAGCCATTGTGGTTTACCTTTCAAACAAGTGGATTATGCACCAAGCTCTCAGTAATGAAACCTAGAACCAAACACTGGTGAGAACGGTCGCTCTTTGTGGTTGTCTGTCTGAGCTGCCACTTTTCCTTGTAAGTGAAATAGCATCAGTGCCGGGCAGGCCATGTGCAAGGGCAGGGTGACCAGCTACAGCTGTCCAAGGTTTCTGTTAGCTCTTCTGCAACTTCCCCAACTGGAAAATACACACACACACACACACACATATATATATATATATATTTGTACAGTATGGATGCCAGGCTGAGTCTGCCCTTCAGCCCATTCCTAGCTGTATTGTTCCCTTGCTAACGTAGTTTCATATTAAATTCTAGAGCTGCTGCTGATGTAGATGTGTGTGAGAACCCAAATATAGTCAAAAGGTTGCTTGGAGAGTGTGCATTTAGAGCAAAAAGAATGGGGCGAATTAAGTGTTTGATAGTATTAGGAGAGGACAGCCAGATACATGGACCGCACAACAGAAATGATCTCATCAATGGGGGCATCATACATTAGCCTTGCTTTAGATCTTCTCATTGAGACATTCCCCCAGAGGGGCCGCACCAACAATTGATTTCAGTGCCGGGCAGGCCATGTGCAAGGGCAGGGTGACCAGCTACAGCTGTCCAAGGTTTCTGTTAGCTCTTCTGCAACTTCCCCAACTGGAAAATACACACACACACACACACATATATATATATATATATTTGTACAGTATGGATGCCAGGCTGAGTCTGCCCTTCAGCCCATTCCTAGCTGTATTGTTCCCTTGCTAACGTAGTTTCATATTAAATTCTAGAGCTGCTGCTGATGTAGATGTGTGTGAGAACCCAAATATAGTCAAAAGGTTGCTTGGAGAGTGTGCATTTAGAGCAAAAAGAATGGGGCGAATTAAGTGTTTGATAGTATTAGGAGAGGACAGCCAGATACATGGACCGCACAACAGAAATGATCTCATCAATGGGGGCATCATACATTAGCCTTGCTTTAGATCTTCTCATTGAGACATTCCCCCAGAGGGGCCGCACCAACAATTGATTTGGGGATAATTTTTTCAGTGGCCAGTCTATCCCCACAAGTGCCTCGTGATGTGTCCTTCCCATAAACACACACTGTAATAATTCTACCGAAGTAGCAAGGTGGCTGCTGGTCTGGGACACTCGACTTGAACGGGTTGTGCTTTGCGCTGATGTACTCACAATACAGCATATGCACACACACATGGAGAGAGGGAGAGCGAGAAAGGACCTCTCTCCACAGGGTCCGGCCGTGCTGCAGTACCGCTCCTCACCCTCCAGCCCGTCTGCTCCTGGGCACATTCGTGGAGGCCCGGTGTGTTTCAGGCGAACCAGGTCAGAGATGCACACTGCACCACCACGTGCATCCAGCTTCTCCCTGCTGGCACATTTTAATCGAAGATAAGTTGTTTTCCATTTCCTACGTTCTTGGGGAACAAGATGACCCTAAAGTATAGGCAGATAGTTTAAGCTCGTGGTCTTCGACCCCTCCACGGCCCTTATGAAGTTCTTCCTATAACGTCCAAAGAGGAATGATGCTCGCTTCCGATCTGTTGATTTCAGAAGGCTTTTCTTTCACCACGGCCTCCTGAGAAGTATTATGAGCCCCCAGAGTCCGTGCTGATGGTGGCCACTTGCCACCTAGCCTCCTGACATGCCAGCTCAGTTCCTCTGGACCGCTGCGTGAGCGCCTATGGCAAGCAGCTCTGAATCTCTGCCAGGTCCTTTGTCAGGAACGGCTTTGCTTCAGACACAGAAATGATCAGTCTCCCCATTCTCCAGAGCACAGTTTATACTGAGTTTTCTGTAATGCGCTTCAAAGGTGGCTGGAGAATCACAGAAGGAAAAGGCAGAGTGAGTACAACGCAAGGACTCCATGTGTAGGCCTAGCTGGAGAAGGAAATGCTCCTCTCCATCGCTGCTTCAAGCCCACCCTCCCATCAACACCCAGACTGCCCTGAAATGATGATACGGGTCATTCCTCCCCCAGGGAATGGCCTCACTCCAGAACACGGGGATGGCCTTCTAATGGAAACACTCGCATATTTCCCACTGTCTGCCCCATTCCATCCTAAATCATACCACTCACATGATGCCAAAGGTTCACTTTTTGTTTGCTATATGAAATCCCGTTTCTTTTCAAAATTTTCCCTCTGCAGAGAGATCAAAAAGAAGTTCAAATCAGTGATATTTTTAGGTACTATACTGGTATTTCAGTTCTACCACATGGCTCTTCAGTGCATAGTGTTTAAATATGAATTTATTTTATTTTTTTAGCTTTTCTTGTTCTATGTTACCATTGGCAAGTTGCCAGGGGGCTCTGACTAGTGCATGTAATTCATCTGAAAGTGTTGCTCGGGTCCTGCCTATACCCGCAGAAAGTTTACTGCCTGATAAATGTGACCGTTGTCCTCTCTGGCCGTCCAAAGATGACAACCCATGGCTCTGGAAATGAAGTTTATTTAAGGGGAGTCAAGAGTTATTAGGAAAACCATAGACAGCTGAAACGCCCATATGTTTCAAACACCCCTATCAAAAATGCATGTGTGTGCCTGCAAGATAGAATATAATTTAATCTTCCTTTAAAAGGCAAGGCAAGGCAAATATTTTAATGTCATTATACTTGACTGGTGGAAAAAATTCATGATTCCCTGAAATGTTACATAATGTTTTGGGTAAAAAGCGGAAATTTACCAGAAAGGTACTGCAGTCATCTGGAGTCCATATACTCACATATTCTTCTGCTTCTAATTCATCCTTTCCTGGTAGTCAGCGAGATCCTAATGCTTTGCTTGACTACTCAAAGAAGTGATTTCTTTTCAGTAAATTAAATCAATTTCCATTTGTTCTGGGTCTAGGAAATTTTATTTTCTCTTGTCTTTATTCAATTTTCAATTCATTCTTCCCAGAGCATAAATCAATGTCTTCCTTTGATTTCGAGGCAGGTATCCCTATTTCTCTTGCATAATTGTAGAGCCAGGGAAAAAATCACCATGTTAAGTATCATTCCAAGCTTTGAAGCTATAGTGGTGGAGAGTAATCAATTATAATAATACCAGGGCATTTCTAACTCTATGCGAAATACCAAAAGCTTAATATTCATGTGTATGAGTAGCTTAGAGGAATAATAAGAGCCTCTTGGTTAGCTTACCATTTCAGCATAGTAGGAAGGAGCAGAAATAGCATCGACAGAGAAAAAAATAATGACTCTTATCTCAGAAGAGCTTCGGTCATAAAGATGGTTTTATTAGGATTCTGTCCTCCTCCTCCTGGCCTGTCTACCTGCTGGCTTACACTGAGACTCAGTGCTTCATTATTCTGCCAGAACTGCCATGGCGGGGCATCACAGCCCAGCCGACTTAACCAACCAAAATTTGTTTTCTCACGATGCTGGGAGCTGGAATCTGAGGTGAAGCTGTAAAACAGGGTTGATTTCTTCTGCGATCTTTCTCCTTGGTGGAAGAGAGCTGCCTTCTCCTCCCTGCGTCTTCATGTGGTCATTCCTTTCTGTGTGTCTGTGTCTTAATTTCCTCTTCTTATAAAGATGCCGGTCACACTGGGTTGTCCTCCACCCTGGTGACCTATGTGAATTACCTCTGTAAGCAGCCCGTCTCCAAATGTAGTCACGTTTTTGGCAGGCCTTGCGGCTAGGACTTGGACACGTGACCCTGAGGGACAGAGGGGACACCATTCTGTAAACGACAGGTACAGTGACCCTGGTGAGCCTGCTGTGTGGCCTGGGACTGAGCAGGACGACACTTTATCAGGAGACTACATGAGGAGGTGAGATTCAGATTTATCTTGGCACCTGCCCTGATAAAAGGTAGAAGCACAGAAATAGAAATGCATATGTAACCATAGGTATTGAGACAGGGTGAATCAATGACACCTTTAGTTTAAACTAAAGTCCCTTTATATGGTATCCAGAAGTCTCATCCTCTCTCCATCCCCTAGAGTCCCACAGTCCCTGTCAACATCCAGAAATACTTGCAGGGCGTTAGAGGGTAGACTCTTGAAGATTTTTCCATTGTAGAAAGGACTGGTTTATTTTTTGGCTATTTGCATCCATAGCCATCAATTTCAGCTATTCTCTTACTCATTTTATAATATAATCTTTATAGTGCTTAAAGAAATGTTTATCCTTCTTAAAATTATTTGCCCAATAAAAAAATAAGTAATTTTAAAAAGTAGAAAATTGGATTAAAATCATTATTTAGCATTAAAAAAGAGCTCAAGATTAAACAGATTTATGGGACCAGCAGTTAGCATAATGACTATGTTGCTGAACTCCCATATAGTCGAACATGGTTTGAGTCCCAGATCTGGTGGCTTAAACTCACGCCGGGCATGTATGCGTGCATGCCCAAGGTCTTGAGAGGAGAATGGAGGAGAAGGGATTGTGATGTGGCCTTCTCCCCTTGGGGGTGATTTCTCTCTTTCTTTCTCTGTCTCTCTCTGTCTCTCTGGTGAGTACACGCACCCTGTAGCAAAAAAAAAAAAAAAGCACCTTTAACAAAAAAAAAAAAAAAAAAAAAAGATTAAACAGATTTTTGAAAGTAGAATTTATTTGTAACTGTTGATAAATACATACACTACTAGGGGGAAGAGAAAAAAAAAAGCTAGAGTCAATGACATGTGAAAGACATCCTTGTATGGGAATTAGGAATTTACAGGTTAATCAAGGTGTCAGGGCGTAGTCATGAGAGAATCAGGCGCTACAATGCTTGGATGTGTATTCATCAGTTTAAGTCACTTTAAATGTATTCTCAAGTCACTTGATAATTGCACAGTTTTTTAAGACATTGCCAAACAGTGTGCATTTGCCAGAGACGAGGAAGAAAGCATCTTTTAATAGGGCATAGTCATACCACAGTCCTTTCCCCTCCATTTCCCTATTCCATCAGGACTTTGGGCATACACATGGGGGCCCACACACATGCCAGGGTGCGCTTTTCAAGCCACCAGGGCTGAGATTCAGACTGCGGTCAGTCGTGTGGGATCTGCCTTTCTATGCTCAGCACTTAATCGCTGCCACAGGGCCAGTCTGATCATTGTTTTTTTGTTTGTTTGTTTGTTTTTTAAGAGAGGTTTTTGCTATAGGGTGCATGTGCTTGCCAGAGAGACAGACAGATGCAGAGAGACAGAAAGCAAGAAATCACCCCATGGGGAGATGGCCTTGCCACAATCTCTTCTCCTCCATTCTCCTCTCAGGACTTTGAGCACACACACACATGTGCGTGGCATGAGTTTTAAGCCACTGGATCTGGGATTTGAACCATGGTCAACTATGGGACCCAGTGATGAGGACTCCCACATCACTGTGGGAGTCTACTGCTGTAACTATTACGCCATCTGCTGGTCTCAGTAATTGCATAATCTTTAACTGAGACTTTCATCGAGCAATAGCACTAAACTACTTTGTATTCAATGCAGTCAAATTAATGGAAAGTGTGACAATAGAGTTAACAATTGTCAACTCCTGGGCCAGCAGATGGCATAGCAGTTATGTTGCTGGACTCCTATGTGGCTGATCACATTTCAAGTCCCAGACCTGGTGCTTGAAACTCACACCGGGCACGTGTGCGTGCGTGCCCAAGATCCCTAGAGGAGAATGGAGGAGAAGGAATTGCGGTGTGGCCATTTTTCTGAGGAGTGATTTCTCATTTTCCTTCTCCGTGTCTCTGTCTGTCTCACTCTAGCAAGCACATACACCCTAAGACAAAAACCTCTATAAAAAAAAAAAAAGAAAGAAAAAGAAATCGCCAACTCCAACCCATTTGGGTGGAAACATATATTTCATATTTATTGAATAACACATATGCATATATTTGTGAAAATTCAGTCAGTAATTAGTGCTCAATGATTTGTCACGCCACGTTGTGAAAGAGTGGTTGATATTTTAGCACATACAGGCATAAACATAAATGACTGCTAGTTTCTCTTTTACTGCCAGAGGGCACGTGTGCTTGCCAAGAGAGGAGAGGCTGGAGAAGAAGAGGGAGGGCACTCTGCATGGGGCATGGCCACGCTGCAGCCCTCTCCATCTCTCCACCCTCTTCAGTCTGGGCATGCACACACACATGCCTGACATGTTTGCAAGCCTCCGGGGCTGGGATTTGAACCACGGTCAGCATGTGGGATCCAGCCCCTGTGTGTGCCCCGTGTTCAACCACCTTGCTGCCAGGCTTGTCCCGCTTGCACTTCTCACTGCCAACTCCAGGTGCCCAGCTTGCTCTGCTGCTGTTGAGTTTACATTCTGCAGTTGCCCTTGACCTTCTTTGAGCTTGGTTCTTTTAAGTTACTTAGCTGGAAATAAATGCAGACGAAGGTCTGAGGAAATACCAGTGTGTTTAATTCTGTGGCTTTACCAGAACACGAAAGCCAAGGATAGTTATGGCTTAATTCATTTCGATTACTGACAGTTTTCATTATGTAATTGTTGATATTGAGTAAATGACACAGGAATCAAAAAATTTCTTGTGAAACATGCTTGGAAGATGCCACATTATCTTCAAAGAGAAGTCATTTGAACAGAACTCTCATCCAAACGGAGGACGGCGTCAAACTGAAAGGAGCAGAAAGTAAATAAGTAGCCAAATGGTCCCGGCTTTCACAGCCCCGCCGTCAGCCCTGCTTGAACGAAATAGACATGTCAGATCAAGACATTTGTTTCATCCTGAGTTATGTAGATGAACATCTGGTAAATCAATAACAGTTTTACAGCACAGATTCTCACAAACATTTCATTTGAAGGCTTTTAGAAAGTGTCATTATTTTTTCAATATTACATTAAAATCATATGAGCAGGCTTCAAAAAGTTTACGAGGTTTTCGAATTTTTGATTTTTGTTTGTAATGGACCCATTCTAATTGTACCTAATTATGGAATACCGTGCGATGTTCCCATAAAGGTACACATTTTTGTGAGAATCATATAAGGGTATTTAGCAAATCCATCACATTGTGCATGTTCCATTTCTTCGAGGTGAGAACATTCGAAATCCTTCCTGTCAGCTGTTTTGAAATGTCCGGTGTGATCTCGTTAACAGTCGTCACCCCACCGTGCCGTCAGCACGGAACTCACTCCTAGCTGTAACTGTGCGCTTCTTCTCACGCGAAAGTAGAATCTAGGGAAGCTGATCTACCGGAAGAACAGAGAAGAGTGGTGGTTACCAGAGGCTGGGAAGACTGGGGAAAGGGGGGAGTAGAGACCGGTCAGCAGATAGGCTTTCGTTTGTTTGCTTGTTTGTTTTTGGAGAGGTTTTTGCTATAGGGTGCATGCACTCGCCAGAAAGACAGAGAGAGACAGAGACAGAAAGTGAGAAATCACCCCCCAAGGGGGATGGCCACACCACAATCCCTTCTCCTCCATTCTCCTCTTGGGATCTTGAGCACACACACACATGTGCCCTGTGTGAGTTTAAGCCACTGGGTCTGGGGCTCGAACCGCACTCACTACATGGGAATCCAGTGACGTAGCCATTATGCCATCTGCTGGTCCAGCAGATAGACGTTTTCAACAGAGATACAGACACACACATACACAAGTGCACACACAGACACACACACAGACGTGTATGTGTATATATTTATATACACATATTATCAATATTTAGTAAGTTATAGTCATGCACATGCAATAAGCCATAAATTAGCATTTGTAATTTAGCATTTAGATCTTGAATAAGATATAAAAATCATATAACATCCTATTTTAAGTGGCCTGTGTTTTTAAATACACTATCTACTGAGAGCAATATTTCCTCCCATAACAACATCCAGAATATTTTTGCATACATATGCACATGTAGTAGGTACTCAATGTACTCACATTTATTTAATTTAATTTGAACTGCCCATATAGAAAAATAACAGAGGATAGCTCACTGTTTTCTTTATCTCTCCCCTAAATTTTCCCCTGGCTTAAAAACAACAATAGCAACAGACTTGACTGAGAACCAAACCAAAGAAGCAAGCAAAAAATGGCTTTTGTCTTTTATTTTATACGAAAGGGAGGGAGCTGATTTGTTATGTTTATTTTAATAGAAAACAAGAAGATTCACCAAGACCTATAATTGCCAGGTTTTTTCAGTTTTCTCATAAAAATATTTAAGATGTGGAGTAGTATGTAATTATGTACAAGACATTGTTCAAGGTTTTCACCAACAAAATGCATAAAATGTTGAACAGAAACCCATTACAAAATGTACAATATGGCATATTCCTTAAAAAAAAGAGAGATGCCATATCATGAAAGGATTATTAATTAATCAGAAGCTAGACATTACCAGGCTTTTTTAGAATCGTAATGATGATCAATAATATTCTGTTATTTTTCTCTCTGTACCTCATTCAAGAAACAGAGTTCAACGGTTAAAAAAGCAATTTCAAAGTAATAAAATTCTTACATGTCTTGAAGAAATGGCCAAGGGAACCTACAGAACACAACCACACTCAAAGCGTTCGTTCCCTACCCCGGCTTCCATCACAGACCAGCACGCTTCCCGAGTCTCGCTGTAAATCATCTACTTACTGGTTAGCAGTACGGGCCGTCCTTCAGGACCTGGGCCGGGAAGTGCAATTCATTCTCTGCTTTTCTGCCGTCATCAAGAGCATCTCTCCATCTATCCAACTGACTCCCCTCCTTTCTACCCGTACTTTACCACTCTCCTCTCTTCCCATTGGGACCAGGAAGTGAGAACGTGGGTGTGTCCTGCAGTCAGCAAGGGGCTTGGAACCCAAGAAAGTGCCCATCAGTGCAAGTCCATAGGTGGCATCTGCCCGTGCTGGGGGGCCTGCCCTCCCCTCCTCTCCCCTCCCCCTCCCTTCCCTTCCTCTGTCTTCTTTTCATTCACATTCTTTCCCTTTTACTTTGCTTTAACCATGCTGGCTGTCTCTTGAGGATCTAGCTCAAGAAATTCCTTTTTGACACCACCACCCACTTTCAGAAAACTGAACTGATTCAGGACAAAACCCAAATCCATCTGTAAGTCCCTCCTATGACCTGTTTCGTCAGAGTCTAAGCAAAGGCTTGGCTAATTGACCTCGTTGGTTTATTCTGTCAGGACCCTTTTAAGGAAAAGCCTGAGAGACCGGACCCATGATGAAGAGTGTGTTTTGGTTTGAGTCTGATGAATCATTCTGAGTATCTTTTACTACATATGCATATGGTATCTTCAAAAGTAGGCAGAAAATGCTTATTATAAAAAAACCATTCATGTATTTCTAAAAAACACGTCCGAATGAACTTGTACTTCAACTGCACTTCCACCGGCGTTTCGAAGCCCCTCGGTTTCAGCCATGTTAGGCACAGAAGGATGACCATTTACTCTGTCTCAAGTTAGCTGACAGTGTATGCGTTGCCTCTGCTTCAGGGGTTCTTGAATTTCTAAACGCTTTGTTCATGCTCAGTGTTTATTATTATGGATTATTCGAATGATTAGGACTTGTATGTTACTGTATTGCATTTTGAACTCTCATATTGTAGTTTAAAAGCCCTCTCGCATTTAGGATTCTCCCATCTATGGAATTTTGAGCTATTTCAGTTGTCCAGATACAAAATAATTAAGGATTACACAGCATCCAAACATGAAGCTGCATTGCAGGCCACGTTGAATTACTTAACTGTGATTCTAACTGATATCTAAATTCTAACTGATGGTTAAAATAAACTGATGCACCTCTAAGAGGTTCAAATTGTAATACCATTTCTTAAGAAGGGAATCAAGAAAGCTGTACTATTTTTTAATTACTTTTTTAAATAAATGAAAAACAAAGAGTAACCTTTGACTCTATTAACCCTTAAATCTAAACAAATTGGATATCCCCTCGTCTGCACACATATACCTAACTATCTGTGAGATTAACAGAGAAGCCACATAAATAGACTTACAGAAAGAGACTAACATAATTTGGAGTTTGAATTCTACTGCAAGAGGTGATAATCGAATGCTGTTCATAACTATCTGATAATCCTATATACTTAGAATAAATATTTGCCGCAGTTTAGAGAACAGGGCGTCACTCAGAATTCCACTCTCTTCCTTTTCTACCTCATCTCCTCTGTCTCCTCCCTGTCCCACACACTCTCCCAAGTCCAAATAGGAGTCAGTAGATGTTCAGATTTTCCCAATTAACTTAGTGTCAAAATGAATGGAAAGTAACATCCCAAAGGAATAGGGAGGATGAGAAAAACAGAAAAAGAAGAGAAAAGATGAGCAAACCCTGATAGTTTAGGTAATATAGGCATTGCTTCTTCTTAAAGACAAGTGTTGGGGGGACAGCAGCAGGTGGCGTAGTGGTTAAGGTGCTGGACTCCCATATGGTTACATGTGGTTCTAGCCCCAGACCTGGCAGCTTGAAAATCATGCCTGGCATGTGTGCGTGCATGCCCAAACCCCAAGAGGAGACTGGGAGAGGAGGGAGGTGGTGTGGCCATCCCCCTTGGGGCGGGGGGGGGGTGATTTGGGTGGTTTCTCACTTTCCCGTTCTCTGTCTCTCTTTGACAAGTGCATGTGTCCTATGTCAAAAACCTAAAAAAAAAAAAAAAGACAAATGTAAATGTTGAGTTACAAATAAAGAGGTAATACATTAATACATTTTGGGTAAATGTGATGCTTAGATAAGTTCTTTGAGTTTAAATATTTTTATTTTGCCTCCCTACCCCCTTTTGAAAAACTAAATTATTTGGTGATAAAGATGGTTTGCAGTAGTGTGGGAGTTGCGAAGGTTATTGAAGAGGTGTGTCCCAGAGATAGTGTGTGACAAGATGTTAGGAGGGTGTGACATCAGGACCACCTATGATGAAGCCGGAGGTCCCGGCCATGCCACGTTTCTGTGCTAAGAAAACCAGGAATTCTATTAAGCATTCAGATTTCTTCCAAACAGGTTCAGTTGGGGTCCCACCATATATATATTTTTAATTTCCAGAGGGAAACAAAGAGGAAGACAGGGAGAAAGCACCCCACAGTGGGGCTTGTCACACCACCATCCCTTGTCCTCAGTTCCTCCACCCTGTCGGGATTGGGGGCATGCACACACATGAACCTAGTTTGTTTGTGAAGCCACTAGTGCCCGGATTTGAACCACAGTGTACCATGTGAGACCCAGCTCCCTTAACCACTAGCCTATGAGGCCGGCTTCCACCTTCTTAAACAGTAGTGCATTGCTTCGTCTGTGGGAAGGAATGTTGCACCAGGTTCTTTTAATCACTGGCAATTCCATGTTAAAAGGGACAATAACTGCAGTCTGACATACGACTTGAAAGAGTTTCCCCAGAACTGGTCCTACTGTGCTGGTGACTGTGACCGCAGTCTGCGTGGCCTCGTTTAACACGCCAGAGGGCGCTACAGCTCCTGGGGCTTGAGAAGCACTTCAGAAGAGCGAGTGCACATCTCCATGTTAGACAGTGTCACAGTGTGACAGAGACGGGGCTGGGCCGTGGGCCCCTCTGTCCTCAGCTCCCCTTAGCCTCCTTCATGTCTCCTTCATGTTCTCTTCTGTGTCAGCTAGAACCACGGATGACCAGGGAATCTGGCATTTCTCCCTACGAGTAAATAGCCAGTGTGACAAAACCGCTGACATCAGGCCTTCCTTGCAATGCCACATCTCCCGGGAGCGGGTGATCCCTCCTGGGCTGACAGAGAAGGGCCCTGAGCAAGTCCGAGGTCGGCACACTGAGCGGGAGGCCATGGGGTAGTGTCCACAGCCAGCCACGGCTCTCGCTAAGCCGGGAGCGGGACCAATTAAGTGACATGACGTCATTCTTCCTGCAGGGCTCATTGGCATTAGGTGAAAGACCAGACTGGGACCGGCAGGTAGCGTGTCGGTTGTGTCACTGGTCTCCCACGTGGACTACCGTGGTTCAAATCCCACACCTAGTGGATTGAAACTCATTCCAGGCATGTTTGTGTGCATGCCCAAAATCCCGAGAGGAGAAGGGAGGAGAGGAGATGGGGTGTGGCCATCTCCCCTGGGGGCTGATTTCTTGCTTCCTGTCTCTCTGTCTCTCTGGCAAGTGCTTGCATCCTATAGTGAAACTCTCTCTTAAAAAAAAAAAAAGCACGACCCGTCTTAGGTCTTTTCTTCCAGACAGCTTACCCATTCATCTCCAATTCAAATTTCCTTTCCCGAAATGAAAGTAAAGTCAGACCAAACACTTGCTTTCAGGAAGGGAGCAGCATGCGTCCGTTCTCGGCCTCAGTGTATACAGGTGGAGTCATGCTCTCCGAGAGCCTCAGCGTGCATTTTAAATTTAGTGTCCTTTTGGTCCATTACATCCCCAAAAGTTTGTCATAATCAACAGCGAAGCAAAGCAATGTTGTCTCCAGGGAGACACGAATGAGCCTGGAAATACGGGGATCCAGGCCGGTCTTGAGAGTCCAGAGCGCTCTGTCTGCAGCATTAGGCGCAAATTCAGTTTGTCGGCTGTTAGGGCCGAGCCTCCAGGCACACGAGGATGGTTAGTCATCAGAGAAACACGATTACTCTATCTTGGACTCCTACCACTGGAAACCATTAGTGGGGTGTGCCGTGGGAGGAGGGATGGAGATCCAGATGAGGAAAGACAGGTTCCTACCTCCAAAGCCCCTCTTCAGTGACATGGATTCACATGTACTGCCACACTGGTCCTGTCCACCCTCCATTGTCCCCGTCCGTTCCATGTAACAGGGGGCCGAGCAGTATTGGGGGGGTGGAGATTGTTTCCGAGTTTAAGGGTCTTTCTCTCCAGACAGCTTACCCATTCATCTCCAATTCAAATTTCCTTTCCCGAAATGAAAGTAAAGTCAGACCAAACACTTGCTTTCAGGAAGGGAGCAGCATGCGTCCGTTCTCGGCCTCAGTGTATACAGGTGGAGTCATGCTCTCCGAGAGCCTCAGCGTGCATTTTAAATTTAGTGTCCTTTTGGTCCATTACATCCCCAAAAGTTTGTCATAATCAACAGCGAAGCAAAGCAATGTTGTCTCCAGGGAGACACGAATGAGCCTGGAAATACGGGGATCCAGGCCGGTCTTGAGAGTCCAGAGCGCTCTGGCTTCAGCATTAGGCGCTAATTCAGTTTGTCGGCTGTTAGGGCCGAGCCTCCAGGCACACGAGGATGGTTAGTCATCAGAGAAACACGATTACTCTATCTTGGACTCCTACCACTGGAAACCATTAGTGGGGTGTGCCGTGGGAGGAGGGATGGAGATCCAGATGAGGAAAGACAGGTTCCTACCTCCAAAGCCCCTCTTCAGTGACATGGATTCACATGTACTGCCACACTGGTCCTGTCCACCCTCCATTGTCCCCGTCCGTTCCATGTAACAGGGGGCCGAGCAGTATTGGGGGGGTGGAGATTGTTTCCGAGTTTAAGTCAGAACACATGTGGGTCCAGGCTATGGAGAAAATTTGTGTGTGGTTGTGAGGGGGCATTTGCGAGAGGCAAGGACAAAGCTATGCTGCTCCGATGTCCAGTCCCATCGTCGGAACTGTTTCCCAAAGGCACACCCACTTTCCTTACGGCCAGGAACTATGCCCTGAGACAGACACAGGTGATCCCATTACCAGGTAACGACGTGTTGGAGGTGGCACATCTGCCACCGGAGACAAACCTAGTCTCTCCGTTTCTGTATATGATCAAATAGACAATGCTGCTCCATGTGTCCATGTCCGAGTTAACATATTTTATTGGGTAAGGAGATTAAATCCCAGCTGTATGGGATAGCGATATCCCCGGGGTGGGTATATCTGGGTGTAACCCAAGGGCATCATTGGAATGGGGGGGGGTCTCACTTGGAGAAGTCATGCTCTTCCTCCCTCTGACACTCAAGGAAGAGAATCTTCCTGGTCTTCATCCTCTAAGGAAAGCAAACCTTTCTGGCCGTAGCTCAGGGAAGGCACAACTATAGCAAGGAACCTGGCAAGTTTGTAAAGCTGCCATTTTAAGTTTGATAGCAAGCCATGTCCTCTTTCATTGGAAGGCAGAAAATAGGCGCAGTGAATACCATCAGAAGCCACAAAGGCCTGCAGCTTCTCCTAGGCCACGGTCCACCTCCCTGCCCTGGTCGGTACAAGGAGCCTCACCAGGGCAGGGCCTCTGCTGGGAGGGACTGAGGCGAACTCGCTGTGTCCCCTGCACCCTGGTCTCTCCTGGAGAAGGGAGTGACTGCTGTATGAAGGATTGAGTGTGGTTGATATGAACACATGGTTAGCTATCTGTCAGTAAATATGAGAAGGCACATTGTTCTGAAAGTTTACTCCCAGAGTCCTAAAAGTCAGAAAACTATTCTAGGCTTTTCTCTTTAATGAAATACTAACTTTTCATTATGAAAATCTTGACCACAGAATGGAATGTTTTCCGTCTTAAATCTTTTCTAAGGACTTCAAGTGTGAGAAAGGAGAGGAAAAGAAAGATTTTGAAGATTACCGTGATAGGACTAGCTGCATGGCCCGTGGTGAAGACAGACGGACCCCACCTGCCAACCACGCAGTTGGAGAGACATGACTGTCACATGGGCACACCCGCGTGCGTGCCCAAAGTCCCCAGAGGAGAGCTGGAGGAGGAGGGATGGGGGCGACCCTTCCCCAGCTGTATGTTCCATTTTTCCTGTCTCTCTGTCTTTCTCGATCCCAAACCCAAATTACTGTAGGAATAATGGAAAAGGTTAGGGGGAAGAAGCAGAGGGGAGGGGTCAGAGAGTCTCCTTTGCTGTTTGAAGGGCAGGCGATGTGACACACAGCTTCGACCTGGTGCTCAGGAGCTCACGCATGTGCAAATGGGGCCTCGGCTCACGTGTTAAATGTGAGCTCTGGCAGGTAGATCTTGTAGGTAGAAAAACCAGGATACTGCACGTGATGTGGCCTGCTTGTAGCTCTCCTTCTCACTCGTTCTCCTGAATTTTACAGTCTCAGGGTAGCTTCTCTATCATTCGAAGGCAGATGTCAAGAAAGAAAAAAAAAAAAAAAGAGCAACTTTACTAATGAGAAATGTGTATGATTGTAATTATTATCCCAGAGAAAATGAGGCAGAACAAGTTCAAAAGAATGAAAATCTAAGGATCAATTTAAGATACTTTTTTTCTACAGTGTGTGTGTGTGTGTGTGTGTGTGTGTGTGTGTGCATTCACCAGAGAGAGCGGGGAAAAGTGAGGACCACCCTGTGGGGAAACAGCCATGCTCTAATCCCCTCTCCAGTCTCTAGTGTGGGACTTGAACCATGTGGTCAGCAATGTGGGATCCAGTGTCTCAACCTCCACGCCATCCGCTGACCTAAAATATATTCTTGTCTTGCTGTAAATGCCATACCATGTACCTCTGATCCTTTGTAGTCACACATTCACAAATACGTGGTTTGTAGGTGTATTTAATATTTTTAAAAGCCCTGATCCATGACTTCCCTCCAAACACTCAGAACAGAGATCCAAGTTTGTCTCACTGAACCCTTATACACGGGTAGATGTTAATATCCATGCCTCTCCTTTCTTGTCCACAAAGTTGGAATACTAAGCTGCTTGTCTATCTGGCATAGTTAACAGTTCAACTACCGGATTCCAGTGCTGCTACCTTCCCGTGTCGTTGGGCCACCTCCCAGGAGGCTTCTCTTTATTTTAGAAGATTTAGCACAGTTCCTTCCCACTTCCCAACCATCTTCCAACACTTTGGAACAAAAATAAATTTTAATTTAGTGAGAGTGTGTTGCCAGATACTGTATTTGTAAGGGAAGAGTGGGATGTTGTGAAGCCGTGTGGGCACAGCCTCTCACCTCCCTGCTGCTCCCCTGGTAGAAGTGGTCTTGCTGTCCCCGCCTAATAAATCTGCCCTTGTTTACTGAAGGTGGGGGTGGAGTGGGCAATGTGCATTGACAAGTCTCCCGTGAGTTGTTTGATGTACAGAAGAGTCCAGAAGACACCCCAGTCTAGTCTTCTCTAGGAGGTAAATTTGAAGTGTCATTATTATTCAGAGTTTAGAATTGAAAGGGGCCAGGTGGGCAGAGTGAAGAGATACCAAGACTGCAGTCCATTGGTGTTATCACACTGGCCCGTGTCAGTCCTTTGGGTGCGCTGGAACTCACCGCGTTTGATTGGCCCCAGCACCATGGACCTGCCCCAGTGGAGCAACAGTGGTCTTGCCATGAAAAAGAAGAAGGAAGGAAGGCAGGAAGGAAGGATGGGAGGACTAAGTGAATGTGGATAAAGAGGAGGAGCTTGAATCTGAGTCAACCACAGAACGGATTCATTGAGAACGTGGTTAGTCCGGCCTTAGTGACATTGAGGAGATTGTCAACATTTGTCGATTATCCTGGAAGCCCGTGAGCCTCTTAGACCACCTCTTCACGTCACCGCAGGCCCACAAGGTACCCTTCTGTGGTTACGGAGTGCTTTCGCTTGGATTTTTATTAGCCGTCTGTCACAAGAGTCCTGCAAGACGAGGCGGCCATCGGCATCTGTTTTTGTCAAGGTAGGAGGCGACAGAGCTATAGGGACAGGAAGTGACTTGCCCCTGGGCTCCGAGTCCTTACCAGCCTGTTACAGTGCCACAGCATGGGATGGAGGCGAGGCCACTCAGCTTCATTTCGTGCACTGGCTGTAGTTTTTCCAGATTACATATCTGCGTTCAGAACAAATGCACACGTGCAACATGCACAGGGCTCTGTCAGGCTGTCTCTCGGCTACAAGTCAGTTAAGTCAGATAAAAAAATCCACATCTACAAGAGGCGGGACTGGCCTCAGACTTCCCAGAGCTAATTTTAAGTCTCTTAAGGCTAGTGGAGAAAAACAAGTGGAGAAGATTCTTGTGGGTCTGGAAAGCATTAGTGATAAATCCTGGTCTAAAGCTAGTCTACACCGCTTTCCCTTAATGAACGCTAATCCAAGAGTGCAGCGCGGCCCTGTTGTCAGGACTGCACATCTGCTCTGCACATCCCGCAGGGCTCCGCTTTTCCTGGAGAAGGGCTTGAAGTCCTGCAATGTCCATTATGCCTTGAAATCATGCACAGGCATGGGGGGTGAACAGGCGGCTTGGCTGAGGCGGCGACCAAGCTGGGCCTCAGCCCCCTTTCAGTGCTTCAGAGCAAGTCCAGAGCTGCACTACTGCTGTGTGTTACTGATGTTCCTTCTCCACAACAGATACATCTTCGTTTGCACCGACGGCTGTGAAGGTAGGTGTTACACGACTGTAAATACGTTTGAGGTGATCAACACGTTTCACTCTAAGCAGATCCCACTAGGGAAAGCAGAATGGATGGGCTGTGTCTACGCGGATCGACAGCACCTGTGGGACATTCACTTTGAGGACTTGGCTCATGTAGTTGTGGAGCAGGGAAGTCCCACGATCTGACGTCAGCAAGCTGGAGACCCTGGGAAGCCTGGGCACATACGGGTGGTGGAAATCCCAGCCTGAGATCGGGGAAGACCGACGTTGCAGCTCAGGAGGGCGGCAGACCCCTCCTCCTTTGCCATCTGGTTCTCTTCCGACCATCAAGAAATTGGATGACGTTCACCCGTGTTTAGAAGAGGAATCTGCTGTGTCCACGGATTCAAATGCTGACCACGTCTAAGGCACTCTCAGAGACACCTAAAGTCTAATCAGGGCCCCGATGGCACAGTCATGTCAGTGTATAAAACTAACCGTCACGAAAGCATAATCCAGACATAAACATGCAGGGACACCCGCGTTCTTGGCCATCTGCGTAGGTAAAGTTCTCTCTTTCATCAGTTCTAAAGCAGCCTGGGTTTCTGTAGTTGTCAAGAGGCTCACCATCCATCTTCAGGTCGTGGGATTTACGGTGGTGTAGATATGCACAGCAGCTCTCCCCCATTGAGTAGGGCCGCCCGTGTGACTGCCGGGATAGTGCAGAAACTGCGGTGCGAGCTCAGGCTACACAGCAGAGACGTCGGCTGAGCGGGCTTGCCCTGCAGCCTGGTGGCTAACAGAGCAGACCCCACATGGCCCCCTCCCTGGAGGATGCTTCCCCTCTCCCTCTCCCGTCCCCTCTCCCTCTCCCTCTCCCTTCCCCTCTCCCTCCCCCTCTCCCTCCCCCTCCCCTCCCCCTCCCCC
>NW_006159611.1:3118230-3133660 GCF_000334495.1 Tupaia belangeri chinensis | reverse complement strand
TCTTCCTCCCCCTCCCCCTCCCCCTCTTCCTCTACCTCTCCCTCTTCCTTCCCCTTTCCGTTTCCTTCTGTCTCTTTGTGACAAGTGTACTCACCCCCTGGCAATTAAAATGATTTCTTTGAATTAAAATAAAGACACTGAGACTTCTGCCTTGTCCGCTTGTGTTACTTGCTCCGGAAATCCCGCTGCTGTAACACGAAAACATTCCAGTAGGCTCAGGGTGCGGGGCGGGGAGGAGAGCCAAGGCACAGCTCCAGCGCCTGCCAGCCCTGACAGGAGAGCAGTCCCTGCTGACAGTGTGACGGAGCCCTCCTGAGACCCAGAAGCAGAGCCACTCAGCTCAGCTCCCCCGGATGCCTGACCCACAGAAACCGTGAGACGCCAAGCCGAGTGAACAGTGTGCCTTGGGGTGACTTCCTACGCAGTAGTAGGTAACAGATACAACTTCCACGGTGTAAGTCAACATGATCCATATTGAACTTTGGTCAAGAATAAGGATTTCTCTTCTGGCATTGGCAATGAGTGTAGAAAGGGGACCCTGTCTGAAGGCTCTCATCACAAGAAATTCGAACTGGTCAGGAGTGGGGGTGCAGCCTACAGCCCTGCAGGGGCTGAGAATAATTACGTCTGCCGCGGTTAGTTCTCACCTACTTAGAGAGTTTGGAATGTTGGTGTGATTTTTCAAAAGTACTTGCCACTAAGAGCTGAGTTAGAACTGATGAAATCACGTAATTAGAGATGACGTAGCATTATTCCTGTAACGTAATCCTCATTTCCATTGTGAGTGGGAGAGAGGAAGACAGAGACGAGTTACGACACGTGCTCAGGAAAATGATCGGCCTCCTCAGGTGTCCCCACCAGGCACACTCTGCTAGTAAACGTCACACGTCCTGCGTGTCTCTGTGGGAAAACAATTCGAAGTTAATCCACTCATAAAAACAGCAGATGAGTTATACCCTTGAGTTAGGATTTTGTGAGGAGTCTCTGACAACTTCATAAAGGGGATGAGGTTTTCTCATGCATTTTTACAAGACAGCAGGCGCAGGTTTGATTGCAAAACAACAGGAAGGTTGCCTAGAAATCTCAGATAATCCATGCAATGCTCAGAGGTGGGGTAGGGAGGGCAGGCAGAGGGTGGGTGAGTTTTTGAGAGGGAGGTTTGCCTTGCTAGGGCCAAGAATGTGCACATACAACTAGAATAAAATGAATGATGTGAGGTGTGGTGGAGCCAAGTGGAGCCAGAGGACTTGAGCTGGATGGAGGAAGAGAGCAGACACAGACGACCCGCTTCCCTCCCTGTCCCCTCAAAGCTACAGTGAGACCTCCTTCCCAGTTCTGACCCCTGAATATCACTATTTCATCATTCCCACTCAAAAGTATATAGTTCAAGTCAGAAGGATGCATGGAGTATATTCTCTGAATCCCATGCTTACAGGAAACTCAGGATAGAGGTGGAAGCGAGGCAGACCTGGCTAACGTTCTCTGCAAGCCTTCCTCTGGTTACCATTGTACCAGCCTCCAACCTCCGCTTCATTCCTCCTTCGTTACCCACAACTAAACAGCACCTCCACGATGGCCAAGTGCAGGCATGGTATTCTTCTTGGACCCAGTATTTCTGGGAAGCTCTCAGGTGTTCTCTCTCAAGGGTCTCACCTCTCTGTGGTTCCCCAGTTCTTGGCACTCCGGCCTTGGCACTCCGGCCTGGACTTCTTTCAAAGGTCACATATGCATTCCCTCTTGGTGCAGTATGACTTGAAAGCTGGTTCCACGATTGCCCCCAGGGTTGTAAAGGATTAAGAAGAGCAGGGTGTGTAAGCAGCCTGAGTCTGAGAGTGCTATAGGAAGTGAAGTAAAGAGAGAACAGGCCAGGGGAAATAGCATCTTATATAGTGTGGACATTGTAAGGACAGGAGCCTTTACTCTGAAGGTAAGGGAAGCCATCCACTGAAGAATCTTGGGCAGCGTCTGTTTTTAACATACACTACTCCTGCCTTCAGTTAAGACATTTTGCATTAAGGCTCAGAAAAACATCAATAAAAGTAAAACACACACACCCCTGAAGTCTTCCAGGTCCAATGCCTGCCCAGAAACAGAACGTGAAAAACAGTAAACAGACTCTGTGTGGGGAGTCCCACTTCCACTGCAGGCCAGCCTTGACTTTGGGATGGATAGCAAAAGGCAAAGATGGGAAAACCTTCCGTAAATGTATTTGATTATAAATGTTACAATTACTCGAGGAGGTAATTTAGAGGATATCGCTAATTTGCCAAATTATATGATTATCTGATTGCAGCCATTAGTTTTTAAACTATTTTAATTCCAGACTTCCTGGATGTAATCACACGTGATTGGACATGACTTTCTTTGCTAGACTTGCTGCGGATATTGCTCTTGTCATTTTCCCAGGGGCAAGTGACCAAACATAGGCTCCTGTGATCTCCTTCAGGTAAAAGTTAATCAAGTTTCAAAGGTCATCCTACAATTCAAATGAACCGAATTTCAGAAATCTTAAAGCTTCCCTCAAGGGGGGAAAAAAAGAAAGACCAAAGGTTTATTCAAAACATATAAGGCTCACAATCCATAGCCATACCTTCACAGGAGGTCGCTTTGCAATCTGAACTTGACACAAAACTTGGAAGAAAGAAAGAAAAAGCGAGTAGAATGCAAATAGTTGGCCTTCCATGGTGAATATCCAGACAACTGACTTGTTAAGACAATGAATCTGAACGTTAGGGTGCAAATCATACTGCACATTCTTTGGTTGAAGTCTTTACGAAGAACATCCCTCTTGAAAACTTTCATTAAACTTTCTGTGTGACCCATTTCGAGCTCTGAAAAATTGGTGATACCGCCACTTGAAACCATGAAGTAGGGCAGTCAGTGTCCTGATAGAGGGCCTCTCTGTAGACAGAGGCCAGGATGGTCCAATTTACAGCATTCGGACGGAAACATGCGTCCGTGTGATTGGTTAAATAGGTCCCATTACTTTATTGTCACACTCTATCTGGGTTCGTGCATTTCACCCAATTATTTGTACGGAATCATTTTGAAGAGTGTTTTAAAACTGGGTTTTGTCCTCATTCTGTCATAACTTTCAGGGGACTTTCCTGTTGTTTTCTCTTTACTTTCCCCTGAACTGGCTTTTGGCCGTTCATCAACCCCAGTTTATTGTTTCTGTGGTGCCCTTGTTTTGGTCCGTTCAAAGCCACATGCCGCTGTTTTTAGGTATGCGTCTATACTAAGCAACTTGACCCACCTTCCGAAACCGTTTTAAAAGGCTAATGCTGTCGGACCCCGGAGTTGTGCTGGTACCTTGCTAGCTGTAGAGACAGTCACTAGCTAGGGAAAAGATGGGGAGCAGCTGTGTTCGATGCCCGGCAAACTCCAACGAGGAGCCATCGGAGGGAGTGGCGTGACTCTATATGCCTGAGGTTTTAAGTCATGCTATTAGAGGAAATACACTTTCACCTTACAGAAATACATCCTTGGTTTCACTACACACACACACACACACACACACACACACAAACACGTGTCCCTAGTCTCGGCACACTCCACATCTAAGGGAATTCTGTGTAAGAGAATTCAGATTCTAGGAGGAAAAGCATGCGCGTGGGTGCACTCATCCTGTCGATCGGTCGGCTCTCTAATGAACAGTCTGTCCAGCTGTCCACATTTAGATGTAATCAGACTGACATCTGTAGCTACATAGAAAGCTAGTTCTACTTATTTACCTTTCTGTTTCTAATTATTTATCTATTTCTTTTCTATTTTCTATTTATTTATCTCTGAGGAAAAGATATGAACTTACAATACGCTGGGAAGTACATTTTTGTCCTCGTGAGTGAGCGCGCTCTTTCAGTTCACCTGTTGGATCCAGTGCCAGGGTGCTAACTTACATCTGTCAGTCTCAAAGGCTAGGCGGTAAGATTTCCTCCAGAGAAAAAGACATACTGACGCACACCTGTATCTTACAATATCTCTGTAGACTAGTTTAAAGTGGATTAATCATTTGTCAGCAGTTTTTCTTCCTCTCATCTTATGCAATGTCATTACAGTTATCAGATCTCTGAAAGGCGTAGGGGTTGAAATGTAAACACAATCCCATTACATTAACTTTGCTACTTACACTTAGCAGCACTTGTACACAGTGTAGCAGGGGTGAATCTGGGCTCTTCGCTCATTTCAAGTATGGTTGGTCTGAGATTGTGGGACTCGTTCCCAAACTTCTTTTCCTTTATGCTCCGAGTGTCTGAACAAGCTTCTAAGACAAAGATCATTGGCAACCACTTAACTTTTTTTGTTCATTTGTTTACATGTTGCTTTTAATGATCTATGGTGTTAAACTATGGAATCTAACTCTGTTATTATGTCCTGGTAACGTTGTTTCAACACTGCGCTCGGGAAACCATCTGGTCTTCCTTCATAATCCCAATATGAAAACAACTGCATTTATTCCTTATTTCAGCTTTTGGTAATTCAGAAAATTGTCTATAAACATGTGTTGGCGATATGAGATGAGGGTGAGGAATAAAGAGCCTACACACCAAATAGCCCAGTGCAGATTAAAATTGCAATAATAAAATTTATACTATTCCATAGTCGAGTCAGCATTTGGTGGAAGGAAACGTGAAACGGATTGCCTTTCATGGAATAGCCCCACAGCGGCTGTCCGGGGGGCTCTAACTGTGATGCCAGAAGGAGACTGGCTGTTCGAGGGACATTCCTGGGACCACAGAGCCACAGAGGACAGTGAGCCTGTGTCCCGTCTCCGTTTGCACTTAGCCAGACCCACGCTCAACAGCAAGAACGCATTAACCATCCCAGCTCCTCCCAGCCAACATACTTGCGTCTGCTAGACAGCAGGCAGCACCTTCTCGCATGACAGGAATTTTCTAGTTTCTACGGACACGTCTGGTTATTTTAATATAAAGAAAGGAGGTGGGGCTGCAGCAGGGGGCATGGTGGTTAAGGCACTGGACTCCCACATGCCCAATCATGGTTCAAGTCCTGGACCCAGCAGCTTGAAAATCACACCAGGCACTGTGTGTTCTCCTGGGGAGAACAAGGAGAAGGGACTGTGGCTTGGCCATCCCCCTTGGTGACTGACTTGTCACTTTCACTCTCTTTCTGTCTCTGGTGAGTGCATGCATCCTTTGGCAAAAAAATCTAAAACAAACAAACAATAAATCAAAGGAGGTGGGTTTAAGTATTAAATTATAGGAAGAAACTGGGGAGTGAGTGAATCTCCTCGTACACCCGTGTGAGTGCACACACGTGCTCATTTCAGAGGACGTGGAGGAACTTGCTTGAGTCCCAGCACTCCTTGTGCTCACCTCATCTCTGGATGCATGAGACCGGACACAAGCTAGGAAGCAACATTCCTGGTCTATATGAGAATGGATGATTGAGTTCGGGGCAGGTTACAGAGGCGTGCAAATGTGCCAAGGATTACTGGCCAGGCTCCCTCGTTGGGACCGTTCTCAAGGTCAGCGTGCAGCATGCTGTCCCACCATGTGACTCTCTAGGGACTTCTCTCTTCAGGTCTCTCACCCACTGCAAAGTGAAGCCTGGGAGGAGGGCACAGCTGCAGGAGCCGGGACATTGCAGATCAGGGCAGAATCTCTTGCCAACTGTGGGCAGCCCTTCCTTTGATCGGCTCATGGTGTCTGGTAGTCTGCATTTCTCTAATTACTCTGTGATAGACCCCTCCTTGACCGCCCTGTCCTCTGTGCACAGCGGGGCCAAGCCAGAATCTCTTATGGCTGAAAGATCCAGGATTCACGTCCCAGCGTCACCTTGGCTGGCTCTAACTTCACCTGCGGAATTCAGAGAAACCAATTTGCTTAATTGACTTTTGTGCTCCTGCATAGAGGAGCGGCTTGGACAATGAACCTCATTTGAAAGCATCATTTAAAAATCTATATTTAGATGGTGAAAACAGTACCAAGTGTGTGTGGTAGCCCTGGGTGTGCCTGTGGGCATGGACTGTTGGTCCTGACTGGCTAGAAGGTTACGGGGTCACAGCTGGCAAGACCCTGTCAGTAGTCCCTGTCTCAGAAAGGAAGAAAGGAAGGAGAGGGAGGAAGAGAGGGAGAAAGAATTACAAAATATAAAGTTCATTCAGTATTTCAAAAACCAACCAATGTACTTTACGATTTGACGATTTAATTATAGGCAAAAAGCACTTGATAAAATTTAACATCGATCAATATTCATAGTTAAAAAGACATGTTGGTAATTAGGAATAGGGAAACTTATTCTGATAAATTTCTCT
The DNA here is from genome assembly GCF_000334495.1 of Tupaia belangeri chinensis. NCBI lineage: Eukaryota > Metazoa > Chordata > Mammalia > Scandentia > Tupaiidae > Tupaia > Tupaia belangeri. The sequence goes on along the minus strand of NW_006159611.1, from coordinate 3,127,383 downwards.
ATGACAATTATACAGCTACCACCCCAAAGATGATAAACTGTATTTCCTCCCTCAAAGACTGGGAGGGAGGCAGAGGTATCCCCTCTTACTGCTGCTTCCTAACAGTGCTGGGGACCTAACCAATATAAAATAATGAAATAAACTAAAATAAAGGCATCTGGGTTTTAAAGAGAAAATGAAGATCTACTTCTTTCTGAAGGACGTAATGATCTATTAAAGAAAAGCTACTAAAACTAGTAAGTAGATTTAGTAATGTTGAGAGCTGCTTATATGTAAAAGTCAATTGTATTTCTATACTAACGGAAAGGGACATTGAAATGAAGAGAACACCATGGCAATGTTACAATGCGAAATACAGGGTAAGTGTGGTAAGACATGTGCAGTACCAGCACGGTAAGGTTCTAGAGTATCCCTGAGAGAAATCAAAGAGGACTGGAACCATTACAGACACTACGCTCAGGGGTCGGAAGTCATGGATTGTTGAGATGTGTGGTCCCTCCACAGTGATAAATGTGCTTAAAAAACCCCAATCAACATTTGCCCATACTTTTTGCATCAATAAATGGTCAAATCTGATTCTTTAAGTTACATGATACTACAATGGGTCTAGAAATCCCAAATGATTTGGAATGAGAAGAGGAAAATTAAACAAATTGTACCACCTGATTTCAAAACTTACACTAAAGCTACAGCAATCAAGACCATATGGTACTTGCAAAAGGATAGACACGCAGATGAATGACACAGAACTGTGAGTTTAAAATAGACCCACACACATGTGGTCATTCGATTTTTAATAACACCACCCAATAAAACAGTGCAGAAAGGGCAGGTTTCCAACAAATGGTGCTGGAATATTTGGATATTTATACTTCCTTTATTCCTACACAAAAATTAAATAAAATGGATCTTATGCCTAAACAAAAATGGAAAATTATTAAACTTCTAAATACATAGATGAAAGCATTTTTGGCATTTTGTTAGGCAGAAATTTCTTTTATAGCACAAGTTCTAAGAGAGAAAGTTTAGTTTTGTAAATGGCATGGGATGGAAATGGAGTTTTATTAGTTGTGTATTTCCAGCATTAAAGTAAAGGTAAATATAAAAATTCTCATGGTTTTATATTTTTAAAAAATGTTTGTCTTATGAAAATTTTGGAGCACAAACCCTCTCCAAATAACCAGTCTGTCTGTGGCCTTGCCAGTGGCATTGGTCATCTACAATGGTGCATTAGTCATCTAGTACTGCGTGACAAATTGCCCCGATATTTTAGCAGCTCAAAACAGAAGCATGTATTTATTATCTCATGTATGTTCTGTGGCTTAGATGTTAGGGAGTAGCTGTTAAAATTTATCTGCAAGATTTTAATTTGTAGAAGTAACTGAATGATGACAGAGGGAGCATAATGTCTGAGAGGTGAATGTATCAGTTACGCTTTCAAGAGAAGCTGTGTGCATCGCTTCACACGGGGCCACAGGGGAGCCACCAGAGTCGGGCAAGAGGCAGAAGCAGCAGGGAGAGCACACTATGCCCGGAGTCTTTACTATGTTTTCCATGGATAAGGCAAAGCAGGCTGGGGTATGCAGTTTAGAACTGCCTGGTTCAAGTCGTACTTGGGTCTGGGACACAGGAGTGGTCTCCAGTTGTGGGTTGCCTACTTGGCCCAGGTTGATTTGGGACAGGGCCTTTGTGATTTACTGTCTTTGTGTTGATTACATAAAGAGGTAGTTCGGGTGTGGACTGCTTAGTTCCCATATGAAATAACACATTTGCATTCACAGGCAAGTTGTTTATTATCTCTAGGAATTAGCTAGCTCTAGAAGTAGCTTATCCAGGCCAGTCAGGCCTCTCAAGATGTCAATATATTGTAAAATACCTTGCATTGTCAGAAAAGTCATGACATATTTTTTTCTATGCGAAAATGAAGCAGCCCAGTACTGAGAATAACAACACAGAAGCCTTACTGGAAGGTCTTAGCTTAGGGTCAGCGGTGCGGTTCCAGGTAAGATGCCAGCCAGGGTTCTGAGGAGTCAGCTGGGGCTGGAGGATCCACTGCGAATGGTTCATTCATGCCATACCAGTTAGCAGGGGCCTGCTCAGTGTAACAATCGTAGCTTAAGTGATCGCACATTTGTTGTTTATTTCATTTCCTTTAATTGTTATTTTTAGTTTGCTCTAAGGGCATGTGTGCTTGCTGGAGAGAGACAGAGAGGCAGAGTGATAAATCACCACCTAAGGGTGGATGACCATGCCATCATCCCTTCTCCATTCTCCAGTAGGGGTTTCAGACACACACACACACACACACACTGTGTTTTCAAGCCGCAGGTCCGGGGCTTGAACCTTGCAGTTAGCCATGTGGCATCCAGTTGTCCTAACCTCTGTGCCACCTGCTGGTCCCAGCGATCACACATTAATTACTCCCCGCCTCCATGGGTCAGCAGTCAGGACACAGGATTGAGGGGTCCTGTGCTCAGGGTCTTTTCTGAGGCTGCAGTCAAGTCGTGAACCTGGGCTGCCTTCTCAGCTGGCCCTCAGGGTCCTTCTCCAAGCTCTTCCGGGTTGGTTGCCAAGTTCAGTGCCCCACGTTGTAGGAGTGAGGCGCTTGTGTCCCTGCCGATTGCTGGGTAGGCCTCTCTTTCTGTTCACAGAGGCTGTCCTCAGGCCCAGTCTTGAGTAACACAAGGTAATCATGGGAGTAACTATCCTTTTGTCTTTACAAATTTACGCAATTATCTGTTGTAACAGTAGAGATAATGCCATGTGGTCACGAACAGCCACTCTTACTCCCATGCCCTGTCTGTGCTGAAGGGGAGACCGTGCACATGGAGGAGGCACGCTGAGACAGCTCAGAACTCAGTCCTCACCCTGCCACGTGTGGCTCCTCCGTGACGTGCCCACGGCAGGTGGCTCCTCGCAGAGCAAGCCCTCCAAGAGGCAGGATGGGGAGGAAGCTTCAGGGACCCCATCCTCCCATCTTGTACCTCTACTGCTCCCACATCCTGTTCTTCAGCAGTAACTCGCTCAAGCTGCCGTCCCCGCAGTACAGAGGAATCCAGTTCTCCCTTTTAAGGGAGAGTATACAAAAAACGTGGTTGTATTTTAAAAGCGCCACAGATGGTGTTTAATTTTAGCTCTTTGTCTCATCATCTACGGAATGGCGAGTCTAAGCCGTCGGTTACTATGTGTGCATGTGTTTATGTATTTGCATGTAGAGCAGCTTTATGCTGGGGCTTCCAGAAGGAGTAGTCATTGGCAAGGGTGTGACGTTTCCTAAGGAAAAATATATTTATGTTGAAATCAATTGGTCTTGATTTCATCTTGTTGCCTTTTTCCATCCAAGTGAAGAATTTTCCTCATTTCTGTAACTTAATTAATAGACAAGAGCTCAGAGTGACGGTGTGTGTGTGTGTGTGTGTGTGTGTGTGTGTGTGTGTGTGTGTAGGGGGACGAGGAGACAACCACAACATTCTATGCAACATTTAAAACCACAAAATTGTTATATTTGCCCCTTTCTTTATGGGAAGATTTTCTTTTTAACTTGCCAGACTTGCACTTGGAGAGAGAGACAGGAAAAGAGAAAATAAGAAAGTACTGCCCATGGGCCATGGTCATGCTGGAATCCCTTCTCCATCTCTTCCTCTTCTTTTTTTAAAGAGGTTTTTGTTATAGGGCGCGTGCGCTCTCCAGAAAGACAGAGAGAGACAGAGCGACAGAAAGCGAGAAATCACCCCTAGGGGGAATGGCCACCCCGCAATCCCTTCTCCTCCATTCTCCCCCCAGGATTTTGGGCATGCACACATACACGCACTCAGCGTGAGTTTAAGCCACCGGGTCCGGGACTCGAACTGTGGTCGACTACATGGGAGTCCAGTGACACAGACATTACACAAAACTGCTGGTCCCCCTGGTGTGTTTTTCAAGCCATCATGTCAAGGACTTGAACCACAAAGTCAGCCATGTGGGATCTAGTGGCCTAGATCCCCATACCACCAACTAACCTTTGAGACTTTTTATTATGAGTAATTTTTCTCCCCTGAAATAATGTGTAGAGTTAACTTTGTCTATTGTTGTGAAAGGTAAAGGGAAAAGAAAAATAAAATCAGTTTTAGTCATCCTGACCACCCTGACTTCAGGGAGATATAATAATTGATGTCCAGTTTTCCCATTGAGGAATTGCTGTGGTTTATGGACTCTTTTTCAGACCATTACCTCATGAGTTTAGTGGATCATGGATTTCCCACCATATAGTGCAGGAAAATTACCTCATGAAGAAAACATCTACAAGACACCCAAGATTCCGAAAGATGATCTGCCTATGGAGTGCCTCCGTGTGGCTGCCTGAGAACATCCGTTAATAAAATCCTCCGTCATTAAGACGCCTGATCGTAGACAAAATAGTTTCTTGTGGAGGGCCAGATGAGCTAGCACCATTCCTCTCTGACATTTTGTGAATTAAATGCCGCCATGCAATTCAGGAGTGTATTTGCCAGAGGAAATGTTTCCATTAGAGAAAGCTACAGCCACGTTTTCTCCCTTGCAGTTTCTGAAGCTGTAACGATCCCAAATTAATCTCAGAGACAGTGGCCTTCTCTAGGATCTATCTAACCATCATTTGATTAGGACATTGTTTATTAAATAAGTTTAAATGATCAAGGAGTATACTGAAAACCTATTATTTCCAGGCCCTTACAAGTCAACCAGAATTAAGGAGTGGGAATTCAGACACTTCCCCGGGTACCATCATGCCAGGAATGATGAAAAGTCATGGTGGCACTGAAGTGTCTCGTGGAACTTAGTGGGCCGAAGGCGAAGGATAATATATCCTGAAATTTTCATTCAACACAGGGGTAAAAGAATTACGATCATATGACGAGGCTGAATTCTTTTTAACAATTTACTGTTTGCCAGAAGCCATTCTAAGCCCTTTGTCTTAATTCTCATTATTCTTCAAAAGAAGTACTATTGTTACATACCAATGAGAAAAGAGGTAAGTCAAGAACAGTCAAGTGACTTGCCCAGGGTCTTTGGCTGGAAGTGGCAGAGTTAAGACACTACCTCAGGAGGGCGACTCCAAAGCGTGTACCTTCACATGTGGCGCTGGCAACAGTGTGGACCCACGTCCTCCTCAGGAATGTTGGTCCAGGTAATTCTCACCTTCTGAGAAGCTCAGTGGAGTATCTACACTTTGGTTCTACCCCCCATGGAGCATTGTCTTTGAGCTCCTCCAATGTAGTACTCAGCCTCTGTACTAAGAAAATACACTGAGGGCCAACTGGTACATAGTGGTTACGGCCTCTGGATCTCACACGGCCAGACTCCTGGACCTGGTGGCTTGAGAAGCACGCTGGGGCATGTGCGTGTGTTCCCAAAATCCCAATAAGAGAAGGGATTGCCATGCGGCCATCTCCCTGGGGGTGACTTCTTACCCCCTCCTTAGGTCCCCCAGTTTCTCCTGCAAGTACACATGCTCGATAGCAAACATTCCAAAAAAGAAGAAAGGAAGAAAGAAAGAAGTACAGTGAAAAAAGTAGAAAAATTTGAGCTGAAGTCTGTTTCATTTGTCAGACTTCTAAAATAATATAGCACAATAAACAACTCCCTAAATCTCAGTAGTTCTTAATAATGAACATATTTTTCCCAGCATGGACAGGTCTGTGCGCTCACACAATTTCTCACTGACGTTTTGTGAATTAAATGCTGCTATGAAGTTCAAGAGAATATTTAACAGGCAAAACGTGTTTCATTAAACACAGCCCTTCTTCAGGTGAGAGTCTCGGCTCACGCACTCAGCCTGGTGTCAGGAGGTTTGCTCTTCTCATAGCAGGTGGCAGAAGGACAGCAGCCACGTCAACCTTCCTGAGCCTTTTTCAAGCCTGTGTTCACCATGAAATGGCTCATATCCCATTGGCCAAAGCCAGTCATGGTCAAGATTTGTCAGTGTTGGATTCAAACCCAAGTCTACCCCGTAAAATTGGAGAGGGTACATGCGTGGAGTATAGTGGAGTCTGAGAGTAGAGACGGTGGTTACTGTGAATGCGGGGACACCTCGTTCCGTCTGAGAATAAGAGACACAGGTTTTTCTTTTGGTCTGTGGTACGTGTCCAGTAGGACTTGTGTTCTCTCTCTTTCATAACGTCAATGTACTCCTGGTTTTAAAATAAATAAACTCCACGCTCATTTCCAACCCTAGATTAACCAATTCCCTAAACTCTATCTACCAGCCAAGAGCTTTGCCAATTTGATTTTCTCCGAGACAGAAAATTCTATTGCAAATTTATCCTGAGGCTTATAACCAGTAACTGTTGGCAAGATTTAGGGAGACAAACATAAGATGCACACTCTGTGACAAAGCCCTCCTGAATTACCTCCTCTTTTCCTAGGACACGCACTGGGGTTTTATACCTGTGGTGTAGAAAACTGTGAGCCCACTTCATAAAGCCCAGCCCACCTCACAACATGTGTGTTAGATTACATTTCATCCTGTTTGCAGTTTTCCTATGAATTAGTACTTATTTTCAATAGCTCAGAGACAAGGTGTGTGATGCTTACAGATGAAATATTTTTAGCGTGCTAGTGGAATGAAGTAGAAGCCAAATGCACATACTTTTAGCAGTATTACTGAAATGTAAGCATAAAATCCTTTGTGTGCATGGTAGTTTCAAAACCACCTCCATTGTCTTCTTTTCAGAAACAAAAATGTAGAAAAGGATATGGAGAAAAGAATACAAAACAGAAAGAAAATATACACATTGAAGAGGTTACCCTTTAGGAAACTTTAATGAAAAGCTTCCCGATTCAAAGATGTGAAGCCCTGACACTGAAGACACAGGCTTACCTGTGTCTCATTACAATGGCTTTTTCATGTCCTCAACTCTGCAAGGAGCACTGGCCAATGTAGTCTTGCTGCAGAGGACTTGCATGTGTGTGTACACTCTCCTCACCTTTCCTTCCCAAGGCCCCTGGAGCAGAGGTTTGCTGACTGGTGTGTGCTCCATTATATTTAGCTGTCCCTTCACCTGGAACTGAGAAGCAGTCATCTCTGGAGAGAATGGGGATGGGGTTTAATGAAGTACATGGGTACCGCAATGACGGTAGGAAACGAAGGCCCTTTTGAATCTCAACCTGCTATCACGAGACTGTAAGAATGGTTGTCAGGGGGTCCTGCAAACAGGCTTGGCGTGTGCATCAGATGCTCTGAGAGCCTTCCCTGCCAGCTCCTGTGGGCCCCCTCGACTTTCAGCACACACTTTTCATCACACCTGGTGGACGCAGGTACCACAGATTCTCTGGCCCCTGCTGGGATCCCTCCTAAAATGGTAGCTGCCAGATCCACCAGGAAGCTGGCTGTCTGCCCACAGTGGCTAGGGGGCCATTGGGGCCGTGGCAGGACCCACGTGGGACGGCTGCAGTTTCATAACCAGAGACCTCTCTGAGTGTGCCGGGCACGTGCGAGCGTGTGGTCTGGGGTAAAGTGGAGTTGCCATCCAGGGAGTTGGATCCCATTCACTCAACACGGACACATTGCCAAAACTGTTTGTCCAGAGCGGCAGGTAGCGCTTCAAATCTGAGCGGATAGATTTAGTTTACATCTTTAATACTGAACTTTTTGGAAACTGATAAACAGATGAGTGTGATCAATTAAGACCAGACACAACTGGACCCTGTGGGGATGAGTGTGATTCAGGGTGACAAGGATGTTGGAAGTGACGTTAGCAGCTTGGATGTGAATTTGAAGTCAGGTTCACGGGCTTGATACTTACTTTTGAGCAACTCCTGTGACCGCTCTGCTCCCGGAAGTTCAAGTCCAATTCTTTGATTTAAGGTCTAGATCCGTTGAAAACAAAGCACAGCACAATCAGATCCACAAGTGACTGTTGTCAAGTGTTACAAGATAGTTCTTTAAAAGAGAGAGGTACCCTGAGCCCGGCTGACTCGAAGAAACTTTATTTCAGCTGAATCTGTTTTTAAACTCATACGCATGTCCTGGAATGTCGCCAGTCTGGTCCCATCCCCACCTGCCTCGTTGAATACTGTCCCATCCATGCATCGACATGTGTGTTTGTTTTGAAAGAAACTCTTCTCCTGCACCATTGGCAGAAATGTTTCGTTGAGACAAGGCAGAGAAGGCAGAAACCCTACCAGTTTTTAGACTCTTGACCCCAAATGGGAGGATAGCCTAGCACGTTTAGTGGTGGGATCAGGAGGGGGCCCCCGTGGTGAAATATAGCGCTGACAGCCTGTCTCGACCGAGAATACTCTCCATGTGTGCTTCGCTGAACGTTTTCAGAGCAACTTTTCCCTCTATTCTGAAAGGTGTTAAGTATCTCACAGTGCCAGAAACACATCATTCCCAGCCAATTCTAGCGAATTCTTTTTGCCAATATTGCATTTCTTCCTTCCTGCCCGAGGTATGAAACTAACTGAGAGTTGAGGAACTTACACACATCAAGAAGTAAAGCTAGTATGTTTTTTAAGAGTAGTTTATATGCCTTTTAAAATTGCAAGAGTTCCCCAGAGAGCCCGACTCCTGTTCGCTCATGGAAGTATGGAAGTACGCCACCTAAACTTTGGAGGAGTTCGATCATAGGCACACCTGACATTTATTTGGTAGACAATAAAGACAGTCTTTTTTTTTTTTTTTTTAAAGTTTATTCCATGAGCAAGAGAAGTAGACAGAGAGAAAGACAGCCTGACAGAGTCTCACGACACCGTGATCCTCCTTGCCAGTGGATCACAGGCACACCCGGGGGTGGCCCTCTCAGGATCTGAACCCGGGCCTCCCACCTGGCTCCAGTATCGCACAGCGACACCCTACTTCCTGCACTGCCATGGCTGGGCCAAGACAGGCTTGGTGCATGGCACAGCCAATAACAGTCTCATAGGTGGTGCTCCACGGGAGTCTGCAGTGTGTGTCCCACAGCCAGTAACGATCTCATAGGTGGTGCTCCACGGGAGTCTGCAGGCTTGATGGGAACATGCCAAATGTTCTGTGAACAAATTAAGAATGCAAAATCAGTTTTCAGAAAGGGACCAAGAAACACAACAAGGGGTGCTGGATATTCTCTAACTGCACACCAGTTTCCTAAGCCCTGGCAGTTCTGTGTTTTGGAAGGAGGCTGGGAGGTAAGCTGGGAGCATGGAGTGGGAAGA
>NW_006159611.1:3091222-3118199 GCF_000334495.1 Tupaia belangeri chinensis | reverse complement strand
GAGAGGAAGCTGGAAAAGGCCCTGGAGGGGGATGTCCCCGCACAGCACCTTTGCTTGAGGGAGGCAAGCTGTACCGGCACCCCACCAGGGTTTAGCTGGTCCCTTGGCTGGCCTGGCCCCCTCCCAGCTGTATTTCTGCAACAGTTCTTTTTGCCTTTGTTTTCTGTTAGGAAGCATCAGGATGAAATGCTCATCAGCACTTGTCCAGGTCCGGTTCTCCAGCCTCCTCTCCTTCCACGCTTTAGAAATAGATACTGCTAAGAGCTGTCCCCTCCTGACTCCACAGAGATGCACACACAGGTCCTGGCTCACTCCTTCACGCATAGGATTCCCTCTGCCTAGACCAGCCTCTCTGTAGCCCCTCCTGAAAACCACCGACTCCAGGCTTTGTCCACCTGCCTGGACGTCTGAGACAAGGTCCCAGAGTGCTTTTGTCCCCGTGGGACTCTCTTCCTGGCTTGTAGACCCTCACGGTCCAGCTGTGCCCTTGGAGACTTTTCCCAGGTGCATGGTAGTAGAGACAGAGACAGAGAGAAAGCTCTTCCTCCTCTTTTAAACTCACCAGTCCTGTGGGCTCCTGACTCAACCTTGTGGCATTTAACCTTAGATACCTCCTAATGACCCCATCTCCACAGACAGTCCCAGTGGAGGCATCAACGTATGGATTTGGGAGCGGGGTAGTACCATGCAGTTCGATGCCAGGCTCTCCTGCCACTGTCCTCCTGCCTCTTCTTTTCTGCCCTCTATCCAATCTCTCTTTCTCTTTAAATTATTCGTTTAAACTTTCTTTTATTTAAATAATTAATTATGTATGTATTCTAGTTTGACCAGTGAGGGACAGAGAGAGAGAGAGACAGAGAGAGAGAAAGTGAGAAAACACATCGCCAGGTCCAGGACTCGAACTGCGGATGGCCATGTAGGAGTTCAGTGCCCCTAACACCACTCCACCTGCCAGCCCATCTCTCTTATATCTTCCCCTTCATGCTATGCTTCCTCCTTCCTCCAGACTTTCGTACCTGGCATCTTCACATCTCTTCCTGGCTAATTCTTACCTCACCTCTTAGACCTCTGCTCAAACATCACTCCCTTGAGTAAGCCTTCTCTCTCTCCCCACACTAGAAAACGTTATTCTGCTAAACAGGAAAAGTAATGGGAAAGTTTATGTTGCCTCCACTAAGGAGGCATTGATTGGAGAAGGGGTCCTGTCCCTATGAATGCATTACTATGTTCCTGACACCCAGGGCGGTGCCTAGAACCCTGTCGACTTGCATACGTTTTGAATAAAGTGAACTAATATGTCCTGAGAAAGAAGTAGAACTGGTGGATGTAACGATCGCTTTTATTCTTCAGGTGAGCGGGGATCTAACCATCCCTCCTCTATCCCAAGTGTCATACCAGGGGAAGGAGAATCCAGTCATAATTTGGAAAATGGCATTCATGCCACATTCACCATTGGCCGTTCCACCTGGAGAAGTGTGTGTGCCCTCTGGAGAAGAAGTCCTGGGGCCAGGCCCGGGGGTGTAGGGGGCGTCAGCGAGCACAGCTCAGATCCTTTCTCACTGTTTCTGGGACACCCACAATACAAGTGGGCTTCAGAACGCTCATGGGAATGCACATCAGGAGAAAGACTACACACGGCTTTAAATTTCTTTTTTGGGGGGCGCCAAAATAAACTTAGACTTTAATTCCATTTTCATCAACATTTTCTGAAGTACCCTCAGATAAGCCTCTTTTCCCTTTTCCTTTTCTTTCTTTTTTCTTTTACTCTTTCTTTCCTTTTTTTTTTTTTTTTTGATTTATAATTAACGTTTCTGGTTTTGAATGTTCAGCTCTTTGGGTGAGTTGAGAAAAATCAGAAGCAGTGCTCTTTAATTTCTGTACTGAGCCAACCAAGCCGACCACATTATTTTTGATGACCTAGAAGTTTATGGCTTAGAATAAAAAAGTACTTAAATATTTGCTTTTAATCCCACATTTAGTAAACATTTTCTAAAAATTGATGTGTAAAATGTGGATACATAGCTTAAGGCAAGTTGTCTGTAGCTGTTTTTGGTTAAATCCCCTGACATAGCACAAGCAATTAAGTGACACAAGCAAGCAATTTGAACAATTCAAGATGTTTTAAAAAATGTAGATTAGAAATTGAAATTTTTTTTCTTTCCTGACTTAAACAAATTTTTGATGAGTTAACAGACTGTACAGGAAAAGCCATCAGTAAAAAGACAATTATACTGGAAATCAGCGTCCAAGCAAAAGTAATCCCACAGGTATTGTGTTGTTGTCGTTGCTGGAAGTTGACTTCAGTCATGTGAATAAATGGATTGTGCTGCACCCCAGCCATCATTGGCTGCATTTAGCGAACACTTCAGTGACTGCTCAGTAAAATACCATATTTTGCATCACAACCTGGCTGGCCAGCTTAGCTTCAAGGAGGGTCAAGAAACTTAAGGAGCTGGTGGAACTGGTGGTCTTGCCTTTGAGTGGGTCTAGAGAGCACTGGTGGGTTGAACCTGCCATAATTGGTTGGGAAAGGGTCCAGCCTTGCAACGTCAGTCAAAAGATTAGAAATGAAACACACAGGGCTGGCTGCCGATAAGCAGGCCACATGGAGCTACTCAGGTCAGAGCGTGACCCCCGGGGAGGGCAGATTTGGTGGTGGGAAACAGGGAGGCTGCGAGCTGTCACATAACTGTTGATAAAAGAATGAACACCCTGAACACCCGTTTGCTGCTGTCTGCTGTCCACCCTGAGGTCTGTTTCACTGAGAACTTTCCACACTGGATCTTTTTGTTTTCCTCCTTCAAAGTTGCTACCCTGACTTCCTAGGAGGTCTTCGGTTTACTTGAAATCGCGCTTCCTCAGACTATAAAAGACCCCCGACCTCCCGGTAACTGACCAAAAGCACAGACTGGTCCGTCCTCTCCTCGGGCTCACTGTCACACTGGACTGAGTCGTCTGCTTGACCAGACAGACGCAGGCACGTGCGTCCTCGTTGTGCCGACTGAACACCTTCAGTGCTGCTTGAAGACATTCGCTTTGGGGTGGAAGGATGGTAACAGCCGTGCGATGGCCACTGCCCCTCACACTTGCTCGTTCCTGTCTGGGTGTCAGCGAGTGCAGTTTACTTAAATAAATTCCCAGTGCCAGGTGCCAAAAACCACACTCTGCATTTTACAATCCTTGAAAATGAAAAATACATATATGTCGATGTGAACATGTGGCAAACTCACTCTCCCTCATTCCCAACCACTAAGCTTTTGCTGCTGAGGATTTTCTTAAGTGGAGTTTTAACTTTTTTTTTTTTTTTTTTTTGGAGAGATTTTCACTATAGGGCGCGTGTGCTCGCCAGACAGACAGAGAGAGACATTAGAGACAGAAAGCGAGAAATCACCCCCCAGGGGGGATGGTCACGCCGCAATCCCTTCTCCTCCATTCTCCTCTCGGGATCTTGGGCACGCACGCACACGCGCCCTGCGTGAGTTTTAAGCCACCGGGTCCGGGATGCGAACCGCGGTCGACTACATGGGAGTCCAGCGACATAGCCATTACGCTAACTGCTGGTTCCCAAGTGGAGTTTTAACTTTTGACTCAAGGATATTGATTTAACAAAGGGGGAGAGAGGTTGGCATGTTTTGTTTGTTTGTTTGTTTGTTTTTCAGTTCTTTGTACCTGAAGACTGATCACTTAGGGTGGTGATCCCCAGAGCATAGCGTGTTTGGACTGAGTTAGGTAGGCAGAGCCCTTGTAAGAAGATGGCAGCGGAAGATACGGTCTACAATTCTGCTAACAGAATTAGTCCTGTGCTATCTGAAATATCAAAATTAAGTGGAAAGCTTAGATCATAATTGAAGTTTAAGAACGTATCACTAAAAACAAAGAGCTTTTACTTAAGGGGTACAGAAGACGGTCTCCTGTTCATTGTCTCCATCTACACTCAAGCTCTTGGCCTATTTTGATTTAAACTCAAGTGTGCTTTTAATGTGAGAGGTTCTAGAATAAAAAGGCAAATTGACAGTAGGAAGTCGGCATGAGAAAATGACCACACTAAGGTGGAAGTTAGGCTGTTTGATAATCTATGTTGTTTTGGTTTCAAGAGGGATAATAGTTTTAATAAAATACTTCTAAAGGCTTTTGGATTGATTCCTTGGGAATGATTTGTTTCTAGGATATTTTATTCGAGACTTGACCTTATATATACTAAAGACTTAGAAAAGCAAATAAAAAAAATACACAGATGGAAATGGGCCAGTGCCTTAAAGATCCATCTGCATTGGCTAAGGGATTCTGATAAATGACCACTTCTATTTTCTTTGTGGGTTAAGATTAAGAACAAGCTGGGGATGAACAATGGCATACCATTTACAATGAAGTATATCAAAACAATGAGGGACCACGACAAGCAGGAACACATTATACTGCTTAACGTTCCGGAGAAAGGGTAAACCAGACTGAGGATTTTTCTCCTTCCTTGTATATATCATGCTAGATCACACAATAAGAAATTTGCTAGGGATGCAATCACAGAGAACAGCCACTTCAGACCATCTATTGTTGTAGGCATATAACAAATGAACCTCGATTGTATCCTCCCAGCAAGGTGGTCCAGGAATAATAGTATATCTAGAAAGAACACGTCGATACTGATGACACATCATTTTTCTCCACTCGGAGGAGGGGGACGAAAAGAATCTAATAAATGCATTTAGAGAATCTATTTAATAACTATCCTAAGTGCATTTACGATATTTTTATATGGTAAGATTCTGTCTTAGGCCATATGGCCCACGCACAACACAAATAGAATTAGTTGGCAGCTGTCCTGTGAATTTCGGTTTCAAGAAAAGCTGATCTGGACGAATCAAGATAAAAAGCTGATTTGACTGAAGAGAATTGGCGTATAGGTAAATTTATGAAGAGTTCTTTCCCCTTCTTTGGTTCAGGCAGGGCTATCCTTTGTGGAAGGCAGACTGCTTTCCACAGTCAGCAAGAGCATTTGAATCATGGTGTTTATTATCTGCATGGCCTGTGGCAAGAAGCTTATCTTGGAAACTCAGTTGCCTTATGAGTAAGGATGTAACTATATGACAATACTGCCCTGAAGCCCAGCTGTGACTTGTGTTACTATTTTATAAATTAACCTGGTGTTTTATCCATTTGTCTATTTTAGACATAGGGTGCCTAGAACCTAGTAGCAAGTAAGTATCAGAGAGCTAAAATAAGTAAATATAGATGATGACGATGGTGACTAAGAGTTGAATAAATAGAGAAATAGACCTTAGGGACCAGCAGATGGTGTATTGGCTACATCACTGGACTCCCACACAGCTGACTGTGGTTCAAGTCCCAGACCTGGTGATAAAAACCTCATGCTGGGCATATGCACGCCTGCCAAAAATCCTGAGAGGAGAATGGAGGAGAAGGGATTACAGCGTGGCTATCCCCCTGGGGAGCGTGATTTCTTGCTTTCTTTCTCTCTGTCTCTGTCTCTCCGGCAAGTGCAAGCATCCTATGGCAAAAATAACTCTTAAAAAAATAGAAATTTAATTCAATTTGGAAACTCAACTGTAACTAAGTGTCTGGTTAAGGGCATTACTTTATTTTATCTATTTCTTTTTAATTTGCCAGAGGATGCATGTGTTCACTAGAGAAAGAGAGTGAGAGAGACAAAGTGAGAAAACATCCCGCTTATGGGGAATGGTCACGCCGCAATCCCTTCCTCATTCCTCCCGCCTTGCAGGATTTGGGGCAGGCACACACATGTGCTTGGTGTGTTTTTCAAGCTGCTGGGTCTCCAGTCGCTCAGTTGGTCTTGTGAGCTCCATCCTCCTTAACCCCCACACCACCCACTGGCCCAAAGGCATTGAACTTCTTACGCCCAAGTCAGCCTGCATTAGATAGCCTTGCAGGAAAGCACATCTATATTTCAGTAAAAATATGATGGGTTAAAGGCAGCCATCTTTATATTTCAATGTAAGAATAAACTTTACTTATCCCTAACTCTATTCAAAAATATTACTATTCAAGAGGTTAGGAAGCAAAGCTGCCCTGGTTTAAGAGTATGCAAGCATTTGCGCAGTTTAACTCCTGAGATGTTTCTTTTTCCCTTGTGGCTTTAGGAAGTTATGTGGCAACTGCTCAGCTGTGTGAACAGCCAAACTATTCATTTGCATTATTTGCACTTTAAGGCACATTAAAAGCCCATATTTGCATCAGTTCTCCTTCTGTCTCATCTTTCTCTATTTTGTTCACCTCTCCTGCTCTCCCACATCTCAAAACCAGAACATGGAAATTCTGCCCCTTATTTTTTTTCAAGGAATATACAAAAAAATACATCTGAGGGGTTAGAAATTTCAGCCCAAATTCAGAAAGTGGAGTTCATGAACAAGTGACCTTTGAAACTCTGATCTTCACGGTCTTACACCACCCAGTCAAAGAGCCACTGAGGGAGAGATCGGGGGAGTCCGCTCCATGACCTCTCATTTTCTTCCTTAGAGGGTGTAGTTCCAAGGCCTTGCTTCCTTTAGTTTGCACTGGTCACTCTAACCGACCAGTCCCTGGCTGAAGAAGAAACGTCTGACATGCCAAAGACAGAGCATCGGGCAGACCAGGCTGAAGCCCACACACAGTTCCTCCAATTGGATTCTGAATCTTCTGCTAGGTTAAGGACGTAATAAGTTAATCTGCAATGAAAAAAAGGACATAAGCAATTAGTCTTGGCCCCTCACTGACTTTCAATACCATCCAATACATCTTTTTGGAAAGCAAGATGGATTTTTTTTTTTGAGATAGTGGGATACCTTCTGGAAACGCAAGCCCCCCTTCTCAGGAAACAGAGGAAGCGTCTGAATCCAGACTTCATTCAGGAACTTTAGCAGATGCTAATTCTTAAATAACAGCTCCAAGGCGCTCCTATTTATCAATCTGTCTTAGCTAGAAATGCCAAGACATTTTCACTACATGTTAAAGAAAACAAAATAAAACTTTGTGAGCACAAGTTTGCTATGGGTTGCACGTTCCTGATAAATCTTGGCGGCCCAGATGTTTTTCACCTGAAGGAAGCGCGGACATCATGTCATGGGCTAAAGTTGTGAGATTAATGGAGAGTATACTGCTCATCAGAGTTGCGTGGTTCGTGGATATGAGTGTTATAATCAAAATGGATCTTGTACAAAATTTACCGTTCAGAGTGCAGATACGTGGAACTTTGATCTCAACTCTGTAATCTTCAGTTTATTAGACTGTGCATCAAAATCTCTTTCAACATGAATTTTTGTTGACCTTCCTAAAGAGCACGATGCGTGAAAAGAACTGCATCACGCACACTGAAGGTGAAAAATGTATCCTCATAGTAACCATGGGTAGTTTCAAAACTATCCACTCCCCTGTAGGTTGCAAAGGAGAACATAGTCTAAGCCATTGCATACATCTGAGGGGTTAGAAATTTCAGCCCAAATTCAGAAAGTGGAGTTCATGAACAAGTGACCTTTGAAACTCTGATCTTCACGGTCTTACACCACCCAGTCAAAGAGCCACTGAGGGAGAGATCGGGGGAGTCCGCTCCATGACCTCTCATTTTCTTCCTTAGAGGGTGTAGTTCCAAGGCCTTGCTTCCTTTAGTTTGCACTGGTCACTCTAACCGACCAGTCCCTGGCTGAAGAAGAAACGTCTGACATGCCAAAGACAGAGCATCGGGCAGACCAGGCTGAAGCCCACACACAGTTCCTCCAATTGGATTCTGAATCTTCTGCTAGGTTAAGGACGTAATAAGTTAATCTGCAATGAAAAAAAGGACATAAGCAATTAGTCTTGGCCCCTCACTGACTTTCAATACCATCCAATACATCTTTTTGGAAAGCAAGATGGATTTTTTTTTTTGAGATAGTGGGATACCTTCTGGAAACGCAAGCCCCCCTTCTCAGGAAACAGAGGAAGCGTCTGAATCCAGACTTCATTCAGGAACTTTAGCAGATGCTAATTCTTAAATAACAGCTCCAAGGCGCTCCTATTTATCAATCTGTCTTAGCTAGAAATGCCAAGACATTTTCACTACATGTTAAAGAAAACAAAATAAAACTTTGTGAGCACAAGTTTGCTATGGGTTGCACGTTCCTGATAAATCTTGGCGGCCCAGATGTTTTTCACCTGAAGGAAGCGCGGACATCATGTCATGGGCTAAAGTTGTGAGATTAATGGAGAGTATACTGCTCATCAGAGTTGCGTGGTTCGTGGATATGAGTGTTATAATCAAAATGGATCTTGTACAAAATTTACCGTTCAGAGTGCAGATACGTGGAACTTTGATCTCAACTCTGTAATCTTCAGTTTATTAGACTGTGCATCAAAATCTCTTTCAACATGAATTTTTGTTGACCTTCCTAAAGAGCACGATGCGTGAAAAGAACTGCATCACGCACACTGAAGGTGAAAAATGTATCCTCATAGTAACCATGGGTAGTTTCAAAACTATCCACTCCCCTGTAGGTTGCAAAGGAGAACATAGTCTAAGCCATTGCCATAACTACACCTTTCTTTGGATATGGAAGGAACATCTTGATCACAAATCTATTTTAGTTTACAGAACATTCAAAAATATCTTCTTTGCTGTAGAGTTTTCCAAGGAGACGGACAGTAGGTCTGCCTCTGAATCTGAGAATCCTAGGACAGGAATGATAAAGAATGATATGATTTACGATATCCTGAGGCAGATTGCAGAGGTACTTATCACTGGGCATGATATTCCATTTCATATACTACGGCCAACTTCTATAACTTGCCAATGGAATCATCAGTGTCTCTGTAGTTGGTCAAACCTTTCCTATCTAGAGAGTTAGAAACGTAGGGTGTGCCTCTGCCAGATCTTGGAATGAGATTTACTGAATGACCCTGACCAGCACAAGTTCAAACTGCCCATCACCCAGTGAGACTTGACTGGGCTGGTTAGCTAAAATGGAACTACAAAGACATCCTGTAGTTCAGGAGCACTCACTAGCGAAACAAACAGGGAAGCCCCAATGTGAAAGCAAATCAGCTCTTTTATCTCCATCAAAGATATTTGTTTCTTCATAGCTCTCTCTCCAGGAACTGAACCCTCAGCAGTTTGCTCCGATGCTGACCACTCCCCTAAGCAGGGCTGCCTAGCATCTTAGTTGAACCCAGATGCTTTTCTTTTAGATCTCTCTGTATTATTGAACACGGCTCAGAAAATAATTGAATGGATACAGTAATTCAGCAAGATCTTGCCCTTTAACCTCCAGTGTCACAGTTTTCATGTGACAAGTCACAGAAATCTTCCATTTTACCACAGTACTACGAGTGAATTTCTTCCTGGCCCGACAGCTCCACAGTGCCATCTTCATAGAGAATTTTAAAATCAGTAAACAAAAGGAAAATTCAATGCAACAGAAGATCTTCAGGATTCTTGTCAATCTTCTCTTTTCTCATGGGGTATGTCACTCAGAGAATGGCTGAGATGGGAGGTCTGGTTAACACGCGTGTCAGCTGCTCTAGATCTGACACCAAGTTTTGCCAAAGTGAACTTCTGCTTCATCTAAAGTTGAGACAAAGGAAGGCTCCCCTGTACATTTGCAATTTCACTTCCTTTGTGGGCACATGACCATTTCAATTCTGTCCTAAGTGGAATTATGTCTCCCCTCTCCAGAGTGGCTCAGGTCCTCTTCCTCAGAACCCAAGTCTGTTAGGTTGCATTGCAAAGGGCACTTGAAGTTACAGATGATCAGAAATTCTAAGCACTGACCTTCAGAGTGGAATGTGTTCTGATTTATCCAGGTGAGCCAATGTAATCGCAGGCACGTAATAGGAGAAGAGGGATGGGGGGCAGAGGGCGTGTGTGAGAAGAACCCAGCCCACACCATTTTTGAAAAGAGCCACACATTGAGGAAAGCAGCCAGCCTCTAGAACCTGGAAAACACAGGACAAGGATGCTTTTCCAGAGCTTCAAGGAAAGAAAACATCTTGATTTTTGAACCCTATGACTTCAAACCTCTGACTTCCGGAGCTCCTCTAAGGTAATAAACCCGTGCTGTCTTAGGTCACTGAGATTGCAGTAGTCTCTTCTAGCAGCCACAGGAAATGAGTGCAGATTTCCTGCCATTCCGTGCTGTGAGGGTTTGATGTAACTGTGCCCTGCGTCACCGGTGCAAGTGCTGTCGAACAGGTTGTGTGCGATGTGGTGCAAGCGGGGAGAGGGTTTCTAGCTAAAACATGTTAGCCTAGAAGGCATCATGTCACCAAAGACTGTCTCCTTGAGAATTTTTCCTACTTTTCTGTCTGTTCACAGTGTTAACTATGGCAACAAATTGAGACCACTTACAGTATTATCTAACTTGAGTTTAATTTTAAAAAGAGAGTTCCAATAATACCTTTGGAATAAAAGACTGGTATCAGTCCCAAAGGTATTATTTTAATGAGCTGTTCTTTTTATAATACACACACACACACACACACACACACACACACGCTTCAATATCCCATGTAACTAAGATTAAATGCCATCCCAACTTTCTTTGTTTCAAATCTATGTACTAAATGTGTGTGTGTGTGTGTGGCGTAAAATCCACAATTATATGCCGTAAGTAATTTTTCCTGTAGCTGTCTCTCACTTCATACTTCAGATTTCTTTCCATTTTTGCTCTAACTCATTTCTGAAAGAGCAGGGACTACTCTGTTTCTATCTTTGCGTTACCTGAGTCTGTATGGATTGTGCATATGATTTACCGCTCCTAGTTTAAATGTGTAAAGTCTTACTTAAGGAGACAGGCTTAGCCTGGAGATTTTGTGTTTTTAGTCATTAAAAATCTGAATTATAGGGTTGGAGGGGAATTCAGAATTCCGTAACTTCTCTTTATCTACATTAATGTTCTAGACACATTCTGCTTTATTTATCTATCTATGTATTTATTTTTCTTTTGCATTGTCCATCTTTCCCCTGCCCAGTTCTTCTGGGAAGACTTTTTTATAGCACATTAAAATCACATGAAGTTGTATTTCATATCCATTACTGTATTTTGCTATGTCTCACTTAAGTCCCTTCTGATCCATTTCAATCAAATCCACTCCCCATTCTGGCCTTTATAGTAATAATAGCTCTACATTTTCTGAATCATCCTCCTTTTTACAAAGTCTTCTTAAATAATCACCTCCATCTAGCCATACATACTTTTATCATTTCCAGGTTTAATAGAGGCTGGAGTGTTTCCTTGAATGGTAAGAAAGATTCAACCATTATCACTTTCATTCTCCCTGGGATCTACCAGGTAGGTGGATTGTGGAATCCAAACCCCAGTTTGGTCGAGATCGCTAATGCTTCGGATGACGTGACAATGTCTTCGTTGGTGGGTCGAGATCTCTAATGTTTCGGATGACATGACAATGTCTTCGTTGGTGGGTCGAGATCTCTAATGCTTCGGATGACATGACAACGTCTTCGTTGGTGGGTCGAGATCGCTAATGCTTCGGATGACGTGACAATGTCTTCGTTGGTGGGTTGAGATCGCTAATGCTTCGGATGACGTGACAATGTCTTTGTTGGTGTTACCTGTGTCATTGTATTTCTTATTACTACCTAAACACCATCTTTATTCCTATGTCCTCCATCACCCAATTTTCTTTCTTTTCTTCATATTGTTTTTACCTTACAGTCCATCTTTATGCATTATTATAACACATGATATGGTTTTTCAAAGTATGCTTGTGGTATGTGACAGTCAAATCAAGGATATTACTACATACATCACTGTCAACAGAGAACTTTGCATTCTTCTGTCTGTTAGGGGTTTCTTCCCTTTGCCCACCCCACCAACTCTCCCCCATCTACTCCTTGTCCCCATACAGTATCTGGTATCTACACTTTTCTTCCCTACTATTCTACTTTTGGGTCTTTCCATTTTTTTTTTTTTTTTTTGGAGAGGTTTTTGCTATAGGGCACACGTGCTCACTGGAAAGACAGAGAGAGACAGAGAGTGAGAAATCACCCCCCAGGGGGAATGGCCATGCCACCATCCCTTCTCCTCCATTCTCCTTTCAGGATCTTGGGACAACACGCAACGAGTTTAACCGCGGTCGACTGCATGGGAGTCCAGCGACATAGTCATCGTGCTAACTGCTGGTGCCGGGTCTTTCCATTTCTGCCATAGAATCATAGCCTGATTTTCTAAACGCATGAAAAACAAAGTATATTTCTCCCCATATATTAGTGTATTTACCCACTAGCGAGTGTGAGTATATATACTCATGTAGAAATGTGTGTGGGTCTTAGCTTATGTCATACAATTAGACAGTTGAACTAGATAGATTTACTGTCCCATGTTCCTACTCCTGGGATGTGTTTAAGTCCATCTATGTGTGTTCTGTAAATATAGAACTCATGGACAAAACTATGCCACGGATTGCTATGAAGGGGTACTCGATTCGTCTCACCCCAGAAATTCTGCTAGCCTGTTAAAAGTAGTAAAACTAGTGGAAAAATCCATAAAGCAATTGCTCTATGCACCATCACCTTCTAATTATTTCACAATTGTTCTCAGTATTTTACTAGGGTATTCCCAAACTTCCCATTTCCAAAGTTATTATTAATATACTTGTAATTCAGGGTTTCTATTTATTAGCTCTTACATGAGGCTGTTTACCTGCACTTCCATAAATTACTCAAGAAGATATATAATAGGTATGCCCAAACGTACCCAAATGCAGATTGCGATATGACCCACACTCATAAAAAAAAAGCTAACCTACTATAGAAAAGGGTGAGACGTTAGATAATTCTTACAGTACAAGTAATGAACCCTTAAGCATAAAAAGAGACATTTAAGAACCTTAAAATGAATTAAAGCAAGGTAGAAATGTCTAAATATTTTAGCTGAAACACTACAAACATTTGTTAAATATATGGAAAGAAGATTGAGTAGTGAATTAAAATGGAGAATAATACTTTTCTTATTGTGTATTTGTCCTCCCAAACTCCCGAAGAACTGTGATAGGAAAATATCGTGACACTGGACCTGAGGAATGTTGGTCTAGTGGGCTAACCATAGTCACTTCCCTGCCCTACTGTATTCTAGTCATTGAAAGGAGTTGGCTGAGTTTGGAGTTAACGATTATATCTTGAAATAATTTAAGTTCTGTTCTTTCAGTGTTTTGGAGTATTTTTCCTTCTTTTTATGTTCTTTGACCTATATCATTATATCATGCTGACTTTAGAGATGAGGTTGCAGTGGTGGTTTTCAAACAGTGGTTAAAATTGGCTCCCAGTTATCATAGTCTAACCTGAACACGAGCCCCTTCCAGGAAAGTTGTCTCTCTCAGCAATGGCGTTCCCATCCAAAGAGAAGACCCTGAAGGCTGAGTAGGCATAATTGAAGAAGAGTGTAGTGTTTGTAACCGTTAAATTTCACTTTTGCATTAAAAGATTCAATTAAGTGTAGTTTGCTCTTCTGGCTTTATCTCTGTATTCAGAGTGTCGGCGTTGACCCTGCTATTAATTGGCAGCATGTGTGTTCTAAGTTGGACAAACAAAACTTGTGTGCAGTGCCTCTTCCTTCAAATTCAAGAACCAAAATTCAGACAGACTAGTGCAGTGTTTTGAACAACAGTGGTTGTAAACCTTACTCTTTTCTAACATCTGTTATATAAGAGATTCTTTTTTTGTTGTTACTCTGAAAATGCAATTGTCGCAGAAAATTGGCCAATACGGTGTGCTAGCGTCCCAGTGATTAACCAGTGACTGACACGTTCAGAAATCTTTGTCCCAGGAAATATAGTCGAGTAACTGAAAGATGTGATCATCTTTCTTCCCTCCCAGTTGGCATGAAAATTGTTTCTAGAAAAATGGGTTCCCCTGTCCTGGTGGCTGTCAGTCTTTCCACAGGAAGTACGGATGTTCAGTGACATACCGATACATGGGAGATGTGGAAGGGGAGCATGGTTAGACCTTGAACTTCAAATTAGTGGACAATGGCTCTGTGGAGATACCAACTAATTTTCTCCCCACAGGAAGACCGTGCAGGCTGACAGGCCAATATCATCCATTATTTTTAATTGGAGAGAAAAATGACACTGGTAGAGTGACAGACCACAAATCCACAGCCTGACTTTGTGACGGGTAGAAATCTGCTAGCAAAGTGGGCTTTCGTTTGTATTCCGTTCCTTTTCACACTGACGGGAAGTGGTGAGGAGAGAAATGTCTAAATGTCAGACAGACAGTGAGAAAGAGACTGCTGTTTCCCAGCAAAGGTAATTAGGTGGACCTTTCTCAACCCCAGACCAGGGAGCTGAAGGCTCCTTCCAGGTAATGGTGCCCTTTGTTCTGTTTTCAAGAGTCACAGACGAATTTGTGTCCTCAGACAGAGCTATCCCTCCTCTGATTAAATATTTACCACTGCGAGAAGCCGGCAGTGCCATAAGGGCCTCCAATTAACCACAACAGAGGGTAGTAAGTGACTACAGAACAAGTATCAGTATTTTAAGAGGGAGGGGCAGGTCAGAGCTTGGGGATCACCCATGTTTGCTTCTCCCCACGAGCCCATTACAAAGGATATTGTTTGTGAGTCAAGGGCAACACTGCAGCCTTCTGCCATCAGCCTGGTGGTGAGCCTGCCCTGGTCGATTAGAATATAGGGAACACGCAAATCTCTGGATTTCCAAATAGTCTTCTGAGTGAAGGAAGCCTTCTTAAATGAGACTGAGAGATCTCAGTGCTCCAATATTTTGTAGAGTTGCTCACGAGGAAAAGTAGTTTGCCTAATTTCCATGCAGAGATAAGCACTTTGATGACAGGGACGGTGCTTCTGAAAGGCTCCAGCTAGTACTCAGTGTACTCGGTGCTGATGGGCAAGGGATGAGTGGAAGCATCGTGTTCTGCTACCCGAGTCACCGACCAGGCCATGCTCATGCTCAGCCAAAAGCCCTCTTGACCTCCTTCGAGGATAAATAACATTACCCACTAAATGACCACACGGTGTCCAGAAAAGAAA
This sequence comes from Tupaia belangeri chinensis, assembly GCF_000334495.1. NCBI lineage: Eukaryota > Metazoa > Chordata > Mammalia > Scandentia > Tupaiidae > Tupaia > Tupaia belangeri. The sequence continues at coordinate 3,103,212 of NW_006159611.1, read as the reverse complement.
AGAATGCATTGGTTTTACCCTAGCCAGCTACTTTCAGTTTACCTTTTAAATCTGCTGCAGGGCCTCATAGTCCTACACATCTTAAGTTCCAGAAGGGATTAAGCAGTTGGCCTCACAGGTCTAGAGAGGACAGGCCTACGATGATCCCAACCCCTAAAACATTTCAGGGATGGAGAATCTACTGTATCCGCCGATGTGCTCTCTGTGTTCAGACACCCAGGGCCGACAGTGGTCTGAAAACATTCAATGGGAAATTCCAGGATAAGCCACTGATACACCCTGAGTACCACAATACAACCCCGCACCGCACCACCCTGTTCTCCCCGTCCAGTGGCTCCATGCCGCACAGGCTGCCCTCCTGTAAGTCACGTGGCCGGCTCTGTGATCAGGGGGACTCATGGGCGTCACGGTGCTGGCATTCAAGTAACCCTTACCTGTTTATTTCATTAGGAGTTATTGTTAACCCCGTACGGAGCCTAATTTATAGGTTAAAGCGTATAGACGTATTATGTATAGGGAAGCACAGTGTCTGTGGGGCTCACGCTGGGTTCAGTTCCCCTGGGGCCTTGGCAGTGTCTGCCAGGATTAGGAGAGACTCCTGTACGTCATAACACCCTAGAAAAGAGGCAATGTTACACTGCAGCGCTACGCTACCATGGCACCCATGTAACTAAGTCGAAACAGACTCATTTTCAGGAAGAAATACAGACGTTTAACACCCCGCATGTTGAAAAGTTTTGAACTGAAATTTATGGAATAATTGTTCGATGCCATATAAGTAGTTCTGGCTAGCTTATGTTGTAGTCTTTCACTATTTCTCTTTTTTAGAACTATTTCACTTTATTTATTGTTGTTATTATTCAATTTGACCAGAGAGAGAGAGACAGAGAGGAAGAGGAAGAGTGAGAGTGTAAGCCACCAGTCGGGGACTCGAACGGTGGTGAGCTATGTAGGAGTCTAGCGCCTTAACCACCACGCCACCTGCCAGCCCCAGGCTTTCACTGTTTCTGACACTAAGAATTGTAACTCCTACTTCACAGAAGCAGTGGAACAAAGCAGGCCCTCTGTGACCACGCCCATAGGATGCCTGAAACGAGACACCCAGTGGAGGTCTGTTCTTCTGTCCTACCCTAGCACAGATCTGCTGGGTCGAATTGCTAGTTTTCATAATGATTTTTCTATCAAAATAGCTAATATAAACAATCTATTAATCTGGCCTCTCATTGTCAACATGTCGGGATGTCCGTTTATAGCTGTGTGTTAACCCAGCAGACATTGGCTGTTTCCTGGGCCTTTGTATATCATGCTGGACATGGCCTGGCAACTGCAGATACAGAAACTCACATTTCCATACTAATGCTAATACTAGTCCCCAACCTGGTGGATGGCCAGCCTCTACACGAGTGCGTTGTACACTTCAGTAATCTTTACAAGAGCCCTGATGCCACAAGACCCTCGGTTTATTACAATAGTCTCATCACCTTGCCAGAAATTCTCAGCTGTAAAAGCAAAACCCGGAAAGCTGGCTTCTTGGGTGCCTCTGACCGGCCCTGGTGTTTCCCAGCCGTGCATCTGTGTTCACGCTTCCCTTCCTGTTTTTTGTTCACGCTTCCCTGCCTGCTGAGATGCCCTCTGCCGTGCAGGGTGTCTCTTCTTCAGCGAGCTCCATAGTGCTGTGTCCGGGCAGGCTCGGGGAATGATCCGAAGTGAGTGCTCACTGGCAGCACTCCGGCTATGCCTCCAGATAATGACGGCTTGCTAGTTCTATGCTGCGTTCTCTTATCGCATGTCGTAATTCAGGGTTAATTTTATTAAAAACTGCAGTTTTGTGTTCCCAGGTAGGCTTGAAAACATGCCAGTTATGACCACACTCAAGATCTTGCCCTGCTGGAGAGTGGGGAGAGGGGATCACACGTGGCCAGATGCTGTTGGGGGTACTTTCCCTCTCACGCCTGTGCACACACTCTATCATAGTTTTAAAAATAAGCTCAAAACCAACTTGTGTCTTTATTTGGTGTAAAGAGCACCTTAAATAGCGTGGTTGTGAAAACAGGTTAACGCGTATGCGGTTGCACTGGCATCATAACTCTTAAAATGGTCCCAACACGTGTGCAGTTAGCAGTTCTGGCCATCAGCTGGTAAGTCAGTGGGCGTGGAGCAGGTGGCAGTGTAGACCTACTGGGCGCTCAGTAAGCGCATAGAAGGAGTGTCGTGGAACCTGAGATGGCTCTTCTTGTCCGTCCTGAGTTGCTGTGATTCTTGGAATGGAGGAGGATGTTGGAGTTGAGATGCCTCTTAAAAAAGAATGTACAATTAAAATAAACCTACGTAATGGGACCAGCAGATGGTGTAATAGTTACATCACCGGACTCCCATGTAGTTGACTGCAGTTCAAGTCTCGGACCCGGCGACTTAAAACTCACACCAGGCACGTGTGTGAGTGTTTTCTGAATCCCAAGAGGAGAATGGAGGAGAAGGGCTTAAGGCATGTCTGTCCTCCCTAAGGGGTGATTTCTTGCTTTATGTCTCTCTCTACCTCTCTGGTGAGCTCATGCATCCTATAGCATAAAACCTCTCAAAAAAAAAAAAAAAAAAGAATTAAAATAGTCTTTGTTAAAGTCATGCATGTCCCACGTAGCAGCACAGTCCTCATTAAGCAGACACCGGTGTGTGCATTCATGTGGGGCATTTCAGTGTACAAAAGGAACCTGAGCTGCAGCCCTTTATCTCTCGATGGTGCAGGTGGACTAAGCCTGAAGCCCAGTATTTGCCACGTCCTCTGGTTATCTGAAAACCCGAGGGATCTGTATGAGTTACAAGGTGACCTCTCCATGCTCCACGCAGGAACAGACTGCCTTCACGTCAGCTCATTCACACGGCCCTGTCCTGCCAACACCATGCTGTTTTCCTAGAAGTGCTTTCCGTCACTGTACATGAACACGTTTTAAGGACAAGTAACAATGTTTAAATTTAGGGACATAGTCAAAGTCACATGGGCCAGAGAGTAGACCCCGACGGATGTACGCAGTGGAATTGGCTGTGTGCGTGTGCATCTCTGAGTGGGTGGGCCGGTAATAAGCCATGCAAGACCCGTGTAGGCCTGTCCCCAGGATCAATGCCGTGGCGGTGACCATCCATCATCTCTAACGCAGCCGGATGCAATCAATGGTAATCCATCTCTTTCCCATTGGATAATTGACTTTTTAAAGAATTTGTGGGATTGATCTTTTTTCATTTTAAGAAACTGTCATTGCATAATACAGTAGTCTTAAGGGTAGAGGGGAAAAGGATTAGTTGTTTCAATAAAATTCTAATGGCGTTAGATTTAATCATACTCTCATCTGAGTTTATTTAGCCCTGGGAAAAACTGCGATGCTTTCGTCCTGCGTATTTTCCTATGTCTCCATTTTGGCTGTTTCCTTCACCTTTGGGATCGTACGTAACCCATCTTATGCCCTGACCAAAGGTTTTTGTTTGAGTCGATTAACTTAGATTAAAAATTTTTTTATTAAAAATTATACCAATACTAGGACTTCCACCTTCACAGAGTGAAGTCAAACCTTTGGGGCCAGCGGGTGATGTGGTGGCTAAGGCACCAGACTCCCACAGGCTGATCACGGTTCTAACCCCAGCCCTGGCAGCTTGCTTTCTCACTTTTCCTTTCTCTCTTTCTGCCTCTCTCTGCTCAAATTTTAAAAACTAATAAAAATAAAATTAAAATAATTCTTTTAAAAACAACTTTTTGTTTTGCTTTGGTGGTGACAATAATGAATACAACATATTTTTTGAATGAAGTCTTGTAAATACTACCCAGCATGGCTTCTAGTTTTCTTTTTCTTTTAGACTTCCAGCCCCTAAAAGCACATCTCACATTCATTTATTGATTTATTCAAGAGATATTAATTTTGTATTTTCCATGTGCTAGACACTGCTCAATGCACTGAATACATAGTAAGTAAAAAAACTGTCTCTTGAGGAATTTATACTGTAATAGAAAGAGAAATGAAAACAAGAAATACTCGACTCTCTTCTAGTATTGATGGCTCTTTAGAATACAAAAGTTTAATCTCAATGCAACTAGAGACTGCTCTTGTTAGAGTGATCTTCAGAGGCAACAGGCAGCCGTAACACAACGGGACCCACGCGGGTCCCTGAACACGCAGGGCACGGGCTTGGGCAACCCAGCCCAGCTGAGCTCGGGGTTGATCACAGCAAGAAAGCCCCACTGGAGGTGCCTGTCTCTCTCTCGGTGAAGAAATAACTAAATAAACTCAAAACACAAAAGACCTTTTGGTGGAAGTGGCACTAAATACAGGAAATACAGTGTTCTGAGGTGCTAGAAAGAAAAAAAAAGGGGGGCAACTTGAGGGAGAGAGATGATGTTGGTGTGGAAAGTTCTTTGTAATGTGTTTATGTACAGTGAACACCACTTGCCAGGTGCCCCCATAGACAGAAACCCCTGTCGCCTGCCTCAGAACAGTGCCCCGAAAGAACTGGGATAGTTATAGAAGATTCCTAGACTTACGTATTCTGTGAGGGTCTTGGCCTCAAGCTTGTCATAATAAGCACTAACTTCTTTAAAATTCACTCATCAGAGTGTTAATTTTCCCCACACTCCCAACTCAAATTTTCACAAGACTATCTCAACCTCAGAGTCTTAAGGTCCTGGGAATTGTTGTAACTATATTGCTTGCCTTAAAGGGTGCAAAATAGGTTTTCTAAAATAACTTAAAATACAGAAGTAAAGAAGTATTTGTAATTTTCCTTTTTAAAATTATGTCCTTACTGGGTTTTGGTATTGGGATTATGGTAATCTCATAAAATAAATGAGAAAATTTGTCTTTGGAGAAGATTATTAATATTTCTTCCCTAAATATTTGCTCGAATTCATCTATAAAGTCAGGTTTTGGAATTTTCTTTCTGAGAAGCATTTTGATAATTTCAGTGCAATTTCTTTAAAAAACTGAAAGATTATTAAGATCTTTGATTTTTTGCAGTGTCAGTGGGCTATGTTTTTCAAGAGATTAGTTTATTTTATTTAAATAAACATTTATTTTTATAAAGTTGTCGCTAACAGACTCTCACAATTCATTAAATGTCTGTAAAATCAGCAGTGATATCCCTTTTTAAATCTTGACATAAGTAATTTTCTTTTAAAATAAGCACTATTGCTTGAGATTATTTATTTTAATAGACTTTGCAAAGATCTCCTTTAGTATTTATTTTAGTTCAGTCTCAGAGATGACAGTTTTTCCAGCTTTCACGTAGTCACAAAATATCTGGATGTATAATTCTAGACCGGAAAGTTTAAATTTCCTTGATTTTTATTTATTGTTGCTAGTTTGTTTCATTATTCCTACTTATTTTTACAGTACTTATTTTAGTTGCATGAACATTTATGGTTGTTGTGGCTTTGTGGTAAACTAGACCTTTATAATGTGAATTGCTTTACTGGTAAGACCTTCTCATAAAGTCTACTTTATCATCTTTGTATGTAATGTCTACATTGTATTTCTTCTTCCTCCTTTTTGCCTTCAGTTTATCTGTATCTATAAATATGAAGTGATTTTTTTAAAGAAGAATTGTTGATCATACTTATTTACTAAGTCTGAAAATCTTGCTTCTTTAATTGGAAATTTTAGACCATTTACCTCTAATGTAATTAGAGGTGATCCGAAGTCTGTTAACTTGGTACTTATTTTCCCATTACCCTAGCACTTTTCTTCTGTTTTTATATTTCTCTTTTCCTCCCTTCTTTATTAAAGTTAATACATTAATTAAATTCCCATTTCCTTTGAGCTGTACATCTTTGTTTTATTATATTATACAGTCACCTAGGATATATATATTACTTTGTTTTTAAAAAGTCTGTTTAGAATTAGTATGTACCACTTGAAAAACCATACAAGAGTCTGCCAAGAGTATAATTTCTATTTGTATAATTTTTTCCTTTTGCTATTTATGTATATTATTTAATCTTTACATATATTATTAATTTTGCAACACAATGCTATTTCTACTTTAAGCCATCAGTTATTATTTTTTAAAATGAAGAAAAACAATATTTTTCTTATATATTTATAAATATTTCAATTTCTACTGTTCCTTTTATCTTTGTAGATTCTAGCTCACATGTAGTATAATAGTCAACCAGAGGCTTGCTTTATTTTTTTTTGCACAACCTTGTAGTCACTAATGTATTCAGCTTTTATGTATCAGAAGGTGTCTATATATGATTCTGATCAACGATATTCTTTTTATTCAATTCAGCACTTTAAATTTGGTGTCTTATCATCTTCTGGACTTCATAATTTTCAATAAGTTGCCCGTTATCCACATTATTATTCCTGTGTATATAACGAATCTTCTTGACCATTTGTATTGCTTTTGACACTTTCTCTTTTCTTTGATTTTCAGCAATTTAACTATGATTGTTTTTAAATTTTTCTTTATTTAAATTTTGTACTTTTTCTTTCTTTCTTTCCTTTTTTTTTGGCCAGAGAACTCTACTTGGGTTTGCTAAGCTTCTTGGATCTATAGGTTGATGTTTATTAAGAAATGGGAAACATTTTTGGCCATTAGTTTATATGCACACTTTTTCTCCATGTATCTTTTCTATCCTTTCTTTTAGGGACTTCAAATGTACACATAATACTTCTATATATTTCTATATCATTGTTCATATTTTATAATTTTTTCTCTATTTTTCTTCAAGTTGAGTAATTTTTTTTCAAACTAATACCCTTCTCTTCTGTAATTTCTAATTTTATATGAAACTCATTCTATGCATTTTTAAATTTCTGATATTATATAATTTTCAGTTCTAGAATTTCTAATTTTTAAAGTTGCTAATTTTTTTTCTTCCTGACAAACTGTTTACTTATGTTCACCTTCCCTTTAACTCCTTGAATATATTTACAGTGTGTGTTTTATAATATGTGCCCATTAACTTCAACTGGATTATCTGTTTTAATTGTTGGATTTTTGTCTTGCTTAGGAAATGTTTTCTAATGTCTTTATATTTCAAATAAATTTTAAAATTTTATGCCAAAGATTATAGACCTTAAATTATAGGGAGTCTAAATGACATTTTCCTTTCTAATGGTTGATTTATTTCTTTTGACAGACAATCACATTGTTAGTGGATATTCTTGATCCTGGCAGGCTGGGTTTTATCCTTTTTTTTCCCCTTATGTATAAGTATATTTTTAGTCCTAGGGTAGGGATCCTACTCAAGGTAATAATCTTACTAATAGTTTGCCTTACTGGGATCTTTACCCAATGCCCTGTGCTCAGTGTGACATTTACACTGTGACTGGGTGAGCATTTCACCATGTCTCAGCGTGCTTTTAGCTATTTCACTTTGATGTACAGTCCCGCAGTACGGGATCTCTGTCTGACTCACAAACTAATCCAAGTGTCATTCAAACATACAAGGGGTACTTTTGTAGAGACATGACTTCCTCATAGCTCCATTTTCTCTAAAACCCTGGTCTACACATTTCAAAGACTTCCATAATCCTTAAATCTAATTGCTGCCCGGTTATCTTACCCAGACCCTGGTTTCTGCTTGGGACTCACCTCCCCATGCCCAGATCTAGAACATTCCAAAGGTGAGATGACTATGTTAGTTACCTGGTCTTTGGGAATAAGGCTATGTAGGTCTTACTGCCGTTAGATAGAGCAATTTGTGAAAGTACTCTGGGCTTTACTTCCTGTAGCAGTAGGTATCAAGGAGAAATATTGTTATTCCTGGAGAAGAATATTTTAGATAGATAGATAGATAGATAGATAGATAGATAGATAGATACATCTCTATAAATCACATGTCAAATTATGAGGGGATGTCAAAAGTTTGTGGAAAATAGAATTAAAGTATGAGTTTATTCTGGTGCAAAAGATTTTGTAACTCATGAATAGTTGTTTCATTATATGCATTTTCCATGAACTTTATGAAGACCCCCCCCCCTTATGTCTGAGTGTACTTATAGCTCTATATAGCGTATATCCAAACTGCTGTGCTTTATTTAAGTAGATAATAAGGTAGGAACAATGAGCGTATATAGAACATTTTGAATTACCTTTTAGCTGTCTCCTTTCAGCATAAAGGAAAAGTTTGGCTGTCTTGGTATCAGCAACTTGAAGCTACCGTGGTGGTGAAGGGTGTTAGATGCTAGATTCCCCACATGCACTTGGATCAAACAGCACACCTTTGAGGCTGAGGGCAAGACACATTTTCCTTGAAGCACATGTACTTTCTGAATGAGAAATGATACCTGAAGTAGAGTTGGGGTTGTTACTGTTGGCTTGGGAGTTATGCCTAGTGTAAAGTAGGTGTATCTTCACACTGAAGAAATGATGAAGTAGGAAATGCCCTTCCAATGCTAGATAGAAAGCAGCAAGAACATTATCACTACTCTGTACATTGAGAAATAAAAGTCAGGCCAGTCCTGTAGCCCAGTATGGAGAGTCGGATCCCATGTGGCCACCCACAATTCAAGCCCCGGCCCTAGTGACTTAAAAAACACACTAGGCACATGTATGCACATGCCCCAAATCCGACTGCAGTGTGGTCACACCCCTCTGGGGGTTTGTGCTCTCTCCTTTCTCTCTCTCACAAGTGCATGTGCCCTCTGACCAATAGCAATAATAGTAATCAATACAAAAAAAGAGTAGTATTCAACAACAAAATGGCAAGTCCTGTTAAGTAGAATGCTTCAGTTGACAAGCATGCATGCCTATTTATAACCACTGTGACGCACAAAAGCAAAGCACTTATAATTAAGACCGCAGAGTCACAGGTGTTCCTGAACTCCGACAGACTCAGTTCATCTTGTGCTCTCACACAGACAACACGGACACATTTACGTTCTTCCCCTTGGGGGAATCCATTTTCAGTTTTTAGCCTTTTCAGGAAATTACTCTTCTGTCAAATATTGTAAAGTCTACTTTCATTTTAGCTCCAGGGGCAGAATACAGATGTATTAGGTCAAGAAGAAAAAAAAATAGGAAAAGAGCATTGAGTCAAGAGAGTGGTAGATTTATAGTGTGAAGCAAAGGGACAGAGGGGTGATTCCTTAGGCACCAAGCAGAGCAGGGGCCAGCAACTTAAAGACCATTCTGAAGGGAAACCAAACTATCTAAGAAATTCAGTGATGGCGCTTAGACGTTGGACCTACTCACCATCAAAGATCAACATTTTCACATAACCAGAACAAAGATCGTGACCTGGACAACCACAGGCCTCCAAAACAAGAACACACCTGGATAGAGCAGTCGTGGTGTGGGGATCAAATGTGATAGATATTGCTTTAGCAGATGTAATCCATTCTCCACGTGCTCTTCATTAGAATTGAACTGCTGGATTTTTACACTTTTAAAAGTGAATTCGTTATGGCAAGATTATTCACGGGTATGTGTGCATGTCAATTAACTGACTTTCAGAAATCGTTCCAGTGAAAAATGTATAGAGTGCCTAGGAGCACATGTCCCATGGGTAGGTTCAGAGAAGGTAATTTTTAGACCTAAAGGAATAACTTCATTGCTTAATATCGTACAAATGGCTACAAGATTAATTGAAGTTAACAACTACCCAGAAGTGTATAGATATTAATTCACCACGAGTCTTTGCATAAGACCAATTTCTCCAAAGCAATTATGTTTTCGACTGTTCCCTCCTACCCTGTGCGTAACACTTCCATGAATTCCAGTACCTACAGGAACACTGAAGCTGTGCATGGCGCTGGCTAGTATGCCCAGGCATGGAGCAGCTGTGTTTATGGGCTGTGGAGACTGCCTTTTTAGGAGCCGAACACATTCCTGTTCCAATCTTTGCCCTTCTACTGCAGGGTGTCAGGTCTCCTTATAGGACCACCATGGCGGTAGTTGTCCTGAAAACAATGGGTGTCACTTATTTAAATCTTGATTTTGCTTATCTCTGAGAACTAAGTCTCCAAACACTCTTAACTACCAAATAAATATATAACATCAATTTGAACTCTGTGCTCAATAACTCTGGTTTGGAATTGGGCAGACCATATTTGAATTCTCTAGTCGGTGCCTTAGACGGCTGTCTTCACCCCCACAGTTGCGTGGCCATCTGAAAGATAACCTTGGGCTTCTGTTTTCTCATTTGGAAAATAAGAACGATTTTACCACCTACCTTCCAAGGCTACTGCGAAGCTCAAGGAAGCTGACTGTTGAAACCTCTGGAATATTACCAGTTAGACGATAAGTACATAATGGGGATTGTGCAGTTATTATATTATGTGTCTTGCAGATAAAGGTAGCTTTGAGGGTCGATGGAGACAGCAGGTATAAACTGGAACCACTCAGAGCCATGGAGGAGGTAGGGTCATCCTAACCCTTAGCCGTTGTCAGCTAGGGAGTGATGTCCTCCATGGCAGCACTGAGGACAGTGCTCCTGACTCAGCTTAGATGCCTGTTTTCCTCTTCAATATGGGCACGTAGGAATGGTAATTTCCTGACGTGCTTTCCATAAACCAACTGCCTGTGTTGTAACATGCACAGTGGGAGGCCGTTATTTCTGGGGGCCGTTGAGGTCACAGACACTAATCCCGGGAGTCTTCCAGCTCCAAGCCCACCCTGATGGGCCTTGTCTGTTCCGACGTTCCCATATACTAAAGCCTGTTGGCACCATTGCTGATTTCAGAGTACAGTGAGATGGGAGAGGTGTGAGCCGGACGACCACTCCCCATCACCACCCTGGCTACCAGGGACTCTAGTCCAGCTTGATGAACGCTAATGCTGCACTTGTGCTGGGAGACGTTCATCTCTGAGGCTTAGAGCAGCTGTGAGAGCGATTAGCCAGAGACGGGGCCTCCAAGGCTGGACGGATGCACACTGACGGAAAAGAGAGAGCATGGCTGGCCACACTGATCAGTGCCCCCGCTGTACACAGAGGGGGCTTTGATAGGAGTAAGTTCTGTGTTAGTGAGCCGGGGTGGGGGGGCACGTGTATCCAGGTAGAGAAGGCTCATCGTAAAGGAGCCTAAAAATGAAAGAGGATGGTGAGGACTTAGGGCAGCAGGAGCGCAAAGCTGAGCTTCGGTCTGGAGGGCAGCACCAGGACTGTACTCTAAGCAAGTTACAGTAGTCTGCAAGGGGACACCGCTTTAACGATTCCTTATGAGAAAGGCAACTTTTGTATCTCCAAAATGGTTATTCTTCTGTTCATTTTCTCGTGATCAGCTTTCTACTTGCTTCTAGTCACCTATTCGGGGGCTGTCCTTACTGCCTGCTTTCGGGCAGCTCTGCAAACTCACATGACGCACGCCCTGTCCTTCGTATTCTCAGGGCTGAGCATTCTTGTCAGAGACGAGCACTAGAAACCAGAGGCTCACTTGACGAGTTCAGCGTAGCTGCGTCCTCCTATTCAGCTTAGAATTTTTACACACAAGTACTGATTGCATCTCCATCTGGTAAGTCTTAGCATTGGTATCTAATTTCTTTCCACCGCGCGCAGAGCTGTCGAGACACCTCGGGGACCGTTTGTTGGCATTGCTGCGGCAGGCCATGGAAAGTCGTGCCTGCTCCCCACATGGGTTTGGTCACAGCTGGTTCTGCTTTGCATGTTGTGGGTTTCCAATGCAATCATTCCTCCTTCGTAAACACCAAATGGATCTAGGCTCTTTCCGTTTCAACTGAAGGCTTTTAAACCAGGATTTCAAATGTGAGTACACTGATCATCAAATAATGCCCAGATATCCTGAAGGAAACTCAGCAGCCAGACAGGAGCTCACCGTAACGTTGTCCCAAGCAAGAATTACCCAAATAAGAGAAGACGAGACAGAGAAAGACAAGACATGCTCTTGCTTTTCCACATTCAAGCTTCTACTGGAACCCTCGGTGAAGGCGTATCGTTGGTTCCCAGTGTTTGACCGGAGAGAATGATTTCTTCCCCCTTCTACGGAAAGAATTCTGTCACCAGGAGAGCGCTGGCGTCCGCCTGGACTGACAGATTTGGCCCA
>NW_006159611.1:3070553-3091094 GCF_000334495.1 Tupaia belangeri chinensis | reverse complement strand
TGTGGCCCTCAGTCTTGCTGTCACTGTGGCCCTGGTTCGATCATTGATTGACTGCCCACAGGTGCAGGGAGGGGAAGCCAATTACTCCTGCAGCCACTGGCTCGTCGTTACCACATCTGATGATTGGAAGAGAAGCATGCAGCCTAACCCCAGAGAAAACTGCAGGAAGGGATGGCTTTTTTCATCATTATAGTCTCAGTGAAATCAGATATTACTCCATCAACTGGCTGTTCAAATGAAGGTCTACCTCACTTTACTGCACGTCTGTGCCTGGCTCCTGACAGAACGAGTGCGTGCCTTCTGTGTATGCAAGCAGAATGCATCCCATGGATTAACTCTGTTCTCCTTTCGCTGAAGAGACCGCTGACAGCAAGCGACACAGTATGCCGGGAGACTGGCCCTCTCGACGCTGCTGAAATAGCTCTGCAAACACGATGCCGGATTTTGCTTGGGACACATTTTCTTCTGTTTATTGACACGCATGCATTCAGCACAAGTAGATGCTAAACAGTAATGCACTAAAACACGGCTAGTATGTCAGCAATATTGCGCCTTCCGGTTAATCAGAGGGTTCCTTCGTAGCAGCCATTTAACTAGCTCACAGTTTTCCAAATACATCAAGTGAATAGAGAAATAGGAAGCAAAAAGAAAAAACAACTTTGGGCTAGCTGGTGGCATGGTGGTTAAGGCAACTGGATCCCACGTGACTGACTTGGTAGTTCAAGTCCTCGACCTGGTGGCCTGAAAAACATTTCAGGTGCATATGTGCCCATGCCCAAAATCCTGGGAGGAAAATGGAGAAGGGATTGTGGAGGTGTTTTTTTTCTCTCTCTCTGTTTCTTTCTACAGTGAGTGTACTATCCTGAAGCAAAAACTAAGTAAGAAAATTAAAAAGAAACAGAAATGGGGAAAAAAATTCTAATGACAGAAACTTGAAAGCATTTCTTCTAGATCTGTTTGGTGCAGGCACAGCTGAATTGAGGAACGGGCTGTGACCCATCTCTTGGGAAGGCCCTGTGGACCAGAGAGGCAGGGAAGCTGGCTGTGACCATCATTCCTGACAAGTGAGGGAAGGCTTGAGGGGACCACGTGTCTGCCTGTGTATGAGTGACATCGGGGGCTGCGGGCCAGGGGTGTGAGGAAGGGAGAGTCTTGAGCCCGGATGTCTGCGTGCTGCCGAGGCGCTGGGCGTCGTCTGGGTCTGGATGCACCGAGCGTGAGGACGACGGGCACTCTCCTGTTCGTACCTTGCATGCTGCTCTACTCCAGGCACGCGGAGAGGCCCGACCAGGGCCCACTGTGGAGGAGGGAAGCCTCGCGAGCCCAAAATAAATTAAAAATAGAGAAGAAAGGGAAGGAAAAGGTGAAAAGATAAAAAAAATAACAAGGTGTGGACCCAGCACAGAGAAGCATAACACCAGAAAAGCCGGCTGGCTGCGTCTGACCTCTGTCAGGGCCCTCTGACCCGCCCCTGCTTCTCCCGTGAGTGGGATCTCCTTCCAGCCGCAGAACGCACTGGGTTGGTCCTTACCCTCTCCAGGCCTGACCTAGGAAAAGACTCACACTGGTTTTAGGTAGAAGCTAGTTCAAAATGTAAGAAAAATCCATGTACAGTACTGTAGAATGACCAAGATCATCTGAAGATAATATTTAATGAAATGACAAGAAATACGAAATTAGACTGGCTCAGTGGCATGGTGGCACTATGCTGCTTGAGCGAAGCTGGAGCCATAGGAAGGTACCGAGCTCAGTTCCCTGGTCAGTGTGTGCACGTGTACACCCATGGCGGGCTGCTGCGGTGAAGGGGTGCAGGGTGGAGGTGGGCTTGTTGACAGTGTTGTCTCCGTCTCTCTTATGAAATAAGTGTGTGCGTGTGTGTGTGTGCATAATTGGAAATCACAAGAAAACCATCATATATTTCTTAAACCATATATATATATGGGGTTAAATTTTATATATATACACACATATATGTATATATACACACATACACATATATATATATGTGGTGTTTTATATATGTATGGGTGTTATACATATGGGTTAAGTTATATATATGTGTGTGTATATATATGCATATTGGTTCTTTTTCATCTCTCAAAAGAATAAAATATGTGTGTGTGTATGTGTATATATATGTGTGTGTGTGTGTGTGTGTGTATATATATATATATATATTTATTTATTTATTTATTTTTGCTTTGCTTACAGGAAGACTATCAGGGTTACATTGTACCAGCCTTGGAGGGAACTAGCATAGCCATGTGCATGGTGTCCTTAAGAATTATTCCTTTGATATTAGACTCACTGTCTTCTCTGCCCCCCCCCCCTTTTTTTTTTTTTTTGCTATAGGGCACGTGCGCTCGCCAGACAGAGAGAGACGGAGAGATAGAAAGCGAGAAATCACCCCCAGGGGGGATGTTCACGCCACTATCCCTTCTCCTCCATTCTCCTCTTGGGATCTTGGGCACGCACGCACATGCACCCGGTGTGAGTTTTAAGCCACCGGGTCTGGGATGCGAACCATGATCGACTACGTGGGAGTCCAGTGACATAGCCATTACGCTAACTGTTGGTCCCTTTGCCCCTTCCTTCTTATTGCAAGGCTTTGGCAGTGAGATGGGCTCTAAATGCACACTGCTTCTAAAACAGTACATGCCTCCAAGGCATCACTTCAATAATTTTTAGAATTATTTCTTTAATTTTATTTATTATTATTATTTTTTTTAATTTTCAATTTGTTACAGGGCATGTGTGCTCACCAGAGAGAGAGAGAGAGGGAAAGTGAGAAAGCAAGCCACCAGGTCTGGGGCTCAAACTGTGGACAGCCGTGTGTGAGTCCAGCACCACGACCACTATGCCACTTGCTGGCCCCTCACTTTAATCATTTTTAACATTGACTATATTAAAAAGGTAATATATATTACATGGTGGGTTATGTGAAATATGTAATGAAAATTAACTTCCTCTGTTCTTCTTTCCCTTTCTTCGATGTGGCTCCAGAAAGCAATTTCAATTACCCGTGCGGCTTACAATGCATTTCCTGGCGCGCTGTCACCGCCAGGCTGTCTTTGCCCACCTCCACCTCTGCTCTGTAGCAGCTCTCAGGTTGAGGTGATCCTCGTAAGGTGGCTTTGGCCTGAGGGTATGTTCTACAGCTTGGGAGAGGGACACAGGGAGCTGGACTGACAAGCATTTCAAAACCTTCGAGGAAGTGTTACTCCCGATCTCAGTTATAGAAAATGTTGTTTGATGACATCGTTCCAGAGCTCGTGAGGAGAGAAGGCTGCCATGGAGAACACTGATTGTGCCTCCGCAGGGATCCCTCTGCCGGGTCGTTTTTATTCTGATTATTATTATAACAACTCTTAATGACCAGGTGCATGTGTGCTGAGAGGCAAGCACCCTTCCATGGGACGGGGCCACGCTGCAAGCCCTTCTGCGTTTCTCTATCTTGTTGTGGGCACACACGTGGATGCACTCAGTGTGTCTTTCAAGCCTTCAGGGCCCGCACTTGTGCCATAGCTGGCCCTGTTGCAGTCAGCTGCCTTGACCATTCGGCTACGGGGCTGACGCTGTTTTATTAGCTTTCACTGTTGTGTGCCTACCTTGTCTGAAGCTGGATGGAGCATACTGTTTTGGAGGTCGGTTCTTCTTCTCTAAAAGGAATAAGACATTCTTCACCTGTAAACAAAGCAAATTCACGCAGTTGTGCAAATTAATGAGTTAATGGTTGGGGTGTTTAAAGGGTGCCCAGCTCATTGCTACAAATCGATATATGCTACCTCTTAAGCTCTGTTGACTGTGCCGATAGGGGAAAAACCGTAAGATTAATCTGACCCAAATTTAAAAATACAAGTGTCTGATCGAGAGAGAGCTCCAGAGACTAGTGAGTAGTGCAGGAAGGGGGTCAGAACCCCTGGCTCCAAAATTGCATCTGGCTCCCAATGGCTTTCCTCTGGGGCAAGCTATGAGAAGTCGCTGTGATGAGTTTCCTCATCTGTACGGTGCAATTCACAGGGTAGTTGGAAAAACAGAGTGAATAAATGCACTTAAAGGGGGGAGAAAAAAAGGAATGGAAAGCAACTGCAGATACCAGCGACAGTGTGGGAGGAGGAGGGTGGAAAATGGCAGAGGGTGAGAAATAGGGGAAGATATCAAAATATACATATAAAGAAATGAAAAATTATTTGTTTACAGTAACGTGTATGATTAAGCCACTTTGAAGTGTATGCTGGATGGGAAATCACATTTTGTGTGCTGTGATGTTCAGTGAATTAATGTAAAATAAATTAATTTGAAAAAATGCTAACATGGGCTGGCCCAGTAGGGTGGCGGTTGAGTGCTGTGTGTGGACCTGGGTCCCACGTAGCGTAAGATTAATCTGACCCAAATTTAAAAATACAAGTGTCTGATCGAGAGAGAGCTCCAGAGACTAGTGAGTAGTGCAGGAAGGGGGTCAGAACCCCTGGCTCCAAAATTGCATCTGGCTCCCAATGGCTTTCCTCTGGGGCAAGCTATGAGAAGTCGCTGTGATGAGTTTCCTCATCTGTACGGTGCAATTCACAGGGTAGTTGGAAAAACAGAGTGAATAAATGCACTTAAAGGGGGGAGAAAAAAAGGAATGGAAAGCAACTGCAGATACCAGCGACAGTGTGGGAGGAGGAGGGTGGAAAATGGCAGAGGGTGAGAAATAGGGGAAGATATCAAAATATACATATAAAGAAATGAAAAATTATTTGTTTACAGTAACGTGTATGATTAAGCCACTTTGAAGTGTATGCTGGATGGGAAATCACATTTTGTGTGCTGTGATGTTCAGTGAATTAATGTAAAATAAATTAATTTGAAAAAATGCTAACATGGGCTGGCCCAGTAGGGTGGCGGTTGAGTGCTGTGTGTGGACCTGGGTCCCACGTAGCTGACCGTGATGAAATCCCAGCCCCAGAGGCGCTCGCTCACGTGTGATCCAGTCCTGACGGTGGAGAAAGGGACCAGAAGGGACTGCAGTGCCACCGCGCTCCAGCAGAGGGTGCTTTCTCTTCCTCTCCCTTTCTCGCTCTCTGGTGAGAGCGGGCTCCCTCTCTCAAGTTAGATTAAAATTTTTTTAATTCTAGCACAGTGTCTTGGCTAAATAGATTAACCATTGTTACCTATTCTTTTTACCATTATGGGGTAAGTTGCCAACAGTTCCTTTTGTTTTCCTTCAAATCAAACAAAACTTGAAACCCTTTGCAAACGACGTAGACAGCGTAATTCTCGCGAGCAGAAGCTCCTTGCGGTATTTCTGCTGCAGGAGGGGCCTAGCGTGGTGCTCCGCAGCTCTCCGGGTTTGGATCGCCCACCCGAGACCCAGTTACCGTGCACTGTGATTTTGGGCCTGGGTGGGGTCTGACTGCAGCTCCTCGTGTGACACCCCTGTGCCGCGGACTGCAGGGCCTTCCCATGCGAGTGGAGGCCGGCCTAGCGCCGGGGACCACAGCCCCTGGGCTTCACGTGGACTTCGTCCCGGGGTAGATTAGCTTCCTTCTCCTTTTATTGCATCCGTCTCATTAAACCCGGCAGGGGTCAGGCGTCCCTTCAGGCTTCATGGGGGTGATCGTTCTGGGGCACAATGTAGGGCCATGGCTCCGAGTTTGCTGACAAACGCCTTGTGAAAACAACAGGCCTAGCGCAGTGTCCTGCTCCGGAGTGAGAACTGTCTCACCGCGTGTCTGAAACCATCCTTTCCCTGCTCAGCGTCACTCAGTAAGGAAATTCCCTGTTAACTGTGTGGTGGGAAGAATTCGCAGTGTCGTGCTCCGGAGTGAGAACCGTCTCACCGCGTGTCAAACCATCCTTTCCCTGCTCAGCGTCACTCAGTAAGGAAATTCCCTGTTAACTGTGTGGTGGGAAGAATTCGGATTATGAGTGAGTGCTGCATGACATCAGATGTGTTTCCTGCATCTGTGTTTTCTTTTTCCCTCTTTGAATGTGGACAGTCGGGCTTACAGGTTTTTCTGCCGCTGAGCTCACCTTGCATTCTCTGGAAAAACTCTCCTTGGTCACAGGACAGAGACGACTGGATCCGGGTTGCCAATATTTTTGCAGTGTCCTTCTGTGTTTTGATATCCAGGTTACAAACGCCTTGTAGAATGATTTGGGTGTATTCACACAGTTCCATGCCCTGGAGGAATTTGTGCAGGAATACCTGGGTGTCAGCCTTCCTGTCGTCTTCCCGACATAAGGACTTTGACGTGAGAATATTCTGAAGCCCACAGAGCTTGGCTAGGCTCTCTAGTCGTATAGAAGTTGCATTTCTATTAATAAGTTTCGGCTGCTACTGTGTGTCAGGTACAATAAAACTTTATACCAGGAGTTAGAGTTATTTCATGGACAAGGAGCGCACGTGAGTGACTACTTAGATAAATGCTCAGTTACTTTCATGTGGATTATGATCTAGAGGTTTAGTTCCCATTATTGCATTAATTTACTATTCGAGAATCTGTGAGTGATCTGCGTGCCCTGTAGATTAAATATCTGCTTCCTGTATTAAATACTCACTAGCAGCGCACAGCAGACGGAATCCTCACGCAGAGAGGAGGGGGGCGTCCACTGCTGAAGGGAGGAGTGGCCCGGGAGTCCCTGTTCCCGGGGATCGATCTAGAGTGATGGTTTGTGCCATCATATATCAAGCTGGCCCTGTTGCACGGACTGTGTGCTCATGAATTATCTTGTTCAATCCTTGCAAGAACCTTGAAAGAAACAAATTTCACTCCCATTTTCATCAGGTTGAACTTTAGAGTGGTCATTTCCTGGGGTCAGAGTGTGACGTGATGGATTAGGCTCCCAGTTTGGGTGGCCGAACCCGAAGTCCAGTTCCTAATCTCAGAGTGGCCCTTTCCTTAGAATCTCAGTTCCCAGTGTAGGTGGCTGCCCACCTCCCCCGTGAGCCCCAGAATGGCGCTGGAACTCTTCACCCAGCCTCCCCATTCTGTACCTTCACTCTGGCACCTTCTCAGCCATCCAGCCATCTGATAACCGTGGTCTCTGGATCAGCATCGACACCCGTGAATACAGAGATGGCTGGAAACCAGGACTGTCAGTTTGCTGTCAGCTGGCCAGGTGCGTGGCCCTTTGCCTAAGAAATATTCCCATTGGGCTAATTCCCTAAGCTTAAGTCCTCAAGTCCTTCCTCCGTTTTCACACCTAAAATGTGGAAAGCTAAAACAAAAAAAATGCATTTCTTTGAATGGATAACAACTGTGAATACAATGGCAGAAGGAGGAGCATTAGTGAACTAAAACAACTTCAAGGATGTAAAACTCATTTCGAATATAGGCTTGATAAAAATGAACAAAGGTATTGGTTCTACCAAAAAAAACGGCTTTGAACACCACAAATATTTAACCTGCCTCCTCGCTAATGCGTCCTCTCATTGCAAATGCCATTGCATTTGTATTCCGGCCAATTTCCATACCATAAACGTCAGTCATCGCTGGCTGATTATTCCGAAGAATGATTTAAAAAGAACCTTAACAACAGTAAAAGTCATGTCCGTATTTTCATTATGCATCTGAGCCTTTGGATTGTAAATATTCCCTCTGAGCTAATATTTTAGAATTCAAGGTCATATCCAGGGGATTTTTTTCCTTGCTAATTAGAAAATAGATTACTCCACTTGAAATTATGTAGGTGGAAATTCTTCCCTGAGGAATTTATCTCTTTCAGATGTGTTTGATCATGTTCAATATTTTTAAACTATATTATATTTGCTCCTTCCCTCTCACCTACCAAATACGATGCAGAGGATGCTTACGGACTTGACTTGTTATTCTGACATTAGTAATAAAGTTATATTAAAAATAATGTACTAGCAGTCCTTCACCTGCATGCAATTTTCCTTATTAGATTTGCTTATTTCACTTGTCAAATTTCACAACGTCGAATGTTCCCTCTGTATATTTATAAAAAGGGCTTTATTGCAGATGAGTCTAATCACTATGTAAATTAGGTAATTATTTGGTGAATATTAACATTCTCTCCCATACAAAATAATACATATATTTTGAGTCTTCTTTCTTTGCTTTTGGGGGGAACATAGCAATTAAAATAGTTATTGAACCCTTATTTGCATGCAAATGAGGCAAGTGAAGTCACATATCAGGATATGCAAAAGTATATTTAATTTTCAGTTTCAAATGTATTTCTTATTAGTTAGACAATATCTTTTTCAATTCAGTCTTCTGGCATATTAAGGTCATGTATCATGAAAAGCCTTTCTGGTACTTACTTGCTTACATGTACAGGCTTATAATTTTCTGGATTCTCATATGTTGAAATGAAACAAATCTTTATTTTTATTTTTAGTTTTTAGAGAGATTTTTGCTATAGGGCTCATGAGCTCGCTGGAGAGACAGAGACAGAAAGTGAGAAATCACGCCCTCAGGAATGGCCACACCACAATCCCTTTTCTTTCACTCTCCTCTTGGGATTTTGGGCAAACATACACACGCGGGTCCAGGACTTAACCCTCAGTCAGCTATGTGGGAGTCCAGCAACGTAACCATTATACCTTCTTTTGGTCCCAACAAATCTCCTTTAAAGGAGAGGAAAAATCAACTTATTAGTAGAATTCATAAATAGGAGACACAAAATATTGTAATGGATGAAATAGTTTGTAAAGTTAAGGGCATTACTCTCAGGAGATTGCTAATGGTTCTTCTACCAGATAGCCACAGAAATATTGAACCTATAACTGCTTCCCAAAGGAAATAGTAGCTATGCCCCCCAGGTAAGCTATGCAAAGATAATGCCAACTAAGACTTTTCTTATAAGATGGAAACTAATCAAATAGCTATTTGTATAAATATGAACGGTGAAGAAACAATAAATAAATGTTTAGATTCTGCAGAGCGACCAGAGTACTGCTGGACACATACAGGAAATAGTTAGAAAAGACAGAAACAAAAATGGGAAGTCCTCCATGAGGGGTGTCATGGTTGCAGTGGAGTGAGCCTAAACGCAGCTAGCCTGGGTGTGATCTGTAGTGCTCACTCTCCATGGGCACTGCTTAGGGGGCACTTAGGGGTGTCTGTCTAAGATCCACGGCAGAATGTGCATGGTCACACATGCATCCTGAAGCTTTGTTTTCTTTTCCTGTTTTCCCCATGGGTGTATGTGTATGTGCAATATTTCAGACAGGATCTCGCTGTACCGTAACCTTCCTGCCTCAGTCTCCTGAGCAGCTGGAACTACAGATGTGTTGTCAAGCCTGACTTTTTAGCCAGAATCAAACCCAGGTCTCCCATGTGGTCTCAACCTGGAGTGAACATCCAGAACCAGCTACTGGACCTGGCCTTGGGCCTGGAATTTCACTATGTGAGGACAGAACTGGTTCTGAAGTTCACTGGCTAGACCCAGTGAGAAGGCCTTAGATTTTTGGATTGTGACAAACTAATAACTCTTAATAAAAAATTAAAATATGTTTCAAATCATACATAGATTTTTGAAAGTTTGGAGCATAGTGTCTTTTTTTTATTATTATTATTAAGGTTTTTGTCATAGGATACATGCACTTGCCAGAGAGAGAGGGAGAGACAGAAGGTAAGAAATCACCCCCCAGGGGGGTGCCATCCTGCAATCAAGGGACTCTCCTTTTTACTCCTGAGATTTGGGCACGCACATATATCTGATGTGATTTTTCAAGCCGCTGGGTCTTGGACTTGAAATGCAACCAGCCATATGGGAGTCCAGCACCTTAACTACTATGCCACCTGCTGGCCCTGGGTGCGTGGTATCGTTAACTATAATGCTGATACTGAATTAAAGAGGGGAGGAAGTTATTTCTAATAATCTTCTGTCCTCATGGACCCTGTCTGATCCCCCACCACCTTCTCCTCTCGCTCCATTCTCTGGGCGGCAATGGCTCGCACCCCTCCTCTGCTTTGGCTGCTCAGGCTCTCTGCAGAGCCGCACTCCTGAACCTGCCCCTGATCTCTGTGGCTCCGGTGGGGTGCGGGTGGCTCTGAGGTGTCTGTGTTTCCCACACTGTGTCTGAGACGCGTGTTTATGGTAAAGACTGGAGCCCCGCCATCATGGGTTTGTACTTTTTGTTTTTCTTTAATCCTGCATTGTGGTAATTGAAAAGATGTGATACTGGCATATTAATTAGGTTTCTGGAGTATTCAGAACTACACACAGGTTAATTAAATGGCTAGTCAATATATTTATTTATTTAAAACATGTGAGATTTTAAAAACATCTAGAGAATTCATGCGCTCACTAGGAAGAGACAGAGGGGGGAGAGGGAGGGAGAGGGAGGGAGCATGAGAAAGCACCGCCACGGTCATGCCACAATACATTCTCCTCCATTTCTCCTTGAGTCCAGGATTTGGGGCATGCACACACATGTGCCAAGCATGTTCCTCAAGCTGCCAGGTCTAGGACTCAAATACTGCATTCATCCAGTGGGATCCAGCCACCTTCACCACACCACCAGCTGGTCGACAAGTGGGGCTTTAACGTCTCTAACCCCTGTCTAGAAAAGCAGGCCCCATGACTAGTTCTCACAGAACCCTCCAACCACGCTCAGAGTTTTGCCTTTCTGCACCCTATTTTCAGTTGTCCTATATGACCTGATTCTTCTGCAAGACAGAGCTGATACCGGCTTTCGCTCACCATCGTATTGCCAGAGTCTGCCGTACAGGCAAGGTTGAATGAGCTGATTTATTGATTTGGGTTTAAAACCAATCATGTTTTAGTTTGGTTCAACCTCTTAGCAGCTGGATGGTTCTGGCCAAGTGGTTTAACAGCCTTCATCTCTGTCTCACTTTGCAAAATGACGGTGAGGAACAGTAGAAGTACACACCCGGAAGCAATGTTCAGATGGTTGTCATTCTGATGACACAGCAACAATTTACCACAAAACACAATGCTTGTCTTAAAAGTCATCAAGTGCATGGGACCAGCAATCGTGTACTGGTTACATTGCTGGACTCCCACATCAACTTCAATTCTAATCCCACACCTGGAGGCTTAGAACTCATGCCAGGTACTTGTGTGTGCATGCCCAAAATCCCAAGAGGAGAATGGAGGAGGAGGGATTTGGGTGGCATGGCCATCCCCAACCCAGGGGATGCGTGATTCCTTGCTTCCTGTTTCTCTGTCTCTCTCTGTGTCTCTGCCAAGCGCACATACCCTATAGCAAAAATGTTGTTAAAAAAGAAGGAAAAAGTGATCAAGTTCAACTTCCTTAGTTTGGGTTTATCTGTACATCGTGTTTCTTCCTTCTTTTGTCACAATAAACTTGAAGTAGAACCAACAGTCACTCACTGGACGCATACCAGGTCCCACATGGTAAGATCCTTTGACCAGGATGTCTGAGGGTCACGTTAAGAGCCTTCCTCATGGTTCTTCAGCTATTTCTCCACCAAGAAAGGAAAACAAGGAAGTTTTAGAGAATTCATACCTCAGAAAATATATTTTTAGGGAACATAGCTGTGAAATCTACCCTAGGAAAACGGTTTTAGAAGGAAGAGTTGATGAAGGATTCAAGATGCGATCACCTAATTCCATGTATTCGTCTTTCCATTTTTAAAAACTTTCTGTATTAACTATGAGAACAATCAACTGTTTTGAACATCCCTGCTTTATGAGCATGCGATGTGTGTCCTAGTTCTTTTCAGGATACTGTAGCAGACTGTGATAGACTAGGGGGCTTATAAACCTCAGAAATCTATTTCTCACAGTTCTGGAGGTTGGGAAGTCCGAGATGAAGGTGTTCGCAGATTTAGCATCTGATAAAGGGCCACTGCTCTCTGCTTCATAGGTAGCTTTTCCAACTGTGTTCTCACATAGTGGAAAAGAGTAGGATAGCCCCCGGGGCTCCCTTTCAATAAGGACATTCATTAGGGATCCACCCTATGACCCAATCACCTCCCAAAGGCCTCACCTCCTGAGAACATCATATGAGGGGGGTTAGGTTTTAACTTAGGAGTTTTAGGAAGACAGACATTCAGACCATAGTAATGTGCTTTCTGTTTCAGTCTGGTTATTCTGTTCTTCAGCATGGAATGATACACATCATGAAATACCTTTCTGTTTTTCTATGCACAAGTGTATCACGACTTTTCCAATGACCCAATGCATTCTCACGGACAGTGAAATGGAAAGGATGCAGGCAATGATGGGCAAGTAACTATTTGTTAATAGAAATTTGTCAGGATTATCTGAGAGACAACTATGGCCCGTCCACAGTCCCCAAGCATCACAAGCAATAAGTCCTGACTTCATTCTCGACCTTGTCATGGAAAGACAAAATGCAATGGTCAATCACTTCTTCAGAATTAGCGTGCTGTGCAGATAATACACCTCGCTTCATTGATCAGCAGTAACTGGGGCAAACTACACTCCATGTTCTGCTTCCTTCCGTTAGCCTTCCTCAGATGGACTCATTGACCATCAGCCATAAATCAGCCCTTTATTGGCGAAGAAGTGAGATGGGTTAACAATGGATTTACTTGTAAATTGGGAAGAGATCAATCTTTGCTCCCTTCAGGATATTTATAGGCGGGTAGGCAGTCCTACTTTTCAAAAAGCAGTTTATAAGAAGGTAAAGTCTTCAAGACCTTGGTGTTTACGATCTCTAAAGCTTATGTATCTGCAGAATTGTTGTAAAATACACTAATAAAATAAAATAGGATGTTGCTTTATATTTGCCTGTGTTACCACTTGCAGTACGTATACAGGTAGAATAGAGGCTCTATAAAGTAAACTCACAGCTGAAATTGAATCCTTTTGGGAAATCTGCCACTTTTATTTACAGGTCTATAAGCCTAGCAGAGAAAAATAACTAAGAGAAGATATTGCAAATATATTTCCTATCACTGTACAATCTAGGTTCCTGAATGGTCTATAAGCATTTCCATTTCATAAACCTGTCTGGCCATCAGTGTTGACTGGAATATGTAGAATTAATCTCCTCATCAGCAATAAATCTACTTATGGAATTTGAGAAACATGGAACAGGCCTAGTCTTTAGCTGATTTATGATTGTATTATGATTCACTTCTTGACTGCAAAATGGCAGAATGATTATTTTATAAATTTGCCGTATAGAAAGCAAATAAATTTGGCATGTAAAATGGTGATAAAGATTTCAGAGCAATATTCAAATCTGAATAGATTTTTTTAAAACATAGCCTGGAGAACTTCTTCTGACAAGAGAGAAGTACTTCAAACATTTTGAAACAACCAACTGAATCAGTTCTTAGATATTCTCATCTTTTCTCATTCCTTACCAGTCAGATTTCCAGGTACCATAAGGTACCTCCTATTTCATCATAAATATCAAGACTCTGAAAATTACCAAATCACTAAGTCCACACCAGTCTCTGCACAGAAGCCTGTGCTGTGTCATTCACTCATGGAGTGAGGTTGGGTAGAAGACAAGCGACTCATGCTGCCAGCTCTCTGAGTGGACCATCTGATCCACATCTCAAACCCAAACACTCTTAGCCAATTCCCTGATCTGCAGTCCCCAAAACCTGCCCTCACCACCCTCTTCCCCTATCAGTTGATGGCAATCCCATCTTTCCAGCTACCGAGGCCAAAATTTTCCAAATCGCTCTCCACTTCGGTTTTCTTCTGAATCATACCTCCAATGCGCCAGCAAATTCTGTGTTCCCTTCAGAACAGAACGTGAAGTCCTGTACCTGTCGCTTACCTAACTCCAGTAGCTTTCTTCCCAGGGTCCATGCCCTCTCCTCTTACACACAGCTAGAATTATCCTTTTAACACAGTGGCCGGGTGATTTTTCATGAAGCCTGAGTCAGATCAGGTCTCTCCTCTGCTCAGTGGCTCTGGTGATTCCCCAGCTCACTCCGAAGCAGGTCCTGGAGAGAAGAGAACTGGCACCTCTTCTCTCCGACTTCATGACTTGTGACTCTCCTCCAGGCTCTCAGGTCCAGCCACCTTGGCAGTCTTGCTCTTTGGCCTCAGAGTCATTTTACCAAGTGTTTCCTTTCTCTTCAGATTCCAGTGGTTACTGTCTTTGTTAGGTTGTTGGTCTTATGTGGCCCATGCTGGTAACCACCTTATTTTTAATTTATGTTTTATTTACATTCGATCACTGTCTATCTATACAGTGTACAACATGTTTTTTTTTTCTAACATGAATATGGTGCATATTTGTCAAGTCAAACACATTACCATATACATTACCATCAACAGATAACCACATTTTTATGGCTATTAAATGTTTTGTTTGTTTTTCCCTGATCTCCTTCCTCCCACCCCTTCCTATACTGTCTCTAAGTAACTATAATTGCTCTCTCGCTATTACACCTTCCAATCTTTCCATTTCTCCTGTAGAGAGCAGATATTCAGTATATCTTAAGTGGGGACACACAATGCCTGTCTTTCATAGTCTGGACTCCTATTTCTCGCCATTATCAAAAATCAACTCAAAATGGATCAAGGATCTAAGATTAAACCACAAACTATAAAACTACTGGTGTAAAACACATGGAAAACTCTCTCGGAGACAAATTTGGTGAGCCATTTGAATTCCCTATATATTCTGGATATCAATCCTTTGTCTGAGGAATAATTTGCAAGTATTTTTTCCCATTCCAAGAGTATATTCTTACTGTAATTATTGTTTCCCTTGCTGTGAGGAAACTTTTTAGCTTGATGTAATCCCACTTGTCTATTTGGAGATTATTGCCTGTGCTTTACAGGTCTTATTCAAGAAATCTTTGCCTACTCCAGTGTCTTATTCTAGAAATCTTTGCCCAATCCAATGTCTTCTAGAGTTTCCCCCTAAGCCTTCTACTAGTAGTTTTATAGTATGAGGCTTTACTTTTGAACCTTTGATCTATTTTGAATTGATTCTTGTTAACAGTGAGAGAGAGGGTCTGGGCTTACATTTCTGCAAGTGGACATCTGCAGCAGTTGCTGAAAAATCTTTCTTTTTTCCACTGCATTGTCTTGTAACCTTTGTCAAAGATTGGTTGGCTATGTAATTTGAGATTTATCTCTGGATTCTCTATTCTGTTCCATTGGTCCATGTGTCTATTTTTGTGTCAGTACTGTAGTGTTTTGATTATCACTTCATTGTAATTTATTTTGAAATTAGGTAGTGAGATGCATCCTGTTTTATTCTTTTTGCTCAGTATTGTTATGGTGATACAGGGTCTTTTATGAATCTAGACACATTTTTAGCATTTTTTTTTTCTATTTCTGTGAAGAATGTCACCAGCAATCAGATTAAAGTTACACTGAATATGTAATTTAATTTGAGTAGAACTGATATTTTGACTATATTGATTCTTCCATTTCTATAGCTTGGGATGTCATTAAATTTTTTTGTATCATATTCAATTTCTTTTCTTGGTTTATTTATTTTTTTACAGTTTTTGTTGTAAAGTCTTTTTTCACGTCTTTGGTTAGGTCTATTCCTAGATATCTTTGTTTTCTGGCTATTGTAAATGTGATTGCTTTCTTCAATTCTGTCTTGGTCTGTTCATTGTTGGTGTATGAAAATGCTGTAGATTTTTGTATATTTATTTTGTATCCTGCCACTTTATTGAATTTATTTATTACTTCTAAGAGTTTTCTTGTGGAGTCTTAGATTTTCTATGTATATAATCATATAATCTGCAAATAGGGACAGTTTAGGTTCTTCTTTTTCTATCTGAATGCCATTTATTTTGCTCTCTTGTCTGATTGCATTGGCTAGGACTTCCACCAATATGCTAAAAAGGAGTGGAGAAAGTGGGCAGCTTTGCCTTGTTCCTGTTTTTAGTGGGAAGGCTTTCAGCTTTTTCCCATTTAGTATGATCAGCAATGGGTCTGTCACATATGGCTTTTATTGTGTTGAGGAACACCTCTTCTATCCCTATTTTGATGAGAGTCTTGATCATGAAGGGATATTGTATTTTATCAAATGTTTTTTCTGCATCTATAGATATGATATATGGTTTTTATCTTTCTTGCTGTTAATGTGATATATTACATTTATCATCTTGCATATGTGGTGTATAATCTTCTTACTATGCTGTTGACTAGTATTTTGATCAAAATTTTTGTATCAGTATTCTTCAGGGATATTGGTCTGTAATTTTCTTTTTTTTAATGTCCTTGTCTGGGTTGATATCAAAATAATGGAATCTTCATAAAATGAATTTGGGGGTGTTCTTTTCTTTGGAATCTTTAGAAATAGTTTGAGGATAATTGGGTTTTGCTCTTCTTAAAAAGTTTTGTAGAAATAAGAAGTGAAGCATATGGATGCTCTTTTCTTTGTTGGGAGACTAATACTGATTCAGTCTCATCATTTGTTATTGGCCTATTCAGGTTTCATGTTTTCATTCTGATTCAGCCTAGGTAAGTTGCACATGTACAGAAATTTGTCTATCTCATTTAGGTTTTCTAGTTTGTTGACATATAGTCACTTGTATTGTCTCATTTTTTGAATTTCTAATATATTGTTTGTAATATTACCAGGTTTGTTGCTGATTTTATCTCTCATTTCTTTCTTAGTTTTTCTTGATTAGTCTAGCTAATCTGCCAGTCTTGTGTGAGTCCGGTGCCCTTAACCACCATGCCATTGGCTAGCCCTATTATCCTTGGTTTTAATGAATCTTTTGATTTGGATCTTACCATTCTTCTTTTTTACTTGCATTCTTGTGTCCATATTTGTAGAGTACTTATATTAATAATATATTCAGCACGCTTTTTGAATTAGATATTATTTTGCGTTGTGAAATTTGTGGAAAATGATATTAAAGCACAAGTTTATTTTGGTTCAAGAAAAGTTTAAAATTCATGCTTAGTTTTTCTAAGGAGCTGCACTGCTCCCACAAGATCAAGTATGGCAAACGCATGTCTCACAAAGATAGTTCAATGGAAAAGAATAGATTTTTTAAAAAAGTGGTGCTGGAAAAATTGAATACCCATTTAAAAAATGAACTTCGATATGTAATTTATCCCATACAAACAGTCAATCAAAATTGATTATAGACCTAAATATAAACTAAACTTACAAAACTTCTAGGAAAGAAACACAAAAGAAAACCTTGTGACTTTGGTTTTGCAAAGATTTTCTTTTAAAGACAATACCAAAGGCATTATTCATGAGTGAAAAATTGATTAAATGAGCTTCGTTAAAATGAATAAGTTTTGCTATTTTAAAATGTTTCAAGAAAATAAAAAGACAATCCAGAGTACAGGTGAAAACGTTCAGATAACGTATGTGCCAAAGATTTGTAAGCAGAATGTATGAAAAATTCTCAACCTTCAATATTATGAAAACAAACCACATAATCTAAACAAACGAGTAACGATTTGAACAGACATTGGGCACATGAAAAGATGTTCAAGATCATTTAGTTATTAGGAAAAAGCAGATTAAGACACAGTGAGACATCACTAAACACTTAGAACAACGTCTAAGATTTTCAGCAAAGACCAAGCAAGGGCTGGCTAGGATGTTTATCAGCTGGAGTGCTCATACCCCACTGTGGGAATGGGAAATGATAAATGCATTTTGGAAAATAGTTTGGTAATTTCTTTTTAGAAAACATCCCTCTCATAAAACCTAACTATTCTGTACCTGGGAAAATTCTCAAGAGAAATGGAAGTATATGTCCAGATGAAGACTTGGACACCAGTGTCCATGGAAGCTTTTGTTGACTTAGCTGAGGTCTTGAAACAATTAAATTCATCGACAAGTGAAGAGATGCACAAGTTATGGCCTGTCCACACGTTGGAATTCTACTCAGCAATAAAAAGAAATGAGCATCGATATACACCACAACACAGACAAGTCCCCAAAGCATTCCTCTGAGCGAAGAAGCCAGAGTAGAGGAAGAGTTGATCCTGTACGTCTTCATTGATATTGATTCTAGAAAATGCTAGCTAACCTCTAGTAACAAATAGCAGATCATGATTACTTGCGGGATGAAGGACTAATGAAGACAGGAGCAGGATGGAGGGTTTACAAAATTACAATAGGGCAGAGCCAGCAGCTGGCGCGGTGGTTAAGACACTGACTCTCACATGGCTGACTGTGCTTTGAGTCCCGGACCTGGCAGCTTGTTTTCTCACTTTCTCTCTCTCTTTCGCCCCCTCTCTGGTGAGCGCACATGCCCTAAAGCAAATTAAAGTAATAATAATAATGATGACAGTATTAATAAAATTAAATAAATAATATAAATCTTTAAAAATTACAGTAGGGCATGAAGGACGTTTTGGGTAATGAACATACTTATTACTTTGATTGAGTTGATTGTCATACATATATATGGATGCATGATGCATTTAGCAGTTTAGAAAGTTCATGGAAAATATGTATTATGGAAAAAATATGCATGAATTTTTCATTTGTTTTTGCACCAAAATAAACTTGCATGTTAGTTCCATTTCTCCACAAACTTTTTGGAGTCTCCTAATATATGTACGTATGTAAGTAAATGTCAGATCTCATCAAACTATATATTTTAAACATGTGTGGCTTATTTTTATCTCAGTTAGATCTCAGTAGAGCTATTTTATCAAGAAAAAAAAAAAAAAAGGCAGGAGGCCCAGCCCAGTAGCCTGGTGGTTAAGAGACTCAGGTTCTACAAGGCCGAGCACGATTCTTCCTGCCCTGCCTGTTATAACATGCCAGGGGTGTGCACATGTGTGTCCCAAATCCCAAACAGGATAGAGAAATGCTAGAGAAAGGATTGCAGTGTTGCCATGCCCCATGAGGGGCGCTCTCTCCCACTCCCTCTGTGTCCATCTCTCTGTCTTTCTCTGGCCAATATATGTGCCCTCTAGCAATTGAGGGGAAAACAAGAATAAATATGTATGTTGGATGATGTTTGCCCCAACAGAGAGAGTGAGAGGGAGACCTGCTTTGTTTGAAGACCGTACGTTCAGTGGTATCTTATCGTTAAGACTTTGGCTTTTCCGTTGAGTAGTGTGTTCAAGGATTTTATTGTATTTTTAAAAATAACAAAATGATTAGACAAATCAGGCCAGAATGATCCAATGATAAGAATATGTTTTAGAACAATGGTTTAATGTTTAATCAGATCTTGTGCTCTTGTCTTCCAAAACAGTTAATAATAATTACAACACTGCTTTACAGTGTGTACTCAGATGTTGTTAAACATTCACAGCAAGTTACAACAACACATTAAGTCTACGGTCGGATGGGAAGACTCTATTTTTGGTTCTATTTCAAGTTTTGATCTAGAGAAAAATGAAGATGTGCCCCAGCTTCCTCAAGGATATGCTTTTAAGTATTTTGTCAGGTATGCTACAAGATGCTTTTGAATTTAATAACGGCCAGATGGAGCACAGGGAGAGTGACACCTGAGAAACCGCTTGTTAAGATGGGTCTCCGGATTCTGCGTCTCACCTCTGACCCGAGCCGTTCCTTTGCACATTCAGACATGGAACTTAACAATCTCGTCTGCACTCAGCGCTCCTTACCTCCCGGCTTTGGGAAAGGTGGAAAGATGTCAGCCTCACGTTGCCTCGTTTTTTTCTTGTGGCGGAGGGTGGAGTGATGTGTGGAGACGATGTTTTTCCGAGGTTGCTGGCAAGTATGACACCTCCGACCGTGAGCTCAACTGGAGGACCTGGGCCAATTATTTCCCACTGGTTTTCCTCCTCTGACACAGGGGCTAACAGCAGACCTTAAATCATGGTTTTGCAATATACTTACAGCTATGACTTTAGTAGTCCGAAAATGCTTGCTTTTTGCTAGAAAGTAAGTGAAATAAACTGGCTATTAGCTACAGACTCTTCAAAACAGATGCTGGAAGAAGGCTTTTCCCACTGCACGCCAGGCCGGCAATGTGCAGAAAGTGAGCTGAAAGTGGCACCCATAGATGTACAACTGTTCAGCTGCACGTGTTAGAACCAGAGGAGGAGAGGAACGTGGGACACCCGTAGTCAGTGTCCGATCTGTCCTGTTCATCCCTGGATTTCACGTGTTAGTGATTCAAGGTGCCTTTACGCAGGATGTTACAATTTTTATGTGATCAGTCTTTTTATTTGATTCTTTTAGTAAGATCTTTTTCTGAAATGTTTGGAACATATGCAGATCACTCATTGTTCATACTCTTGAACATATGCAAAACAGGGGCCAGCAGGTGGCAAGGAGATTGAGGTGCTAGACTCCCACACAGCAGACTGTGGTTCAAGTCCCAGACCTGGCAGCTTGCTTTCTCACTTTCCCTCTCTCCCTCTCTGTGTCTCTTTGGTCAAATTAAAATAAATGAATGAATAAGTGAAATTAAGTAAAATTGTTTAAAAGCTTAAGGAAAAAAAGAAAAGAAAATATTCAAAACCTTGTACAAGAAGTCATGGAAATCGAAATGTCTATTTTGTATCCACCGGTTGTTACCCGTCATTCCCATAGTTCTTCAAATAACAAGTGACAAAGTGAAACAAATTAAATCCACAGCAAGTAAACAGACGACAACACAGACAGCACAACAACACAGACAGCACAGCAACACAGACAGCACAGCAACACAGACAGCACAATAACACAGACAGCACAAC
>NW_006159611.1:3059698-3070357 GCF_000334495.1 Tupaia belangeri chinensis | reverse complement strand
CAAAAACACAGAGAGCACAGCAACACAGACAGCACAGCAACACAGACAGCACAACAACACAGACAGCACAACAACACAAACAGCCGCTGAGGACAGGCCTAGAAGACGAGGCACATAAGGCTTCCGACACGCTCCAGTCCTCCTTGTTCCCTTCTCGTACCGTACACGTAGGTCCCCCGGGTTCTCCAGGTGGCTGTGCATTTCTCTCTACAAATGTCGCCACAGGAGGGCGTTGGGGGAACAAGAACCAGACTCTGTCCAGAAATTAATGTTAATCCTTTCCTCCGTCCTCGGCCTGCTTTCGGCTCGCTGCCGCCTAGGACTCTGGCTTGGTTGATGCCCTGGTGGAACATCCACTCAAGTTCTGTCTTTCCAACTGTGGTTCACATACCCGTTTCCAACTATTACCAGCTGTGCAAGCATCGAGAGCCTGGGAGGTCTAGGGCTAGCACGTGGCATGGTGGTTAAGGCACTAGACTCCCTCCCACATGGCTGACCACGGTTTGAGTCCTGGACCTGGCAAGTTGTTTTCTTGCTTTCCTTCTATCTCTCTCTCTCTTTCTCTAACTCTCTCTGGGGAGGAAGCATGCTTTATAGCACATTAAAAAATAATAATAATAAATAAAATTCAAAACAAAACACTGTGGGTCCCTAGCCTCTCTTCTCGTTCTCACTGTGAGTAGCCTGAGCCCCTTTCAAGTAGTCAGGGACACCTCTGTGCTGTGAGCAGGATAACCAGGCCGTCACTAATACACAAAACACTCTTGGTGACCCACCTCCAGGCCATAGTTCTCTGCCCAGGAAAGACAGGGCAGGGACTGGCCAGGTCTGGCTTCCTCCTTCCAAGGAATGAGGGGGTGCCCAGTGTCCTCATTGCTATTAGCCAAAGTCTGGGAGATATGAACACAGACCTTCCAGTCTCTGAGGAAGAAATGTCAAGTGTCCATATTCCAATTCTCAGTCTCTGCAGGTTGAGAGTTTGGGGGTAGGGGCAGGGATGTGTACTCCAGTGTCATACTCTGGATCAGGAAGGAGGTGTGTTCAGAATCCTCGGTCTCTTGCAAAAAGGAGGTCAGGTGGCTTTAGTCACAGCGAGGTGCATGGAGTGGGAAACCCACTGTCCTCTCAGGGAGTAGATTCCTGCAGCTGCGTAAAGCAGGCAGGAGATCTGTGCTGGCTGGCCTCTTGCTGTCCTACAGTTGGGGGTGCCGGAGTCTAAGGCAGAAGGAGGGACTTACAGGAGGAGGGGGGTGTCTCGCCTGCCTTCTCCACTCTAGTGGAGCTTCCATCAGCTCCAGAGCCTTCTGAGTTTGGAAGTTTGTCACTCTTATTATATCTTCATCCAACTCACACTGCCCCCAAACTTCTCACTGTCTACTTCTTGTATTCTGCTCTTCTCACTCCTCTGCTCAAAATGCAGCCATTTATCCAAATGTTTCAGCCTTTCTTTTTGGATAGACACCATGTTGGGCCTGTCTAGTTGGCCATCTTGGAGCTCCCTCTACCCAGAGCTATATTTTAACCACCGTGTCATAGGAAGGGAATGTCCTTGAATTAAACATAGACATTTTGTGACAAGCCTGCCAGTAAACAAGAGTGGCCCTAGTAAACCAGACTTCCAATTCCTCAAATCTCTGTTAACAAGTTGTAAGTCCTAGGATGAATCCTAACCCTACCTCCAAGATGAAATGAGTTCGTTAAGTTAATTGAGTGCATAAAATTCTGATTCTAAAAACAAATATTGATGTATTGTTTTTAGATGTTCTTTTGATTGCTTGTTATTGAACTAATTTACATTTCTAAGTTTGCATTCATAAATAGGAAGAGGGAGCAATGATAATAAATTTAGAGTTTTCTTCTTGTAATGAACTAACAAAAATTTCATGGAATAGGAGATGAAGATATTAAGAAAAAATAATTAATGGAATACCGTTGGTTAATTTTTTCAATTTGTGGTACACTTGTGAATAATAAAAGTTTCAGTATGTAAAGTAAAATGTTAATAGAAGTGGAAATAGTCTCTAAAAGTGTACGGGTGGCATCAAAAAATACACATTATTTTATTTATGTCCAGTGTGAATTTTCAGCGATTATTTCACACTGACTCATTGTGAACAGAGGTAAATCAACCAAGAGCAAATGAAGACAAATTACAGAAACATGTATATTTAGATGTCAAATCCAATTACAAAGTTATTCTCCCAACATAAAAATCGATAACGCTTTCATGTTGCACACAGTTTTAGATTGTCTTTGTTTTAATGTGAAATTATGGATTATTTTGACATATGTGTTTTATTAAATCCAATTGCCTTCGATATTTCAGATTGTATGATTTCGCTAAGGAATGTTTGACCTTATTTTAGGTTCCCGTAAATATCTATACATACTGAATTATAGTAGACCATATAATTTGGCAATCTGAAGTTTGTTTTTCTACCAGAAACCTTTCCAGAGTCCCATTCACCATAGCAAACCTTCTATGCTTCGTTTACCCAAATCCTTTATTTTTATGCACTTTTGAAGAGACTTTTCTTGCTACATGGCCTTCAAAATATATGGCAAAGGAATCGGTAGCCAAATACGGTTTCGTGCTTTTTTTTTCTTAAGCAGGAAATTTCTTGATAAGGGAAAAAATAATCCTGATTAATAAAAAAACATAAATAAAAGAACTTTCTAAGGCATTCCAATAACCGTGTTAGGATGATTTCAGTTAACGTGATTGAGACGCCCTGAGTTCGGACACATCTCTTTGCAGGACTGTCCTGAGAGTATCTGTCTATTCTGCCGTGGAGGGGGCTTCACCGGCCACCTTCCTGTCCCTTATCAGTATCCAGCCATTTCCCTCCCATTTCCTCTGGGCAGTTTTCTGGCCCAGCTCAATTAAAGGACAAATCCATTGCAGTCTGCAGCCTAGGAATTATAATGAAGTCAGCTGTCAGGCCCAGGCCCCACAGCTGCCCCTCTGTGGGTAATCTGACGGTCACTTGTCAGCTGTTTCACCCAGTCAAGCACAGACAAAGGGCCTCTGATGGCCTGCTTTATTCTAATCAATCTACACGAGGCAGATGTTGAAATCCCAACAGGAAAAGGTGTAATTTGATTTAGCATTCTGAACTGCCTTCTCCTATTGATGTATCAGCTCACTCTGAACTCAATATTCTTTTGCAGCCACAGGGCAAATGACCTGTTTGTTTATTTTTCTTATTCTGTCATTAAAAATAATGCTTTAGAATGATATTTGAGGGTACAGAGTATGGCTCCGGGGAAGACATCAAAATACAATCAATTATGTCATCTTGCAAGGTAGAAAGAATCAATGTGATTCAGATTTTAAGAGATCTCTATAATTTTACAAATAGTCTAAAGTGATCCAGAAGCACCACAGAGCTACTCATTATTTTCCTTTTTTCTCTAGCGAGAAGGATAGATGCTAGGAAGAAAAAGTAAGTTTTTTTTTCCTTCTTACAGCAATTAGATGATTAAAGAGAAAGACTTGATTGAGAGAAATAAAAGAATTGATACTAATTATATTTTCAGTTTTCTGTTCTCCAAAGACAGAGATTGGAGTGAAGTTATGTTTCCTTAATGCAGCATCTCTCTATTTTTAAATGAATAACAAATCATATACCTACTATTAAATGTATTCAGGACTTTTAAAAATATGCGATTTTGATTACATAATTACCATCAGTCTGTGACTACAGCAATTACAATTCTTAACTTCTTCTAAAATAGAATATACCAATGGATATCTAGCTTCAAACAAAACAGCTTGTCTTCCTACCTCTGAATGTCTGTAATTTCCATTCGTAATGTTCTTCTCAAGATAGCAAATACCTTCTGGTGATACTCAAATATCAAGCACATTATAAAAACAGTTGGGGGAACCAGCCCACTTACCTTAGTATCTGCTTTAAAAAGGGAACAGAGAGACCTACAGGTGCATAGTGTTTATGTTGCTGACCCCCATGTGGCC
Organism: Tupaia belangeri chinensis; assembly: GCF_000334495.1. Taxonomy (NCBI): domain Eukaryota; kingdom Metazoa; phylum Chordata; class Mammalia; order Scandentia; family Tupaiidae; genus Tupaia; species Tupaia belangeri. The sequence continues at coordinate 3,066,378 of NW_006159611.1, read as the reverse complement.
AACCTCGGTTCCAATCCTGGACCAAGTGGCTTGAAAATCACATCGGGCACAGGTGCATGCATGCCCAAGATCCCTGGAGGAGAGTAGAGAGGGGACTGAAGTGTGACCATCCCCACTGGAGGGTGACTTGTAACATCCCCTCTCACTATACCTCTCTTTTGCTTTCTTTCTCTGATGAAGGTAAAAACCTCTGGAAAAAAAAAAAAGGAACAGAAATATTCACCCCTGCATATTTGGGGCTCATTTATAGGAGAATTAGTGTCTTCCCCCATCTAAGTTCTGCTATTTATTAAGTCACCTTTACTTTTGGCAATGTTTTTAGATTAATTTTGACTCAAATTGTCAAAATGTAAAGCATATTCTCTTTCACGGGTCTTTTAATAACCAACATCAAATTGAAATTCCCAAGTATAAAAGCAGTGATGAATCTGCTCCTGCATATCAGACGACTGAGAGACATGTTGCAGTGGCTTCGAGTACAGACATGCAGTGGTTTTTATCAGTATTTAAAACATCAATACATTTTTTTTTAACTAAAGAGTGATAGTCTAATACAGAAATTCCATCCCAACTGTTTCAATTGCTAATATTGGAAGAAACACAGAGAGATAATGTAAAATTATTAAAAGGTAAGGCCTAATCTTTGGTAGCAAAACATCAATGACATTTAATAAGAAAATTTACTTTGAAGCTAGTATTAGAAGAAATAAACTATCATATCAGGTCAGCCAGGGGTGTGCTGGTGAAGGTGGCTAGTTTCCACATGGCCAACTATGTAGCTTGAGTCCTGAATCTACCTGGCTTTGGAATCATGCCAGGTGCATGTGTGCATGCATGTCCAAAATCCCAAGGGGAGAATAGAGAAGGGATTGCAGCATGGCCATCCCCTCTGGGAGGTATTTCTCACTTTTCTTCTCTTTCTCTCTTTCTCTGTCTCTCTCCAGTGAGTACATGTTCCCTATAGCAGATTTTCAAAAAAAGAAAAGAAAAAAAAGCTATTATTAAAAGCAGTATGTTTTTAAAACTCAGAGTTCAATACTGCTGCAGGGGTCTTTTCAAATGAAAATGGTTTCAATGAATATTTTGGTATGTTTGAAGATCAAGACACGACGTGTGTGCGTGTGTGTGTGTGTGTGTGTGTGTGTACGTGTGTATTCAAGTGCTTTACGAATGATAAGAATTGGTGTAAAAAGAGAAGATGAGGACATGAGCATTCTGCTATTCCTGGTAAAATCAATACCTGCCTATCTTTTGTCTGGCCCCTAAGCACAGCCCTGAAGTTGATTTGTTCTGCAAGGTAAGTAGGTTGTCGGGAAGATAAGAATGAAAGCTATACCTACCCAAGGCTTCCTGTGTGAGAGTGGAGGATGCAGAAGGGGTGGCTGGCTCACAGTTTCTGTATATTGTCTTAAACATGGAAAAGAAAAAGAGACCCATAGATTCCTTTTCTAATTAAAAAAAAAAGTTTATATGATGTCTTCTTTTTGAAAAAAATAATGCTTATTTAAGAGAGATTTAGGTAGCTCAACTTTCTTCTTTGCAAGTGGTTTTGAAAGTTTATTTGGGGATACTTGGGAATCCCCCAAGTATGTTTTAAGGGTATCTGTGAGTCTGAACTCTGAGGGGGGGGGCAGTCTTCACAAAGCTCATGGGAAATACCTATTATGAAAAAACACTATACAGGAATTTCTTTTTTTTTTTTTTTGTACCAAAATAAACTTGTAGTTTGATTCCATTTTCCACAAACATTTTGAAGTCGTTCCATATTTTCATAATGCTAAAGTACTGTTTGCACTCTCTCCATGAATATAAAGCAGAGTTTCCCACAGTAAATTATATGTGCAGTGCTTTGTGTTTAAATTCCACAGTTTTAAATTCTAAGGCAGTGAAGATCAGTGGTAGTAACCGCGTAAGCAAAGAGCTCTGTGAGCACTCGGGCATTACTGACCTGCTTAGTGCTCAATGTTCATACTTGCAAAGTGGGGGTGATAAGAAGAAGCCTGACTCGATTGTTGGGAGTCCTGAGTGAATCAAGTGTCTGCATGGCTCAGAGGGCTGCCCGAATACAGTCTCCTGGCTGGGAACATCAGCTTTTCTTTGTTTTGTTGAGACTTAACGAGGTTAACTAATTATCAAGGTCAGAAACTGTTAGATGCTGGAGCTGGAATTTAAATTCGGGCAGTGCAATCGCAGAGTGTATAGCTTTTCTTCTAAACAAGCCCCCTCTAGAGGAGGAACAGAGTAGTTGGACAAGCGGAAGACAGCAGAAGGTGTTATTGTGGAGGCAAAACCTGAGTGCAGCCACAGACGTGGGCACTGTGTGTCCTCCTCACTAGGACTCGGCCAGTTATTGCCCTTCTCACCTCATGGACGATGAACCCGAAATTGAAAAAAGTTCAGGGCTCGCTGAAGGGTAAAACGATAGCGACTACATCTCAGCTGAACCAGAGCCTTCTGACGCAGGGATTGAGAACTGGAAATGTGGAGAGATCAGGCAGAGAACAGACATCAGCCTTGAATTTGGGTAGGGAGCCTTAGACTGTCTCTTAGATTCTGTGCTTGACTGTTAGGTTAGAAAGCTCAACCAAAGATTTTTCTATGAAAGCAATGATCCTGCTGGGATCGTCTAGATCAGAGGTCAATAAACCATCTTTTGTAAAAGACCAGATAGCAGTATTCCAGACTACAGACACCAGGACAAATGGTCTCTGTCACAACCATTCAACCTTAGACAATGTGTCAATGAACAGACATAACCATGTTCTAATAAAACTTTATTTATAAAAAAAAAAGACCAACAGGCTTTGCTTTGACCTATCAATTATAGTTTGACAACCTCTATCCTAGAATCTGACAATTATCTTGCTGTTAGCTCCTTATCAACTCTTGTATGTAATAAGTTCTCCTTGGGGCCGGCAGGTGGTGTGGCAGTTATGGCACTGGACTCCCACATGACTGACCATGGTTTGAGTCCCAGATCTGTCATCTGGCTTTCTTACTTTCTCTCTCTCTCTAGTGAATGCATGTGCCCTATAACAAACTTAAAAGTACTGATAGTGATAATAAATACAATTAAATGAATAATTCTTCAAAAAAAATAAGTTCTCCTTTAATATTTCTGAATGGACAAATGAGATTCATTGAAATGTGATAAGACTATCCTTAGTGTTCTTTCAGTATTTTTTGAGCACCTTCTACGTGCCAAGCACTTTTCTAGGTAGTCAGAAAAAAAAACAGTTGAAAAGCAGGCAAGGTATACTTGGTGGAGGTCATAGTAGACACCCTCTGTGAGAAGATCAGTAAGAATGTTAAACACACACATGCACTCACATGCACACTCACATGTACACATTCACACATCAGTTGCAGAGTAGGTAAGTGATTAGAAAAAAGTAAACAGAATGATGCGTTTGAGAATAACTGGGTAGGTGAATGAGTTTGGCAGATGGGTGTTGAGGAATTTTAGTAACTGAAGTATGCTCTGAGGAGATTGCTGTGAGCCGAGACAAGAATGCAGGGTGCCCTGGGAAGAGTGTTCTGGGGAGCAGACCCCTCAGCAGAGCAAGCCTGGTATGTGGGTTCCAGAAAGGAAAGTCGGAGCGTGGTACAGATGCAGAGGGAAGGGAAGGAGTGGCTAGCTTTTGGAGTACCTTTTTGGGGAATGGAAAATGGTGTGTCTTGAATTTATTGGTAACGAAGCACCCTGTGCTTGCTGTATGGTTAACGGTTTAGGAGAAGGTAACGATTGGATGTGAGCGACCTGCAGTAGGACTGACAGAAGTGCAGATGAGAGACGGGGTGGTGGGGCCTAGAGTGGTCACGTGAAGACCAACAGGCTTTGCTTTGACCTATCAATTATAGTTTGACAACCTCTATCCTAGAATCTGACAATTATCTTGCTGTTAGCTCCTTATCAACTCTTGTATGTAATAAGTTCTCCTTGGGGCCGGCAGGTGGTGTGGCAGTTATGGCACTGGACTCCCACATGACTGACCATGGTTTGAGTCCCAGATCTGTCATCTGGCTTTCTTACTTTCTCTCTCTCTCTAGTGAATGCATGTGCCCTATAACAAACTTAAAAGTACTGATAGTGATAATAAATACAATTAAATGAATAATTCTTCAAAAAAAATAAGTTCTCCTTTAATATTTCTGAATGGACAAATGAGATTCATTGAAATGTGATAAGACTATCCTTAGTGTTCTTTCAGTATTTTTTGAGCACCTTCTACGTGCCAAGCACTTTTCTAGGTAGTCAGAAAAAAAAACAGTTGAAAAGCAGGCAAGGTATACTTGGTGGAGGTCATAGTAGACACCCTCTGTGAGAAGATCAGTAAGAATGTTAAACACACACATGCACTCACATGCACACTCACATGTACACATTCACACATCAGTTGCAGAGTAGGTAAGTGATTAGAAAAAAGTAAACAGAATGATGCGTTTGAGAATAACTGGGTAGGTGAATGAGTTTGGCAGATGGGTGTTGAGGAATTTTAGTAACTGAAGTATGCTCTGAGGAGATTGCTGTGAGCCGAGACAAGAATGCAGGGTGCCCTGGGAAGAGTGTTCTGGGGAGCAGACCCCTCAGCAGAGCAAGCCTGGTATGTGGGTTCCAGAAAGGAAAGTCGGAGCGTGGTACAGATGCAGAGGGAAGGGAAGGAGTGGCTAGCTTTTGGAGTACCTTTTTGGGGAATGGAAAATGGTGTGTCTTGAATTTATTGGTAACGAAGCACCCTGTGCTTGCTGTATGGTTAACGGTTTAGGAGAAGGTAACGATTGGATGTGAGCGACCTGCAGTAGGACTGACAGAAGTGCAGATGAGAGACGGGGTGGTGGGGCCTAGAGTGGTCACGTGAACAGAAAGAGCAGGAGGACCTGAGCTTCATCATCGAGGCCGATGTTTCCTCTTGCTGAAATGACTTGTGCGATGGATTCTGGCTTGAGGAAACTCAGTAAATGGCATTTCTGTTTACCGAAATGAAGCAGAAATGATTTAGGGAGACATGAATGCAAGAGGTCAGCTTGATAAGTGATAAGTAAGTTGTGGTATTTATAGAACATCCAAGTTGAATTATCACATGAGCGGTTGGGGAAGTGAGTGTGAAACTCTACAAAGTTGAGAGCTGGAAACGGATATTTAGGCATCAGAAGACTCCTTAGATGGCTTCCAAAGCCATAGGGCAGGATGGGACCCCTAAAGTGTGCACGTAGACACAGAGGGTAAGAGAGAATCTGTGCCATGGTCCTTGGGCAGCACAAAAACCAAGAATTCGTATGAAAGAAGATGTGAGCTGAAGAGATGGAGGACCTGCCGGAGAGATGGGAGAGAACCCGAGGAAGGGCACTTTCATCGGAGACAAAGAAGGGGGTGTGTCATGAAGGGGGGGAACAAGCCTTTGCCAGGAGGATGAGCCCTTATGGGAAGGGCTACCAAGAGGCCGCGTCCTACAAAAATACAATGCAGCGTACACTTGAATCGCTAACGGTAAGGTAGTTATGATCATGAGAGGCAAACTGTCGTGGTGAGGCCAGAGAGGGCCTGGAATGGATGGAGGACAGAGGAAGCAGAGTGAGGAAGTTCACTTGGAAACTGAATTAGGAGTGGACATTTGCAAGGCGGAGGCCAAGGGTCAGGTCTGCCGTCTGTTTTATGACAGGAATACTGGAGCGTGGTCATGCAATGAAGAGGATGAGCCGAGGGAGAGAGAAAGCAGCGATGATGAGCAGACCGGGGCAGAGGAGGCAGATGCTCTGTACGCCATCAGTACCGGATAACCACTTCGAACACTGCTGGCTGCCTTTCTTGTTCATTTTGGTTTTCCCTAGAGGGCACGTGTACTCTCCACAGAGACAGTGAGCGTGAAAGACAGGGGGAAGGTGAGAAGGCACCTCCCTTGGGGCATGGCCACGTGGCAATCCCTTCTCCATCTCTTCCACCTTTTGGAATTTGGGGTGTGCACATGTGTCTAGCATGTTTCTCAAACTGCTGGGTCCAGGACTCAAACTGGTGGCCGGCCATTTGGGATCCAGCTGCCTTAACCCCTAGGCCATTGGCTAGCCCTCTACACTGTTTCTTTAAAAACTTGTTTTGGACTTAGCCACAGTGGGGCACTACTGCTCCACACTGGAGCCATATGGGAAGGTCCTGAGTTTTGTTCTGGCCTCGATCTGAACATATTGGGTGCACCCATGACCTTAGCTGGCATGAAAAGACCCTTGTGGGGGTCCCTGTCTCTCTCTCAAAAAAAAAAAAAAAAAAAAAAACCAAACAAACAAACAAAAAAAAACTATTTTAAATGTTAATTGCATTTCAAAATTTGAGAATCCTAAGAAGAAATAAATCTGTCTCGCACTTTTCTTTATACTATTTATAAATAAATACAACTGAGGCTCCAACCACAGATTAATGGAGTACTAGCCAGGAGAATAACAAGCATATATGCTTGAATGAAAACCATGAAGAATTTGTTAGCAGCAGAGTGTATACTGCGACAGTTCGAATACCTGCCAAGTAGTTTTTTTTTTCCTTTTTTAACTATTCTAAAATCAGTTTTCTGAAAAGCTAGATGTCCTCTTCTTCCTCTAGCACAAACCATGTTTGCACTCGCGTGTGTTTTCCATATTGTGTCAGAACGGCAGTCGCGTCTGTAGCTGGAGTGGGACAAAACTGAGGGAAA
>NW_006159611.1:3058509-3059667 GCF_000334495.1 Tupaia belangeri chinensis | reverse complement strand
GAGGGCCGTTTCCGTGCTGCGTAAGGAGGGTTTGATGTCAGTGTAAACGACAATGATTGGGTGATGACCAGCACTGACGCTGCCCCTGCCGGCCACCTGAGCGCACCCCGGGGCGTTCGGAATGAGGGGTTCGTGTATAGAATTGCTCTCTGCACAGGCCACAGGGCGGGTCAGTCCTGATATCACGGCGCAGGCGTGGGCTGAGCTGTGCAGGGTCTGCACGCAGTGAAGATGCAGTAGCAGACCACCTGGGTTCCAAGGGCGGAGGAAGCGCATCATTTGTATTTACCGCGAGTGGTATTAATATGTGGTTGTCAGGGTGGGAAAGCGTTGTTTTCCAGGGGAGCTGAGTAAGGAGATAATTGATGCAGTGGCAGATAATTTCTTTGTCGTTTGCTGCTGTTGCTGTGAGTTTATTCTGATGCACTAGACAAGATGCTGTTTGATGTTTTTCTTGTTTGCTTCATATTTGTTTAAAAACCTATCTGTCTGGGCGAGCCCATGGCTGAGTAAGGTTAAGGCTGATGGATTCTACATGGCTGACCACATGCTTTGAGTCCTAATGGCTTGAAAATACACCCAGGTAACGTGTGTGTGTGCCCCAAATTCCTGAAAGAAGGCAGAAACGGCGGAGAAGGGACTGCAGTTTATTCCTTACGGGGGGCGCTTTCTCGCTTTCCCTCTCTCTCTGCCTTTGTCTTTCTCCAGCAAGAGCTCGTGCCCCTTGGCAAGTTTTTTAAAAACCAGTTTGTGTTTATAATAAAGTCAGGCCATACATCAAAGATGATCGGCTCTTGACCTGGGAATCTGAGGACAGAGCTGGAATTTGAGGAGGTACTGCATGACGTGGGCATGGTGCCGCAGAGGGTCGGAACTTAGACAAACCCAGGTCGGAGAACTCTGACTCAGCCTCGGGTCCCTCCAGCCACAGAGTGTGTCTGCTCCCCGGGAGCGCGGGTAGGAAGGCCGGCGGGAGCCATGGGGACCTCCTCTCTCTCAGCTCCCTCGTGTTCTCCACTTACTTTGAAAGCCCGCTTGTATACATCATTGCTGGGAAGGAGAGGACGCTGTGTCTCAGGCATGTCGCCAGAGCTCAGTGTGATGCAGGGAGAGGGGAGGGTGAAGTGTAGCCTCAGCACCCACAGGTTTGAAAACCAC
>NW_006159611.1:3039279-3058478 GCF_000334495.1 Tupaia belangeri chinensis | reverse complement strand
AGCAGGAATTTTATTGGCATCTAGGTTGTATGTGAGCATTCAGCTTCCGCCTGATTAAGCACGCAGCGTCTTCCTAATTAAGGCAGGGAGGTTTGTAATTCCTACTTGATAAAGGCTCAGACCTCGGGCTCACATGCCCCGACACTGACTGGAGAGGCCTTATGTGGGGTTGTGCTCGGTCTCTCTGAGCTCCCCCTCACCATGCAGCTGCCTCTGATGTTGCAAAGCACTAACCAGCGAGAGAGGCCAGCCGCTGGGCATCTGTCCACGGGATGGGTACTCAGTGAGTGCTACGTTTTATTTCAACATCTGTCGATTTCTATCACTTTGGAAAGTACCAACACAGCTCATTTTCCCCACTCAGTGTTATGATGTGAACTCACTGAGATTCCACAAGGGACTTTGATAGACGAGGATGCCAGCGACGTGGGCTTACCCGGAAGTAAACAGAATGGGCTGTTGCAAATGGTGTATATCTGTTACAACACGAGATAAAAATCTAGGTTTTTAGTGTTAAGATAATACTCAGGGCCAGCGGATGATGTGTTAGTTAAGGTGCTGGACTCCCAGTGATGGAGCATGGTTCAAGTCTCGGGACCGACAACTTGCTTTCTCACTTTCTCTCTCTCTCTGGTGAGCACATATGCCCTATAGCAAACAATAAATAAAATAAATACTAAATAGTTTTTTAAAATAACACAAACTCATTGTGGAAGAGCTTTGTGTTACATAATTTATTTTTTTTGCAAAACATATATAAGGTACAATTTTCCATTATTATTACTATCGTTTTTGTAGTTATCCCTAACATTTTGTTCTTCTATACAAAGCTGTGGTGAAGATTTGTGTGCTTTGGTTCTGTGCAATCACCTTTTCAGAAAAATTCCTCCATGTGAAATTGCTAGAAAAAAATCTGATGGTTATTTTCAATGCATTCCCAGTTCTTTCTCCCAAAGGTGGAAATAAGAATACGCTATGATAATGTGTATTCGCACCCTAGCTTCACCCCTACCCCCAGGCACATAATATTTTTAAATTTTCTATTGGATATGCAAGGTGTGATCTTTTCAGGATTTAATTTGTCATGCTGGAATTCTATCGAATTTGAACATGTGAACCTGTTTTAAATTCATATACATAAAATTCGTGTTCCACTTCCCTCTAACACTAATAATCTCCAGGAAAATCCTTTTTCTTTTCTCTTCTATTCTTTAAAAAAATCTGCTAGAGAGTATATGCACTCTCCAGAGAGAGAGGAGACACCCCCACAGGGCTGGGGTTCCCTCCACAATGCTTTCTCTTCCATTCTCCTCCCGGGATTTGGGGCACACACTCACAGGTGCTCTTCAGGCTGCGGATCCAGGACTCGACCTGCACAGTGGGCCGGGTGGGATGCCATCACCTTAACCCCCTGCCAGTGGCTGGCCCGGAGACCCTCCCGGAGACCCTGTTTCTGTCCTAGTGCTTCTTAGTGAGACAGTAGGAACACACAGCCAGTAAGTGACAGCAGGCTGACAGCACACCTTCGCCGCTGAACTCTGCAAGCCCAGGCGAGGCGTGCTCTCGGAACCAGGCTGGTGTGCGTCACTCACAGACAGGGCCACCACTGAACGTTTTCTGTGGAGGACGTGTTTAGTGGGAGAGTGAGTGGCTGGAGCCAAAGATTACATCTACCTTCTGAACCGTGGGGCTACATTTATTTAAGAGTGAGTTTCTTTCTTTCGGAGATATTTTTGTTATAGGGCACATGCCCTTGCCAGAGACAGAGAGAGACAGAAAGCCAGAAATAATCCCCCAGAGGAGATGGCCGTGCTGCAGTACCCTCTCCTCCACTCTCCTCTCGGGATCCTGAGCACACTCACACGTGCCCAGCGTGAGGTTTAAGACACCAAGTCCGGGGCTCAAACCACAGGTGACTCTGTGGTAGTCCAGCAATGTAACCATTATGCCATTTGCTAGTCCCAAGAGCAACTTCCTTCCTGAAAAGATTGTATTTATTTCTTCCACGAGTGAGACAGAGAGACGACACTTCCTACAGGGTCCGGACACCAATGTCCACTCCTCGGCTCAGCCAGACCTGTGTCGAGGCCAGTGTGTGCCTGGTGTGTTCAGGGAGACCTCCAGAGGTGAACTGGGGACCCCGTGAGTCAGCCTCATAGGGTGCCATGTACCCCTGTCTGGCATGGATTTCTTCTACATATTTTAAAGAGTTGTGTTTTTTTGTAGTTTTTAGAGAGATTTTTGCTATAGGGCATGTGCACTCACCAGAGACAGAGACAGAAAGTGAGAAGTCATCCTCCCCCAGTGGGGGATGACCATGCCACAATCTCTTCTCCTCCACTCTCCTCTCAAGATTTTGGGCATGCAAAACCTCACATACCCAGTGTGAGTTTCAAATCACCAGATCCGGGACTCAAACCATGGTCAATCATGTGGGAGTTCAACGGCACAACCACTAGGCCACTTGCTGGTCCTGAGTCGTGGCATTTTTATCCACTCTTTTAACTGGATCCCAAAGCTAATCAGAGCAGAGATCCACATCTCAGGGCCAGGAGACTAGCAGTGCTGGTAGTCAGCACATCGCACCAGCCCATGGACAGACCAGGCTCGGCCGTAAGGACACGAAGCCACCGCCACTCTCGCTGCCCAAACTAGGCAGCGTTATGGGTGGCTTTGCCGTTGGCCCCAAGTTCATTACCCTGCTCACGTCTGCCACCTTTATCTACCATGCCCTGACACCCTGCAGCACCAGTCCGGGAAGAAATAACGATAGTGTCTGCTTGTCTTTGCCCCAGATTTAGTGATTTCTCTTAAGCGCTTTCTTAAATGTAGTAAATTTTACTGAATGCCCTCGGGAATATCACGAAAATAGATGAGAGATTCGTCGTCTCCCAGATTCACCCACATTATCTGACCGTGCTCTTTGACAAGCGTCCAGCACTAAATGTAATTTAAAAAAATCTCTGACACTTGTCGTGCCTCCTTTCCATGAACTGAAACGGGTGAGTGTGACCTGTCTTCCGGGTCGGCCTGGGTCCCAGCAGGGAAGTAGCTTCTACTCCCATGAAGGTAGCCATGACGGGCATTCCGCTCCCAAGGTAGCCAGGGCTAGGCGAACCATTTCTTTTCATTTTTCTTTTTCTCACTCTTTCTGTTCTGTCATTATTTCCTATCGCATATGTGTGCATTTCCAGCTGGTTTGCGATTCAGGCTGGCCAAAGAGGGGGTGAGGATCTTGGCATGGGGTGCTGTCAGGGTTCTTCCTCTCTCTCTCACTCATGGAAGAGATAAATAAATAACTTTAAGAAATCATCCTGACTGCACGTCTCGAGGGAGGAGTTTCAGTGTCGTACCGGCAATCAACCTGTCAGAAGGAAATGCTCTTTGAACTCATGTAACTTGTTCGGACCTTTGGAAAGGGAGGAGCATCTCACTGGCCATTCTTGGTTGAGACTTGCTTCTGTCATTTGTATTCGGTGATTTATTTCAGTCTCAAAATAACTTCTGATTGTTTCATGACAAGCTCTCAAAACTCCAGTGCACATGTGGAAAACGAAATAAACTAAACCACGCACATGACGAGGAACTCACCGAAGATGCAGTGGCACTGATTTATCTTTCCAAGAGGTGTACCGTTCGCGCTGTATGTCATGTCGTTTGGTCAGTCGATACTCTGTATAAGTTAACAAAATAGTTAGGACCAGCAGATGGCATAATGGTTACACTGCTGGACTCCCACGTAGTCAACCATGGTCCGAGTCCCAGACCTGGCGGCTTGAAATTCACACCAGGCGTGTGTGTGTGTGTGTGTGTGCCCAAGATCCTGAGAGGAGAATGGAAGAGAAGGAATTGCAGCATGGCCATCCCCCTGGGGGCTGATTTATTGCTTTCTGTCTCTCTGTCTCTTTCTCTCTCCAGTGAGTGCACCCGCCCTGTAGCAAAAAATCTCTTTTTAAACAAAACCTATAACAAAATAACAACTGTTACAAAATAACAAATGTTACAAAATAATAATAACAAACAGCAAAATAATAAATGTTACAAATCCAGGGTAGTAACAAACAGTAGCAAAATAATAAATGTTACAAATCCAGGGTGAATTACATTATCTATGCATTCCTGGTAGACTACCATGGAATTAAACACTTGTTTCTTTTAAAAGTAAGAGCTAGACTCTCAAAATGCTTTCCTGTTTTTTTTTTTTTTTCCAGTATATGTGGCCAGGGACTATATTCTGTAACAAGGGAATAACCTATGAAATGCACCAGTATTCAAATGCACACAAGTTTAATATGGAAAATGTTTCAGGAGCTAGAAAAAATGGATAGTGGAAACAAAACCCTGCAGCTACTTCATTAATAAGAGGGCAGACTGGTGAATTTAACACAGACTTTCTGAGGATGAATAGGAATGCATTGTGTGCTCTCTTAAGCAAGCTGTGAAAGTAAAAACATTTTAAGATATACCCAGAACTGAGAGTTTATTATCAAAGTGCCTTTACAAAACTTGCCTTCAGGGCCAGTTGGCACACTGTGTGCTTCTGGGACACTGTGCTCCCCAGCTGGGATCCACGGGAGGCCCGGGATTGATTCCTCGTTCAGCCTAAAGGCTGGGCATGATGGCATGCACCTGTTACCCAGTGGCTTGGGGACATCCAAGCAGGAAGGTCACGACAGCAAGACCTTTCTAAAGAAAGAAAGAAGTGCTCCTACAGGAAGTATTTTAACAGCAATAAAAACTTACCCAGGGTTGGGGAAATGAGATAAAAGAAGGAATGACGAGCAGACCAATCAGTAGAAATGTGCCTGTGTAATTGCGCCCCATGAACTGGGCCCCGCTAAGTGGGAGGATGGTGCAGAGATTGACAGTGATGGTAAAAGTGTTGAAGAGCCCTTGCAGTTTCAGGTGGTGGGAGTGGTGGGTGTGAGTGTTTTAGGTTGGAGTAACTCTAGGTGCTAGGAAGTGCTGTAGTTAGGAACGTACAGTACATTTGCTGGAGAGTAGCAGTACTAGGTCATCGGGGAAGTCATGACTTATTTCTCTGCTTTTCTATGCAAAAATGCTTCTTGGCTTTCTCAATGATTCAATATATTGATTATCTGATATACCAGTGGGTTACAGGAGAAGGAATCGAATTTGGTAAGAGATAAGCAACAACCAAAGTCAATCTAAATAAAAAGTAGGAAAGAAAGAAAAGAAAAGAAAGAGAACAAAAGAACCCTACAAAAGCAGTTGTCTTCAAACATTTATGGAAAACGTGTATTATGAAGAAATTATGCAAATTTCAAAAAATATTTAATTACCAGAAGACACATGTGTTCATCAGAGAGAGTCCAAGATTGGATTTAAACAAATCATTTTTCTGTATATTATTTATAAGAGATATATGTAAAATAGAAGTATGATTGAAAAATTATGATTGTGTGAAAGATACACACATGGAAAGTTGTAACCAACATAGAATCTAGAGAACTTATACCAGAAAATGTAGACTTCAAAGTCAAATGGTGTTTAGGATAGAGAGAGTCACCATGCAACAGTGAATAGCCCATACACGAGAAAATATTTACACCTAAAAATAGCTTTGAATATGTAAAGCAAAATTGTATAAATTCATAGAAATACTTTAGAAACCCATCACCATAGTTGGATTTCAAAAACAGTCTGTATGCTATTCATAGGTTTTGGCATATGAAAACCTAATAAAGACACAAAAAATCGAACCACCTTATTAATAACCTTGATATAACCTTGTTTATTTTCCATGTTTTCTTAGTAACTTTATTAAGATATTATTTCATACCATACAATTTAAATATTCAGTCAAGGAAGAATCGTAACAGGGATTTAAAAATACTTGGGCATTGTTACAAAGTGTGAAATGGCAAGGTTGACATTACCCTCCTGCCAATAAGGAATTCATTGCAGACAGAACAAAAGACACATTGCCAATATCACCCTCTAAATAGGTGGCAGGTGCAGATTTCAGCTTGCAAAGATTATGGGTCCTATTTCTGTTTCTTAACTCACATATGTCATATATATTCTTTGGTATGTATTACATACCAAATAATAAAAATATGCTGAAAGTCTCCTAAGAAAACAATACCGCTGTTGATAAATGAAAGTAGCGCAGAGTCAGAGAAAATTCCATGACCACCCTGTTCTTCCACCTTTTCATCCAGTTAAGAGTAGAAGTCCTCAGGCATAACTCCAAATAGTTCTCCTCCAGTCATCACAAAGAAACCCACAATGTTGATGTCTTCTCTGTTACTTCAAGGTATTTAATTACTAAATAATTTCCAAATACCTCTACAAAACATCCATTACAGTGCTTGACATAGTGGAGCACATGAGATGCTGGTAGAATAAATGCAGAAAAATAAAAATAAAGGAAAAAGAAAAGGTTCAAATATCATGTTAAGAGCGTAATCCTGGGAAAGAGAATGCAGAAGGGGATCACAAAGATAAAACCCTCTTAAACCTCAGCCATAAGTATTTTGTGAGAACTTTAACTTTTTCATGAGGTACCAACACTCCTAGTTATGTAAAATTTTTTTTGAGAGGTTTTTGCTATAGGGCATGTGCGCTCGCCAGAAAGACAGAGAGAGACAGAGAGATAGAAAACAAGAAATCACCCCCGGCGGGATGGCCACACCACAATCCCTTCTCCTCCATCCTCCTCTCAGGATCTTGGGCATGCACGCACATGCACCAGCGTGAGTTGAAGCCACCGGGTCCGGGACTCAAACCGCAGTCGACTACATGAGAGTCCAGCGACACAGCCATTATGCCAACTGCTGGTCCCCAGTTATGTAAATTGTAACGTCAGTTCCTCAGTGTGAAATGATCCATCTCACGCTCACTGCATTTATGTGTGACCTTCTTATTTCAGTCCAATAAATCAGTGGGAAGAATGGCCGTCAGTGAGCAGATGTGCTCAAAATCCAGTAATACAAAAATAGCAGGTCACCGAACTGCTTCTAGTAATCGGAAAAACAAGTTGTTTGATAGGGAAGATAAAATGACAAAGACGTGTTTATTGTCTCAGAAAAATGAAGAAGGTTGGCATTAGTACCGGAGGGGTCAGTCTTCACCATGAACATAGTGCCCACGGCCAGGGTGAGACCCACAGCTGCCTCCCCATCTGCAGCACCGCTCTTTGTAATTAAATGGCTCTTACCTACCCGAGGAAGAGGAAAGTGCAGGTTTTTTCTGGCAAATTTTAAACAGAGATTATTCAGCCTGAAAAATAAAAATAATTTTTACCCTTAGTTATTTCCTTAAAAAGGAATCACAACTTTTAAAGAAATGTTCTTTTTGGTTATGCAAAACATAACATGTTTATTTAGAATTTTATAATCAACTTGCTTACTTAGCCTACCCTCAGAGCCATCAAGGTAATGATTATATAAAAATGTTTAGTCCTTGTTGAGTAAATCATAAGAACCCATTAGGTTTGGGTTATTAAAACACTAAAATCCTGTCAGCATGAGCCACAGATAGAAAAGCGCTTCAAGTCAGTGTTTTCCTGAGAGAGGATTTACATTTTATAACATCCAGGAGCTCCCTCTGCCTACATGTGGAGATGTTATTGGCATGTATAAGCAGTTCCAGCACCGCGGGCTTAAGGCAGGATTTCCATGTGTGGAGACCGTGCGTCCCATTGCTCAGAGTCTTGCTCTGGGGTTACTGTAGAACTGTACATGATTATGTGGTAATTGCCGACATGAGCATAAATACTGAATGCTGTGTTCTTTCCACACCTTATCTCAGTGAAGGCGCCTAAAAAGCATGCTTACATGTAACTGGTAGCCCACCAAGGTGTTCGGTGGTTTCTAAATGACTTTGTGTTCCAAACTCTATTAGAATACGAGTCCACCGAGACAAACACGATTAGGACAAGAATGAGTTCTGTCTCTGGATGGGAAATAACTATTGGCTATTGAGTGTGTAAAACTCTCTGTGGCCCAATATGTTTTCCTGTCAATTAACAAGGACTGACACCAGGCGAACCAAACAAGCGCTCGTCAGCTGCCCGGTTAGCACTGTTACCCACTGACGAGCAGAGTGCAGTATTTAGCAAAATTTAAGGTGTTGGGAACATCCACATAATCATCTATGCAGCTGTAGGACTTGCGTGGAAGTATTGGCAATGTTGAAAGGTTAATACCTGTGTCAGAACAGAATAAAACAATGGCTTTGCAGGCTTAGCAGCAGAGAGGCCACGCCAACATGCGATCTAATCTTGGTATGCTCTACTTAAATGCAACAGACTTCGTAAGCAGCTGGCATTCCGGGGCACCCAGGAGGAGCAGGTGCTCGTAGGAGACCTGACCAATCCAGAAAGCTCTGAAGAATGGAGAGTGGAAAAGACATGGCATCCAGTCAGTCCGTTTTCACCAATAATGGTGTGCTGATGACGGTGTAGAACTTACGTACACCGCTATGAGGAAAGGGCTGCATTCTGAAAGTGCTTAATTGAAAAGATGAAGACGTCACAATATGTACCATAGGAGACCCGAGGCCATGGAGCTCCACAGACATAATCCGTAAATGGAGCTTCGTGGCGTGCGAGGAGAATGCTAGCGAGCAGTCAGAAACGGGAGTGAGCACTGCAGCCGAGCAACGCTGACCCGTGTGGCTAGGTGGGCACCGAGGCGAGGAGGGAAAGCATCGCGATGGCCAAGTTGATCGGATGTTTTCTCTCTTGGGATCAGGCCATTTCCAGCACTTCCTGTCTCCAGCTGGCGGTAGTGTGCGTTACCCTAGCTGTGGCGTCGTCCATCCCCGCCTCCTACCTCCTTCCTTTATTGTTTTCTTTTTTTTGGGGGGGGGGTGGCAGATAAATTGATGGGCTTGTTAGGCACACCTTTCCCCCCAATTTTTGCACACAGTTAGAAGAACTTGGCCGTTGGAAGATGAGGATGAGGGATAGATGCTGTGATCACTTTTTGCCTGTTTGAAGCATCTAAGAACTCAGCGTGTGTACGGACTGACAGTGAATCTCGAGGGCCCGCGGCGGTGCTCAGTGGGGAGGCATCCCTCTGCGAGGTTGAACCCAGTGGGGACGGCTCAGGTTCTCATGGAGGAGTCCCCCTCTGCGGGCCAGATAAGCACAGGTGCTGTGGCCAGGACTGGCGAGGCGAGGCGTGAATCGTGGCGTGAGCGGTCTCCAGGAGTGGACCTTCTTTTTCATTTTATCTCCAGAGGGTGTATGCACTCACCGGGGGAGGGGTGCACTCTAGAATGAGGCGTCCTTATGCCACAGTGATTGCTCCTGGTTTTCACCCCAGCAGGGGTCCTTGTTCTCCGTTTCCCATCCCGGTGAGAGTTTGCACACACATGCACGTGTGCCTGTGTGTTTATTCAAGTCCTCATGGCTGGGACTCGAACTGCAATTGGCCACGTGGGATCAAGCATCTAACGCACAGTGCTTAACCACCATGCTACCGAGCTGGCCCGGTGCCTTTCTCTCTCTCTCTTTCTCACTCTCTCGCTAAGAAGAAATAAACTTCAAAAAACAAAACTCTAAGCATAGAGTCAGCTATCTGGGAAGCAAAGATTAATATCTAGCTTACCGGGACCAGCAGTTGTGTAATGGCTATGTCACTGGACTCCGATGTAGTCGACCACGGTTCAAGTCCCGGACCCAGTGGCTTAAACTCACGCCGGGCACGTGTGCGTATGTGCCTAAGATCCCGAGAGGAGAATGAGGGAGAAGGGATTGCAGCATGGCCATCCCCCAGGGGGGTGATTTCTTGCTTTCCATCTCTCTGTCTCTGTCTGTCTGGTGAGCGCATGCGCCCTATAGCAGAAACCTCTCTAAAAAAAAAAAAAAAAGAATGAAAATATCTAGCTTAGCGAAGTAGATTCCTAAAACACTGTGACTATCTATGCTACGTATAGTGAGGGACTTGAGGGGTGAATTAAACCCCATTCCACATTACAGGCCATCAAGATATTCATTGATTTAGAAGTTTATCGAACAGCTTCTTCTGAGAGGGTATCACACCAGACAATGTACGGGATAAAAATATGCATAAAAGCAGCTCCTCAGGCATTAAGGGACGTGTCTAATGGGGATGCTCTTGTGGAAAATAAATAAAATGCACCGCAGAGATCAAGAAGCAGACAGCGTGGTGGAGAGGTCCGAGCCCGTGCCTGCAGGCTGGGGGAGAGCAGGCACGGTGTCCTCCCCCGGCTGTCTGTTGCGTGTCTGCACAAGGGCTCCCCAGCCCTGCGCTCTTGGCTCGCAGTCCTGGCCACACGGCCTTCATCCCAGCACTTAGAAGCCCCTCCCACCAAGTTTGTTTTCGCAGTCGAGCATCCCCTTAATATCAGAAATCAGGGTAGGGATATAATGCCACCTGGAAGAACTTTTGTTGTTTTCTTCTTTGGTTGGTAAATTGGTTGGTTCACTTTCCCCTCCCCTGTTCTAACTCACAAAATGTACACAACCTTCCCCCAACAGAACTGAGTCTTCACGGAAAACAGATCTGCACTCACCTTTCCTGACCCCAAGATCTTGCTTTTAGTCATGAAGCCTGAGTATTGGCCTAAGATGAGCACAAAACTACAAGCACTACACTCCTTGGGGACAAAGGGGGGAATGAAAAGTCGTGGCGTTCTAGTTGTGGTGACCAGTTGACGGCATAATGGTTATGCTGCCGGACTTCCATCCAAGTCTGAGTCTTGGACTCGGTGGCTTGAAACTCACTGAGCATATGTGCATGCATGCCCAGAATTCCAAGAGGAGAATGGAGGAGAAGGGATTGCGGAGTGACCATGCCCCCTGGGGGGTGATTTCTTGCTGTCTCTCTTTCTCTCTCTCTCTTTGGCAAATGCTTATGCCCTATAACAAAAAATTAAAAAATAAAATTAAAAAAACCTGCAAATAAATAAATAAATAAATAAATAAATAAATAAATAAATAATATTTTTCGTTGTTACAGCTGGTTTGGGGAGAGGGGGCTCTAGTTTGTCTGACCTGATGGGGAAGAGGAATTTTGGTTTCTGTGACTTACTTCAGGGGAGTATGAGGGTGAGCCAGGAAAGCAGGAGGTTGTCAGAAACCTCGGTGGTGAGGCTGCTTCCGGGGCCTGCCAAGGTCCTGCGGCTCGCAGCGCTCGGCATGCCAGAGCTCCATGCTTGGGGTGTCATTTCCTGGCCCCAACAGTCAGCATAATTAGTACGCCCAATGGCCGAGGTGATGGGATGGCCGGGGTGGTGAATGCAGATAGATGGGAGGAAACAGTCCTTTCGTTCCCCCAATGCTGGTCTCGTTAAAGCCCATGGGCAGGCCAGCTTCCAGGAGCTTGGAAAAGCATTCAGCCTGACTCATCTCATTCCTCTGAGGGCCGCAGAACAAGGACAGAAGAAGCCCTTCTGTCCCTGTAATTCCAAGGGGAAGTGCCGTGCAAGTCTCTTGTCATGCCGTTGCTGGGCAGAGACGCTGATTATTCATCGGTATCCTCTCAGGGTCTTACGTAAGTAACCTGACTGCGGGCACAGCCATGTCACCCTACCCGCTCGCCAGGGCAGCCCACCGCAGGAGTGGCCATTAGGAGACTGAGTATTATGAGCGGTCTCCAGGAGTGGACCTTCTTTTTCATTTTATCTCCAGAGGGTGTATGCACTCACCGGGGGAGGGGTGCACTCTAGAATGAGGCGTCCTTATGCCACAGTGATTGCTCCTGGTTTTCACCCCAGCAGGGGTCCTTGTTCTCCGTTTCCCATCCCGGTGAGAGTTTGCACACACATGCACGTGTGCCTGTGTGTTTATTCAAGTCCTCATGGCTGGGACTCGAACTGCAATTGGCCACGTGGGATCAAGCATCTAACGCACAGTGCTTAACCACCATGCTACCGCGCTGGATGCTACCGAGCTGGCCCGGTGCCTTTCTCTCTCTCTCTTTCTCACTCTCTCGCTAAGAAGAAATAAACTTCAAAAAACAAAACTCTAAGCATAGAGTCAGCTATCTGGGAAGCAAAGATTAATATCTAGCTTACCGGGACCAGCAGTTGTGTAATGGCTATGTCACTGGACTCCGATGTAGTCGACCACGGTTCAAGTCCCGGACCCAGTGGCTTAAACTCACGCCGGGCACGTGTGCGTATGTGCCTAAGATCCCGAGAGGAGAATGAGGGAGAAGGGATTGCAGCATGGCCATCCCCCAGGGGGGTGATTTCTTGCTTTCCATCTCTCTGTCTCTGTCTGTCTGGTGAGCGCATGCGCCCTATAGCAGAAACCTCTCTAAAAAAAAAAAAAAAAGAATGAAAATATCTAGCTTAGCGAAGTAGATTCCTAAAACACTGTGACTATCTATGCTACGTATAGTGAGGGACTTGAGGGGTGAATTAAACCCCATTCCACATTACAGGCCATCAAGATATTCATTGATTTAGAAGTTTATCGAACAGCTTCTTCTGAGAGGGTATCACACCAGACAATGTACGGGATAAAAATATGCATAAAAGCAGCTCCTCAGGCATTAAGGGACGTGTCTAATGGGGATGCTCTTGTGGAAAATAAATAAAATGCACCGCAGAGATCAAGAAGCAGACAGCGTGGTGGAGAGGTCCGAGCCCGTGCCTGCAGGCTGGGGGAGAGCAGGCACGGTGTCCTCCCCCGGCTGTCTGTTGCGTGTCTGCACAAGGGCTCCCCAGCCCTGCGCTCTTGGCTCGCAGTCCTGGCCACACGGCCTTCATCCCAGCACTTAGAAGCCCCTCCCACCAAGTTTGTTTTCGCAGTCGAGCATCCCCTTAATATCAGAAATCAGGGTAGGGATATAATGCCACCTGGAAGAACTTTTGTTGTTTTCTTCTTTGGTTGGTAAATTGGTTGGTTCACTTTCCCCTCCCCTGTTCTAACTCACAAAATGTACACAACCTTCCCCCAACAGAACTGAGTCTTCACGGAAAACAGATCTGCACTCACCTTTCCTGACCCCAAGATCTTGCTTTTAGTCATGAAGCCTGAGTATTGGCCTAAGATGAGCACAAAACTACAAGCACTACACTCCTTGGGGACAAAGGGGGGAATGAAAAGTCGTGGCGTTCTAGTTGTGGTGACCAGTTGACGGCATAATGGTTATGCTGCCGGACTTCCATCCAAGTCTGAGTCTTGGACTCGGTGGCTTGAAACTCACTGAGCATATGTGCATGCATGCCCAGAATTCCAAGAGGAGAATGGAGGAGAAGGGATTGCGGAGTGACCATGCCCCCTGGGGGGTGATTTCTTGCTGTCTCTCTTTCTCTCTCTCTCTTTGGCAAATGCTTATGCCCTATAACAAAAAATTAAAAAATAAAATTAAAAAAACCTGCAAATAAATAAATAAATAAATAAATAAATAAATAAATAAATAATATTTTTCGTTGTTACAGCTGGTTTGGGGAGAGGGGGCTCTAGTTTGTCTGACCTGATGGGGAAGAGGAATTTTGGTTTCTGTGACTTACTTCAGGGGAGTATGAGGGTGAGCCAGGAAAGCAGGAGGTTGTCAGAAACCTCGGTGGTGAGGCTGCTTCCGGGGCCTGCCAAGGTCCTGCGGCTCGCAGCGCTCGGCATGCCAGAGCTCCATGCTTGGGGTGTCATTTCCTGGCCCCAACAGTCAGCATAATTAGTACGCCCAATGGCCGAGGTGATGGGATGGCCGGGGTGGTGAATGCAGATAGATGGGAGGAAACAGTCCTTTCGTTCCCCCAATGCTGGTCTCGTTAAAGCCCATGGGCAGGCCAGCTTCCAGGAGCTTGGAAAAGCATTCAGCCTGACTCATCTCATTCCTCTGAGGGCCGCAGAACAAGGACAGAAGAAGCCCTTCTGTCCCTGTAATTCCAAGGGGAAGTGCCGTGCAAGTCTCTTGTCATGCCGTTGCTGGGCAGAGACACTGATTATTCATCGGTGTCCTCTCAGGGTCTTACGTAAGTAACCTGACTGCGGGCACAGCCATGTCACCCTACCCGCTCGCCAGGGCAGCCCACCGCAGGAGTGGCCATTAGGAGTCTGAGTATTATTGAGTTTGCAGAAAGCATTAAAGCCAGCACAAGAGTCCTTGACCCGCTGGGAGAGCTAAAAAGATGAGCAAAGTTTTTACTTTAAGCTTCGCGACTCCTGAAACTTGTGCATTACAGAGAGCCCTGAAAGAGACAGTGCTTTAGTCCAAGACAGTCACCCTTCGGGTAAAACGTGCTCTACCCCTCCTTTCCCCTCGGGCTGCCCTCTACCCATCCCATAATTCTTGACCTTGTCAAGTTTGGCAAAAGCACGGTGAGCGAGGCTGTCGCTTGCTCTGGGGCAGAACTCCCGGGTGTGCGAGAGCCGCCCTCAGTGCCATGCGGGTGACGGCTGGTGGGGTGGTGGGGGCAGTGGGCCCCCATGTGCTCCCCAGCTTTTTTCTGAGGCGAACTTGTCACATCCACAGGAAAATCCACAAAGAAGCCTTTTGACTGGCTCAGGTAGAGAAAGTAAGACATAAATAAGCCAAATAAAGCAAACGGGGAGGAATAACACGAAGACAGCACAATTTGCGCACCGATTTGGGGTGTGGTCCTAGTTCTCCATGGCTCCTACAGCCAGGTGCTGGAGATGCGGTCCTGCCTACACTGATCTCCGCGATGGGGAGCGACCCCTATGGCTGAAATCGCACAGTGCAGG
Source organism: Tupaia belangeri chinensis (assembly GCF_000334495.1). Classification (NCBI taxonomy): domain Eukaryota; kingdom Metazoa; phylum Chordata; class Mammalia; order Scandentia; family Tupaiidae; genus Tupaia; species Tupaia belangeri. Next base: position 3,043,825 of record NW_006159611.1, on the reverse strand, counting down.
GGAGGAGGACGGGCAGAGGGCAGTGGGCACCTCCAGCCTCATGGCGCAGGTGGGAAGGGTTTGGCTTGAGCCACCCCGAAGTGACCCAGGGAGATGCTGGGTAAACGCTGATTGTCTCCCGTTCTCTTCGGGAGAGGCTCCCTGCGCTCATCTCGGAAGATCCTGGAGTAGGTCTCCCCGAGATCTGGAGGAAAGGCAGCCCGGGGCAGCACCGCTCTGAGCTCCTGCCCAGCACTGCGCTGAGCTACGACCCCTCTGAGATCGCCCGGAACCCGGGCTCCAGCTTCCCAGCACGAAGCCCTTTCCCCTTTTTCCAACCCTGACCCAGACGGCTCAGCCTTCGAAAGCGCCACGTCACATTCAGAGGCAAATCAGTACTTCGTCTCCACAGGTTTCCATTTTAATATTTTCTTAAAGCATTGAATGTTCATTATTAAATTCCATTGCTTCCTTCAATGACTATGCCCCAGGAGCACTGTTTGTAAGCATGGGGGGAGTGACATAGGAATGTCACGTGAGTTTCTGAGGGTGTTGTCCAACCAAGGACCTTTCTGTATAACAGGGATTCTTTGTTTGTCACTTTTACTTGCTATGTTAGCAGTGGATACTAGAAAACATCTATTTAGGAAGGAAGAGAGGGAGGGAAGAGGGAAGGAAGGGGAGGAAGAGATGTCTTGGCTTTGCCCAAAGTGGCCTTTCTCCCTACAAGAAAGGACTGATCCCAGGGGTGGCCTTTAAATAGGTGACAAACTGACTTCAAAGACAGCAACTGTAATCGATGCCAAGTCCTGTGTGTGCCTGAGAAACCTTGAGGCCCAGGGAGGCCAGACCGAGTCAGGGCCGGTAGAACCGGAAGGAACCCAGCCTCCCCACATGCACCCCGCTGCTTCCTACAGCGTGCCGTGCGAGTCACAGGCAGAGGGGTCAGGTGACGAGGTCCGTTTAAAGGTTACGGGGTACTACCTGCTCTATTTATTATTCTTCTCTTTCACTTTCTCATCTTCTCTTTCTCCTTCTCCTCTTAATATACGGATTAAGTTAAAGCAAGTTTTCTACCTTTGAAATATAAAGAGTATTTTTTGCTATTTGTACAATACTTTTTTATCATCAGGGGACATGTGTTTGCCAGAGAGAGACAGAACGAGAGAGAGAGAGAGAGCGTGCACCCCGATGGGCCACGGTCATGCTGCAATCCATTTTCCTCCATCTTCAACCCCATCATGATTTGGGCACTCACACACAGGTGCCCAGTGCTTCTGAAGCCTCCAGGGCCGGGTCTTGAACCATGGTCGGCCCTGTGAGACCCAGCTTCCTCTGCTCAGGTCTTCTGAGTAAGGTGCAATCCCTCGTAGGTTGTGCCTGCACTGTCCTACACACTGGTGAACCCTCGGTGCGTCAGCTCTGCAGAGACAGGGACCCCACAGACCCGTCTCCCTTACACACCAACTCGCACCCACCTCCTGCTTCACCACAGGAAATAAATACGCGTCCAAGTCCCTGTGCCCCCAAACAGTAGGTATGTCGTAGTCAACAATGTGGCGAGAGGAACAAATCCCAAACCTTTTCCTTTTAATATCTAGAATAAAGGGACATGTTAGTGATGTCTTCGTTCGATTTCTTTTGTTTTGAAAATCTGTTATGACCCTGTTGAAATCGATGATAGGCGATGATGTGGTTTTCATTGACAGTCACAATGAACGGTATTTAAAGCATTCGTGTCAGAAGCCAAACCCAGGGAGGGCCCGAGGGCCGCGATCAGGTGGCCTGACCTTGCCCGTCTGCCATGGGCCTGCCAGGGCTGCCCCGTGCTGGGCAGGTGGGTCCAGGGAGAGCACCCGACAGACTGCTTCTGGGGCGCTAGGATCCAGAATTTCTATTTAACACTTCCCTGCTTTTGTCTGCTCTGAAGGTTGTTACTCATTGTTTGTAATTGCTCCGTTTCTGGGTCTGTTCGTAAATACACATCAGAAGAACATTCCCAAAGATCTGTCATAGGATTGTCTCTACTTTTTGTGCTTTTAAATGTAAAAGCCCCCGAAAGAATTGGCAGCAACTCAAAATAATGATTATGTAAATGAAAAAAAGAAAAGTCATGCTTTTAAACCAAAGAAAGGCAAAGCTATTTAGAGCAAGGACCCCTCCCCTCCCTACCCAAGGGACCCCCACCCTCTTCTTGCTCCTGTCTCCTCCAGACCCTGGGCCCTCCCTTCCAGAGCACACACCCTGCAAACTGTGGAGGCCCGTCTACACAGGCTCCCCGTCTGAGGAAACACAGACCATTCTGGGCTCCCTGGTGCATCTGTCAGGCCACTGAAGGTTTGTTTTATCTTCCGCAGTGGAATATAAATTCTGGTTGGAAGAAGGGGGGAAAAAAGTCCTCCAGATATTACAATAAACACACAGACAGAGGAAGAAGAAAATTCTGTCTCCATTGAGCTTAACAATCAGCAGGGCCCAAATTACCTCTTATTAACATTTATTTCACAAAAGAGGCAGGGTATAATTTGGAGATACATTTGGGTTTGGAGAGGAGCTATAATCAGCCTTCTGAAGGGCTCTGCCTGGAGGACTCTGCTGTGGTCGCCTTTGTGCCCCCCTCTTCCCGCTCCACGCCTGCCTGGGCTGCCCGTGTGCCCGGCCCCGGCCCCCTCCTTCCCCTCCTCACCAGCCCCCTTCCCCCTGTCTCTCCTCAGGCCTCTTTGAAGAATGCCTCCCTTTCAACAGGCCGGGCAGGCTGGGCCGGGCAGCCTGGTGGAGGCGGGCCGTGCTGCAGATGCCACGCTCCGACTCAATGGGCCTCGAGTGTCCCTTTCTCACGTCTGAAAAGAGTCTGAGGCCTGAATAAGCTGGCAGGAAACAATGGGGCGCCTGGGTGACATGCACCGTGGATGTCCTAACAGGCAGGACGGGCCACCTCCTCCCTCCCTGACTGAGGCTGGCCGGGGCGCTGGTGGCCACGATTCGGGGGGATGGCAGGAGGGACAGGATCAGGTCACTGAGGTCCCTCCGCCTGGTGCTGGTATTGGGGGTTCAGCTGGATCCGGAGAGGCAGCCAGGCCTGGTTTGCACTCGGGCGTCCTTTGCAGACTTTACTGGAGGGGACTTTTCGGCAAGCAGAAGAGTAGCCAGGAAGATGTCACGCCAGGGCTGGCTTCAGCCTGTCCCTTCCTGTAACTAAACCCAGTTCATCTAAGTTTCTAAACCGTGCTTCCGAATGGCCCCGGTTAAGATAAAAGGAATCCTGGATTTGTGTCTGTTACGAAAACTCACCTTCTGATTTAGAATGAGGCCCCTTTGCGGGAAGGAAATAAGGGTGACTTTTTCCCCCCTTGAAGCTGTGGAAGTGTGAGAGACTGGTCAGGAAAGGGAGGCTTGGGCGCTTCCTGTGCCCCTGGGAACAGGCTAAGCTGGTGAGTGTGGGCAGGCCTGGACCCCGGGACTGGCGGCAGTGCGCAGGTGTGGGGCTCTGCCAGCTGACCCACAGCGAGGCTCTGGGCTCATGTCAAGGACCTCCCTGACTGCACCGGGCACACGCACGCGCCCTTGTTCCGGGGCTGGCTGAGCTGGGGTGTATGACACAGACTGCCATGTGCCATTCCTCTGCCCCCATCTGTCCTACTCATGAAAGAAGGAGGGAAGAGACAAGTGAACAAACTTAAAATAAATAAATAAATAAGAGAATCAGTTGTGACTGGCAGATGGTGTAATGGCTAGGCTGCTAAACTCCCACACGCCCATGGTCCACGTTCAAGACCTGGTGGCTTAAAATTCACACCAGGCACAGGTGTGTGCATGCCCAAAATCTCGAAAGGAGAATAGAGGAGGGATTGCAGCGTTGCCATCACCCCTCACCCCCCAGGTGTGTGTGTGTGTGTGATTTCTTGCTTCCTGTCTCTCTGTCTCTCTAGCCAGTGCATGCACCCTATGGGAAAGAAAATGATCAGAGGTGAAAATGAGGTTGTCTTTGGTTGGCTGGGATTTCCACTGCTCAGAATCGTCTCTTACCCGTGATGAGCCTGAACACACTGGGGGTGGAGGAGCAGGCAGGGGGACAGCTGACGGTGACCTCAAGGCTAGACGTCTGAGTAACTCCTCGGGGTTGCAGAGGCTTTCTCTGGAAACCGCAGGAGGTCGCCACATGAGGTGAGCCTGCCTGTCTTTGAGGAGCACCGCAGAGTACCCAGGGTGCGCATTGAATCTAGCTGGTGGACTGTCCCGAGCCCACGGCCCCCACTCACTGTGAGCCGCTGGCTGCCAGGTGACTACGTTCCCAGGTGACTTCACCATGCTCACGAGAAGGCTTGCGGTCGCAGTCGAAAGTGCTGGGTGCCAGCTGCCCGGCCTGCTTCTAGGTCCCTTCCCCCGAGGCTGGCTGCGGTGGGTGGCCTCCTCACACTTGGCACTGCAGGCCATGGCCCACCGGCCAGTCACGGCGACGTGGGGTCCAGCGCTCCCTGGCCAGTCCAGCTGCAGAGCACCTGTTCCTCTGGAGCTGACTGTCGAAGAGTCCCTTCCCTCCCGCCGTGGGCTCTGACCGGGCCTGTCT
>NW_006159611.1:3017941-3028874 GCF_000334495.1 Tupaia belangeri chinensis | reverse complement strand
CGTGCGGCCGGCGGGCCGGGGGAGGCAGGCCAGCCAGGAGCATGCGACGGCCTGAATGGGCGAGCAGCAGGCCGGCCCGTATGTCGCCTGGCCACAAAGGCTTCTCTGCATAGCTGCCGTGACAAACAGGATTAGCAGAGACAATTGATCTGGCACGCTCTATCAAAATCCAGCGCTGACCCCCGACCTCGCCCTCGGCGTGCTGCAGATGCCACGCTCCGACTCAATGGGCCTCGAGTGTCCCTTTCTCACGTCTGAAAAGAGTCTGAGGCCTGAATAAGCTGGCAGGAAACAATGGGGCGCCTGGGTGACATGCACCGTGGATGTCCTAACAGGCAGGACGGGCCACCTCCTCCCTCCCTGACTGAGGCTGGCCGGGGCGCTGGTGGCCACGATTCGGGGGGATGGCAGGAGGGACAGGATCAGGTCACTGAGGTCCCTCCGCCTGGTGCTGGTATTGGGGGTTCAGCTGGATCCGGAGAGGCAGCCAGGCCTGGTTTGCACTCGGGCGTCCTTTGCAGACTTTACTGGAGGGGACTTTTCGGCAAGCAGAAGAGTAGCCAGGAAGATGTCACGCCAGGGCTGGCTTCAGCCTGTCCCTTCCTGTAACTAAACCCAGTTCATCTAAGTTTCTAAACCGTGCTTCCGAATGGCCCCGGTTAAGATAAAAGGAATCCTGGATTTGTGTCTGTTACGAAAACTCACCTTCTGATTTAGAATGAGGCCCCTTTGCGGGAAGGAAATAAGGGTGACTTTTTCCCCCCTTGAAGCTGTGGAAGTGTGAGAGACTGGTCAGGAAAGGGAGGCTTGGGCGCTTCCTGTGCCCCTGGGAACAGGCTAAGCTGGTGAGTGTGGGCAGGCCTGGACCCCGGGACTGGCGGCAGTGCGCAGGTGTGGGGCTCTGCCAGCTGACCCACAGCGAGGCTCTGGGCTCATGTCAAGGACCTCCCTGACTGCACCGGGCACACGCACGCGCCCTTGTTCCGGGGCTGGCTGAGCTGGGGTGTATGACACAGACTGCCATGTGCCATTCCTCTGCCCCCATCTGTCCTACTCATGAAAGAAGGAGGGAAGAGACAAGTGAACAAACTTAAAATAAATAAATAAATAAGAGAATCAGTTGTGACTGGCAGATGGTGTAATGGCTAGGCTGCTAAACTCCCACACGGTCGCCCATGGTTCGCGTTCAAGACCTGGTGGCTTAAAATTCACACCAGGCACAGGTGTGTGCATGCCCAAAATCTCGAAAGGAGAATAGAGGAGGGATTGCAGCGTTGCCATCACCCCTCACCCCCCAGGTGTGTGTGTGTGTGTGATTTCTTGCTTCCTGTCTCTCTGTCTCTCTAGCCAGTGCATGCACCCTATGGGAAAGAAAATGATCAGAGGTGAAAATGAGGTTGTCTTTGGTTGGCTGGGATTTCCACTGCTCAGAATCGTCTCTTACCCATGATGAGCCTGAACACACTGGGGGTGGAGGAGCAGGCAGGGGGACAGCTGACGGTGACCTCAAGGCTAGACGTCTGAGTAACTCCTCGGGGTTGCAGAGGCTTTCTCTGGAAACCGCAGGAGGTCGCCACATGAGGTGAGCCTGCCTGTCTTTGAGGAGCACCGCAGAGTACCCAGGGTGCGCATTGAATCTAGCTGGTGGACTGTCCCGAGCCCACGGCCCCCACTCACTGTGAGCCGCTGGCTGCCAGGTGACTACGTTCCCAGGTGACTTCACCATGCTCACGAGAAGGCTTGCGGTCGCAGTCGAAAGTGCTGGGTGCCAGCTGCCCGGCCTGCTTCTAGGTCCCTTCCCCCGAGGCTGGCTGCGGTGGGTGGCCTCCTCACACTTGGCACTGCAGGCCATGGCCCACCGGCCAGTCACGGCGACGTGGGGTCCAGCGCTCCCTGGCCAGTCCAGCTGCAGAGCACCTGTTCCTCTGGAGCTGACTGTCGAAGAGTCCCTTCCCTCCCGCCGTGGGCTCTGACCGAGCCTGTCTCCCCAGCTCCTTTAGATGGTGTGCAGGATTGCCACGCGCTGCTAGGGCTCTGGGTGCGTGATCTGTCTGAGCACAGGGGTGCGATGGCACTTTCTCTCTGGGCCAGGCGCAGGGTGGAGGGGAAATGACCCACGTTCCATCACTGGGAGAGTGGAGGTTGTTGTTCCAGAGTGTGTGATTAGCCAGGGCCTGGGGAAGTTGTGTTTGCTCTCGCTGACTTGAAGAAATTGCAGAAGAAACACGTTTTCCTGGGAGGCATGATGTGTGGCAAATGCCACTCCCCGGAGCTACTGTGACATTCTGCCTGTCTGACACTCTGAAGCCAAGGTCACTCTGTCTGGTCCTCTGTAAATGGGACTCTGGATCATTAGCCTTGAAAAGTACAGACCCCACCCTCAAGGAAGGTCTTGCTGGCATTTCAGCAGAGGGGGGTGTGGCAGGTGCTGCCCGTGGGGGTACCCAAGCCAGCAGTGCACAGTGTCCATGCCCTTGGTGTGGATTTTCCTGGAACACAGAATTCTCTTCTGAAAACATGAAAATCTGGTTTGTTCATTTATATTAGAAATTATTTTCTATTAAGTTAATACTGAGTTTATGGAATTACAAGGTCCAGTATCAGTAAGATTGTTTCCAACTGATGCTGAGCATTTAATATACATAAAGCTCTTAAAATAAACAGACATGCTCCTAGAAAAAATGGTCTATAAGTGAAGAAAAATAAGTAAGCACAGTAAGAATATTATTATATGTACTAGCGAGAAAAATCAGATTAGGTTTTCTTTTCTTTTTTTTTTCCCTAATGACTTCAACTTAGAAGGAAATAATGTATGTGTGTGTGTATATGAAATTTCTATTTGTTTCTTGTGTCTGATAACAAGACATAACACCAGGTATCTTTAAATCTCATGGATTTACATGTGTATTTTATTTTTCAAACTCAAGAGAAGCTTTGGGCAATAAAAATTTGGTCAGCGAGCCCTGAAGGCAGTTTGGGGTTCTAGAACTGTCTTCCATTCTGGCTTTCCAGCTTTACTAAACAACCCTGGTATTATTTTTTTCTTTTTCTGGGTGGCGGTGGGGTGAGAGGTTTTTGCTATAGGGCACATGCGCTCTCCAGAAAGACAGAGAGAGACAGAGAGACAGAAAGCGAGAAATCACCCCCCAGGGGGGATGGCCACACCGCAATTCCTTCTCCTCCATTCTGCTCTCAAGATCTTGGGCATGCACGCACATGCGCCCGGTGTGAGTTTAAGCCACCGGGCCTGGGACTCGAACAGCAGTTGACTACATGGGAGTTCAGTGACATAGCCATTATGCCAACTGCTGGTCCCACACCCCTGGTATTTTAATGATAGAGGGCAATCCGACTCACTCAGACCTAAGTGTGCACACGTGGGTGGGGTGGTCACGCAGTTGTTCAAAGAATGCCAGACAAAGCTCACTTTGCAGCGCTGGGAGGCTGAGATGGAAGCCTGCCCTGCTCTTGTGGGAGAGGCTAGGAGTGGGGTTGCAGGCTAAGTGCCAGATCGAAGAAGCACTCTGTGGTGTCACAGATTGCTGTAGGCTTCGGGTCCTGGAGGGAACAGCAGCTCACGCTCATAATCAAGAGGTGATTGTCCTGAGCAGTTGGGCTCAGGCGCACAGTGGGACTTCAACAGGGCCTCACACTGGCAGACGGTGCAGCTGGGGTCCTCTCCCCTCTCCCCTCACTTCCACCTACCACCCTGCCTGTGTGTGTCATTTCTTTCTTTTTTTTTTTTTTTTTTGGGTGGGTTTTTTTTTTTGGGTGTGTGTCCTCCCACAGAGAGAGACAGAGAGACAGACAGAAAGCAAGAGATTACACCCCAGGGGGGATGGCCATGCCGCAATCCCTTCTCTTCCGTTCTCCTCTCAGGATTTTTGGAACGCATGCACACGCACCTGGCGTGAGTTTTAAGCCACCGGGTCCGGGATGTGAACCGCAGTCGACTACGTGGGAGTCCAGCGACATAGCCATTATGCCAACTGCTGGTCCCCTGTTGTGTCATTTCTTGCAGGTATCTCTGCAGAAAACCCACCAGAGAATAGACCTAGGGACTTGCATCAATCCAGAAAACCGTAGTGTAACTGTGGCTACTTGGGCAGTGGAAAATGACCTCTCTCCCCCTCTCCTTGAAGTCTTGTCCCTTGACTTGGGGAATGGCCTAAACGCCCCGTGAACGTGGAGATAAACGGCCGCTCAGACCCTGCCCTGCAGAAATACCGAGCACACTTTCGGGATGGCACAGTAGTGTCTTTTCTAGTGCCGAGCACGAACGCTGAGCCTATCAAGATCTTTTGGCAGGCTTCTCATTTAACTTATCACATTGCATGTTGCAGAAGCGCGGTTCAGGGTCAGTCTCAATCAGCTTAGAGGGCTGGGGCAAGCTGAAGGGACAGGTCATGTCGGCAGCGCGTGGGCTAAACAGAAGGTGGCGGCATCTTAACATCGTCCACGCGGGACGCACAGCCCAAACGGAGGCCGCTGCACCATCGCTGGGTTAGTGTCTACGTTTCTGACCGCGAGCCTACAGCTGTGGCTAATGGCAGCAGGGACAGAGCGAGGGGACATTTATTTGGATATGATAGCCCTGGGCACTTCAAGGCTCCATTGGCTAAATACACAGCGAATAGGAACCCGGGGTGGGCCTGAGAATATGGATGGCCCTGTAGAAGTGCTTCCTGTTTTCCATCCTTGGTTAAAGCCCCAGCGTTCAAGGTGCAAATGCATCGGAATTACGCCTAGAAGGGACAGGTAGCTTCTGGGTCCTCCACTTCCGAAAGAACCTGGTGGAACTAACTTCTCCAGTTAGACACGGGAGCCTCCTCCCCTGGGACTGAGAGACCTGGTGTAGCGGGGCTGTTTCCGAACAGCCTGTGAATCCTCGGGTTTACGCTTTGGTGTTAACACTCCAGCCTTACCTCGTGCCTTTCGTACTGGCTGCTTTAAAACCTAGCACGACTCTCTGAGCCTCAGTCTCTCCCTTTGCAACCGGAGATAGCAAACGCGCCTCCCTGATGGCTGGTGGGCCGGTTTGTGAGATCCCGTGTGTCAATGGCAGTGCCTGGCTCCTACCAAGCACTCAGTAATCCTTCTCTTCTGGCCCACTACCATCACCACACTACGACTGTTTTCCTGGTTTCGGGAGCGTTGTGTATGTTGTCTGTCTGATTCTTAGAGCAATTCCAATGAGTAGACCAGAAAATGATTTTTATTTCCATTTCATAATTAGAACAAATGAGGGAACCAGCAGGTGGTGTAGTGGTTACATCACTGCGCTATCATGTAATCGACTGAGGTTCAAGTCCCGGGCCTGGTGACTTGAAACTCATTACAGGTGTGTGTTCCCACAATTCCAAGAGGAGAATGAAGGAGAAGGGATTGCAATGTGGCCATCGCCCCGGGGGGTGATTTTTCTCTCTTTGGCGAGCACACACACCTTATAACAAAAATCTCAAAGAATGAGGTACAGACCAAGGCCAGCCTTTTTGGCATGAGGGACCCGTTTCATAGGAAGCAGTTTTTCTATGGACGGGGGGTAAGGGGCGAGGAGGCTGGGGTTTCAGGATGACTCAGTGCGTTGCGTTCACTGTTCACCGTGTTTGTACTTTAGCACAGCGTGCAATGTAGTGCAGTGGTTGTGCACCTCACCATTGTGCAGAGCCAGTGTGAGCCCTGAGTTTGTTTCCCTGCAACTAGCAGGTCCTGTCTGGGGGCCCCTAGGAGAATCTGATACCACCTCTGACCTGACAGGAGGTGGAGCTCAGGGGAGGGGAGCAATGGCGAGTGGCTGCAACTACAGACGCTTTTCTTGCTTCCTGCTCACGCCTGCTGTTCAGCTGGGTTCCAACAGGCCACATACCACGACCGGTCTGTTACCCAAGGCTTGGGGACCCCTTGGTTAAGGACACAGTTTTCTTATCAGTTAGAAGGAAAATAAAATAAAGACTGGAGGTGGGGAATGCTGTATTTCTTTCCAGCTTTGAAACTTACAACTCTGTTATTTAGGTTAATTTACAGCCTTAGTAAGCAGAGATGCAGAGGGAAATTCATTGTGTTTTAATCTTAACAGTAATTTGTTACAAATAAAAACAAAGCGTGTTTGTTTTGGGCACACAGAGTTCTTAGACCTTCTGAGGAATAAAAAGAACGTTGAGACACAAGGCTCTTATGAAAGCAAACCAATACAAAAATCGACTCCAAATGTGAGTACTTCACAAAAGAAACATTGCTTAATTTTATACACAGCCAGCCACTCGACTGCATTTTATAGTCCACTGTTGTCTCCATCCTTTAGCTTCTTATCTGGGAGAGTGCTTCTCCTGAAATTAATCTGACCTGAATTTGCCATAGTGCTTAGAACGAGTGTAATTATCAATAACACTAGTTACAAGAATGGCCTTCGATGGAGAACCAGCAAACGCCAATGAAAGCCATTCCGCTAACAGGCCTTGCAGAGCAGTGGCTCTTTTAATTTATGGCTGCTGTTTTGATAAAATGTCTGAAATCGCACCATTGTCTCATGTGAACAACTGCCATATTTAGGACTTTTTTTCCCTCCATTTAGGAATTTTTTTTCTTTCATGTCCAGCTACACCACACGTGAGAAATTTGCTTCATGCATGACTTTAGCCATGAGGAGGATCATGTGAGTCTCACCCCATTATCCAGATGTGCTTTAATCACCATGCCTAATGCAAAGCTTTCACTGTATTTTATAGCTCTAACTTAAACCTTTTGTTATGGCAAGATCTGCCAGAGTTCTAATAATTTAGATATGTATTAAAAAAAACAAAACAAACAAACAAACAAACAAAGACCTGTCATTCTAAGACTGTAAAAATAGATAGCAAATTCAGTTTGGGGAAAAAACAATCCCTCCTTTCTCAATGACTATTCATGGCGCACATCGGAGTGGCCTCCCCTCTTGTTCTGGAGTAGACCAGAGTGACCTTTAAGATGTCTACATCCCAAGATTTTTGTAAATCCTCAAAAATCATGACTATTTGTTATGGCTGCATCTAACAAGTCTTAGAATTAATCATGACCAAAGTGGCAGAGATGTTTACTGGTTATGGAATATCAGTGAAGTCCCTCCACTTTCTTCCGTCCGCTGGAAGTTAGGCTGGACAGTAGGAATACACTGCCTTCTCATGATCCGGGACTGGAGACAACGCGTCTCTCTGATGGACTGGATCACTGAGGAACTGCACTGGAACCTTCCTGTTCTCTCTCCCTGCAACAAAGAGATCATGAATTCATGGGAAGAAAAGCAGCTGAGATCCCCAAATTAGTGAAAATAGCTTCTCGGTGAAGCTGCTTGGCGATAATACACATTCTTGGGGGAAAAAGCCACCAAAGTATCATGTTTGTCACTGCGTCAGAGCTAGCCTGCCCTGACTAATACAGCTGCCGTCACGACAGCTGTCCTCAGCAGCATCCAGTAAACTGTGTGGAGAGGGAGAGGTGACCCTTCTCCCCACGCCTTCGTGAGGGTTGGGCTGATGCTCCTATCCCCAGAGGCAGGTCAATAAGAGAGAAGCAGAAGAGCCTTATTTAATAAAAGTTGTATGTAACATGGGAGCCTCCGGAATGAAGACCCGGGGGGACAGGGAAAGCTGTTCATTCAGGGAAGATCAGATAGCCATGTTGGAATGGCAGACGCTCCCACCTCCTGTCTGTAGGCGGAGGGGGGGGAGCCACTGTCTGTCCATGTGCCTCCTGGGTATAGGACAGGACCCCTGGGATAGGACAAGGGTAAGTTAGAGAATTTCTTTTTTTTTGGAGAGATATTTTTACTACAGGGCTTGTGTACTTGCTGGAGAGACAGAGAGACAAAAAGCAAGAAATCACCCCCCAGGTGGAAGGCCACACTGCAATCCCTTCTCCTCCATTCTCCTCTCAGGACTTTGGGCACACATGCACACGCTCCTGGTGTGAGTTTTACGCTGCTAAGTCCAGTACTCAAACTGTGGTCAACTACATGGGAGTCCAGCGACATAACCGTTATACCATCTGCTGGTCCCAAATTTGCCTTTTTCTTATACTTCAACTACTGTCCATCTGTGCATGGAATGTGTCTCTTTTGCTTCTAGCCATCTTTATTCTAGCCCAGTTGTAACCTCACGGTGCAGAGCAAACGCATGAGGTCATCCATTCTCTAATTCCTTCTTATCCCACCCGGAAGGGGCCGGTCAAGAAATGGAATCCGTATGTGTTGCTTGAACACCAGTAACTCAATTCGAGGTTACCTGGCTATCAGGTGTCTTAATAGATGACTCAGAGAGTGAGAGGAGAATGCTGAGGTACCTGTAACAGGGGTAGCTAGCTGTAGGAGATGGCCTCTCCCCTGGGACTGGGGATAAAAGAAGAGCCTGGAGTTAATTTGACATAGGAGGTTTGAGGACAAGCCCTATGGAGTGGAAACAGTTCTGAAAGCACAGAGCTGAGTACTTGTCCTGGTGTCTCTGAGCTCAGAGGAGGCCTGCAGGGCTGAGACCCAAACTTTCTGCCCTCTGAGGGGCAGGCACTGGCTAGCGAGTACTGCTGGCATGAGAGTGGGTCTCTAAGTATGACCAGATGTGCAGTTATGGTTGTAGCAGCAGCTGTGCCACTGAAGGAGCACAGCGAGGCTGACAGGGGACACAGGCAGAGACCCTGTAGGATGCCAGCATGACAGAGCAAGCCTGTCTTTGTGCATCTGGGCTGCTGTAATAGAATGCCTGAGACTGGATCATTTGCCAAGCAGAGAAACTTATCTCTCACAGTTCTGGAGGCTAGGAAGTCCAATGTCAAGATGCTGGTATTTGGCAGGAGCCGTCTTGCTGTGTTATTCCATGGAGAAAAGCGAGTGGGTGAGAGAGCGTGCGCTAAACTCATCTTTATAACAAACTCAGTGTTACGCTAGTAAGCCCACTCCCACATAACACCACGAATGCATTCATGAGGACTCTGCCATCAACAGTCACATCCTCAGAGTCCCACCTTTCAACGCCTTTGTATTGGGGATTAAGTTCCAGACACACTCGCTCAAATCATAGCAAAGCTCCTCCTTCCTCCAGCTGTGTAGACACACCCAAGTGCCTCCTACTGGCAAAGGCTAAGAGGGAGCCTAGCGGCCAAGCAGGAACGTGGCGTTCATATCCTGTTCTCGTGTTCAGAAAGCAGGGTGTAGAGAGGCACTCTGGGTTCTAAGCCGTCACAGAAAGCTGGCAGGTACTTCCCTTTCGAATCCATTTCCTGGTTTACTATGGAAATAATTGCCTCTCAGTAACTGAAAAAAATTAAGTGATTCCGACAATTATCTTTTCTTTCTCACCATAGACTAGCCACATTGAAATTGTGCTAAATGCTGTACTTTAATTCAGTTTTCTCTGTGTAGTTGAAATAGTACTGGTTTTAGAAATATTAAATTGTGGTCTAAGAATAGGAAAATCCTCGTCCTGATGTTCCACTTTCTACTTATAAGATAGAAATTATCTAAAATTTCATTTCCTCCTGGGGATGTTTTTGAGTTGTAAAGACATGACACGGGACCAGCAGTTAGCGTAATGGCTATGTCGCTGAACTCCCCTGTAGTCAACCATGGTTAAAGTTCCAGACCCAGCGGCTTAAACTCTGCCAGCATGCCCAAGATCCCGAGAGGGGAATGGAGGAGAAGGGATTGTGGCACGGCCATCCCCCCGGAGGGTGATTTCTCGCTTTCTGTCTCTCTGTCTCTCTCTGTCTCTCTGGCGAGCACATGTGCCCTATAGCAGAAACCTCTCCAACAACAACAACAACACAAGACATGCCACGATTTGGTTATTTCTGTCTGGTGCTGTGATGGCTGTGACACCCACCTTGCAGAGGTGCTGCCGACCCAGCATAGCTGCTGAGCTCTAAGGCCCGTTACTGTGTTTGCACGGAGGCCAGGCTCCCACTGGCCGCTCCCAGCTGCACACTACCTGCCTAGCAGAGACCCTGTAGGACGCCAGCAAGACTAGGACAGGCCCGTTCTTGGGAGACCAGAAGCTGCTAGGACGGGCTCTGCAACACCTGACTGACTCTGTCTTAGACCACGTGGTAGTGCAGAGCACGGCCACCCAACCTTCCTTTTCTCTCCTTTACCTGGGCTAGACTTCCACCATGGCCCAATGTCTCTCCCAAACATCTGCAACTTCCTTGCCAAGCTCTCTCACAAAAAAATCTCTCTAAAAAATAATCTCTCTAAAAAATACTTTACAATAAAGAACCGAGGTAAGTGAACTCTTGGTTGAGGATATATGTTCATGTGTGAGTGAGCTGCCCTGTCTCCAATGTTTGCTGTAGCTATAGGTGTTGGAGGCTTACCATTTTTCGGGTGCCATTTTTGTTCTCCCCTCTTTATGTCGGGCTTCCCAACTGCTCCTCCTCAAAGAGTCTGGGCCTTGGAACCCTTTCAGGTAGTCCTCGTTGTCACAAGTCCTGTTGCAATAATGGCAAGGTGTGAGAAGAGATTAATTCTATAATCTTATCCTTAAGTAGAGACCGTGACCTTCACAAATGCTTCTGCCCTCTGCTTCCTCCGTCCACCTCCCTGGGCGGCTACAACATTTTGTAGCATTTTCGGTCCATTTTCTTAAAGTCCTGTCTTATTGACTGTTATATCTTTCTGTTTTAAATTTATTGGTTTGTTTCTCTGTCTTTCCCTTAGCTCCAGCAAGACTTGGGAGGGCTGGGGTGGAGGAAATTTTCTTCCCCTAAGTGGGATAAAGCTCTGGCATGGTCCTTTCCCCTACAGAATACGCTTTTGTTACGGAGAAGGCCCTGGGTGTATGTCACAGTAGTTTCTCCCTCCCTTCCTTGCCAGAGCCACACATGTGGAAGATAAAGCCCATGCAGATGTGGACCTCTGCCCCCCACACACTCACACTGCAAGCCCCAGGAGTTTGTCACTATCCTCGGCATT
>NW_006159611.1:3015836-3017048 GCF_000334495.1 Tupaia belangeri chinensis | reverse complement strand
TCTCTCTGTCTCTCTGGCGAGCACATGTGCCCTATAGCAGAAACCTCTCCAACAACAACAACAACACAAGACATGCCACGATTTGGTTATTTCTGTCTGGTGCTGTGATGGCTGTGACACCCACCTTGCAGAGGTGCTGCCGACCCAGCATAGCTGCTGAGCTCTAAGGCCCGTTACTGTGTTTGCACGGAGGCCAGGCTCCCACTGGCCGCTCCCAGCTGCACACTACCTGCCTAGCAGAGACCCTGTAGGACGCCAGCAAGACTAGGACAGGCCCGTTCTTGGGAGACCAGAAGCTGCTAGGACGGGCTCTGCAACACCTGACTGACTCTGTCTTAGACCACGTGGTAGTGCAGAGCACGGCCACCCAACCTTCCTTTTCTCTCCTTTACCTGGGCTAGACTTCCACCATGGCCCAATGTCTCTCCCAAACATCTGCAACTTCCTTGCCAAGCTCTCTCACAAAAAAATCTCTCTAAAAAATAATCTCTCTAAAAAATACTTTACAATAAAGAACCGAGGTAAGTGAACTCTTGGTTGAGGATATATGTTCATGTGTGAGTGAGCTGCCCTGTCTCCAATGTTTGCTGTAGCTATAGGTGTTGGAGGCTTACCATTTTTCGGGTGCCATTTTTGTTCTCCCCTCTTTATGTCGGGCTTCCCAACTGCTCCTCCTCAAAGAGTCTGGGCCTTGGAACCCTTTCAGGTAGTCCTCGTTGTCACAAGTCCTGTTGCAATAATGGCAAGGTGTGAGAAGAGATTAATTCTATAATCTTATCCTTAAGTAGAGACCGTGACCTTCACAAATGCTTCTGCCCTCTGCTTCCTCCGTCCACCTCCCTGGGCGGCTACAACATTTTGTAGCATTTTCGGTCCATTTTCTTAAAGTCCTGTCTTATTGACTGTTATATCTTTCTGTTTTAAATTTATTGGTTTGTTTCTCTGTCTTTCCCTTAGCTCCAGCAAGACTTGGGAGGGCTGGGGTGGAGGAAATTTTCTTCCCCTAAGTGGGATAAAGCTCTGGCATGGTCCTTTCCCCTACAGAATACGCTTTTGTTACGGAGAAGGCCCTGGGTGTATGTCACAGTAGTTTCTCCCTCCCTTCCTTGCCAGAGCCACACATGTGGAAGATAAAGCCCATGCAGATGTGGACCTCTGCCCCCCACACACTCACACTGCAAGCCCCAGGAGTTTGTCACTATCCTCGGCATT
>NW_006159611.1:3013392-3015786 GCF_000334495.1 Tupaia belangeri chinensis | reverse complement strand
TCAGCAGTTCATCAGAACTACCCCTGAAGTATTTCTCACTGTTCAAGCTCCAGCAAGCAGATCTCAGATGCCCCTCTGCATGTCTTTCTCGCTCGCTCTCTTCTTCTCTCTCTTGGTTTCAACATGGTAACTTTCTGGTGGGCCCAAGAAAAGGAACTGATTTTCAGTTATTCCAGCTTTTTCTGACTATAAGATGGGGAGTGATTACTTCCAGGATCTTTACATGGAAGAAAGAAAATCAGAGATCACAGCCACGTCTCTGGTTTCAAAAATCTAGGACTGGATTGAGGAACTACGGCATGAAAACTTACTTTGAGTGTCAGGGTGAAGAGCTCAGACCTGACCTTCACCGCGAAGTCCAAGTGGAATACAAAGCACCCCAACTCCTCAAAGCGTTGACTAGCCTGTATCCTCAGGTGCAAATAGTACTTTCTCAAGGGCTATGTCCTTCTGAAATATATGCTATACAGCTCACATGGAGACACACAGTTAGGGACCAGCAGGTGGCATAATGGCTATGTCGCTGGACTCCCATGTAGTCAACCGCGGTTCGCGTCCCGGACTCGGTGGCTTAAACTCACGCTGGGCGTGTGTGCGTGAGTGCCCAAGATCCCGAGAGGAGAATGGAGGAGATGAGATTGTGGAGTGTCCATCCCCCCTGGGGGTAATTTCTCACTTTCTGTCTCTGTCTCTGTCCGTTTCTTTCTCGTGCTCTGTCTTTCTGGCGAGCACATGGGCCCTATAGCAAAAAACATCTCCAAAAAAAAAAAAAAAGAGAGAGAAAGAAAGAAAAGCTTACAAAAAAGGAGTTCTCAAACATTACAATTTCTTTATTCACATCATAATAAACAGACCTAGTGCTAAAAAAAAAAAGAAAAGAAATAACCCCTTCACTAACACTCAGAATGATGTCTGCTGTTTGTAATATTTCTTTCTTTTGTTTTATTAGAAAAAAAACAGAGTAATTGGACTGGTGATTTTTAATAATCGGGAGAAGCTTAGAAATCAGCCCTGGCTCTCGCCACTCCTGGATAAGAACCATTAAGCGTTTAACAAGTAGTTAAGAGGTGAATAAAAAGTGGAATTAAACAATTTTAGCTGCAGCCATCAGAAAATTGTGCAAAATATGAACAGAAAAGTGATTGAGGAGAAACATGTATTGCACTCCATGGGAACCCCGACTGCACATGATTTAAAAGCAGGCATTTGAGAAATACAGGC
The DNA here is from genome assembly GCF_000334495.1 of Tupaia belangeri chinensis. Lineage (NCBI taxonomy): Eukaryota > Metazoa > Chordata > Mammalia > Scandentia > Tupaiidae > Tupaia > Tupaia belangeri. Next base: position 3,014,565 of record NW_006159611.1, on the reverse strand, counting down.
TTTCTCAGTAAAGAGTGAACACAGCTGCAAAAATAATCACCCTCTTCATCAGCCAGAATTCAGAAAGAAGATGGCAGTTTCTGTTTTCTGTGCCAAGGGGAGGGCACACCCACCCTCCATCTGCCAGCCTGGCCCACCACACGGATGGGCAGGGGTCTGGCTGGGGGAGGGAGGAGCCCCAGGCAGTTGGAGAATAGACTCAGGTCATCCAGCAACCCAGTTCGGGAAACTAATCAGGTCTGTGTCAAGGCAGGCCCGATAGTCATTCATCTGTCTTCCTACAGAGTGTGAGAAGGGACCCAGACACTTTTTTTTTTTTTGAGAGGTTTTTTGCTATAGGGCGCATGTGCTCGCCAGACAGAGAGAGACAGAGAGACAGAAAGCAGAAAATCCCCCCCCAGGGGTATGGCCACACCACAATCCCTTCTCCTCCATTCTCCTCTCGGGATCTTGGGCACACACGTACATGCACCCGGCGTGAGTTTAAGCCACCAGGTCTGGGACTCGAACCGTGGTCAACTACTTGGGAGTCCAGCAACATAGCCATTATGCTAACTGCTGGTCCCCAGTTGTAGAAGCTTTTTCTGCCCCTTTATGTTGGCATCAGGGACGTCTCTCTTGGACAATCCATTTCCCATGGACTGTTACTAAGTAGGACTCAACACACCTGGGTTTTTGTATGTCGATTTATTTTTTTTTTAAGGGAATGGAAGTGGCTGCTTTTGCTTCCCTTCCACTTGATATGAGTACTTAAGTGTCGTCTAAAGGCGAGTGTTTACTGAAAGATAAATACAGCGGTCTTCAGAACGTTCATGGAAATGCGTATCTTTTAGATGTTGTGTATGGGTTTCATCTCTCTCTCTTTGCATCAGTATTAACTCATATTTTAATTCCATTTCCTCCTCCCCACCCCTAGCCCAGAGCTTTTGAAGTCTCCTCTATGCCTTGACCTAACCGCATATGGAGTAAAGACACACTAATCCAGGCAGCACTGCCTTCCAGGTGAGCTAACTTTGCTAGGAAAATGAAAATCAGCACCTCTGGAAAGTTGGCGTGCGTGTGTGCACCTCAGTTTCTTAAGATCCGCGTGAAAATCACATGTAACTCAAGTGAAAATCGGAATCATTAGTCTGGCTTACTTTGGCGAACACAGTGACAAGTGTGATGGGAAGA
>NW_006159611.1:3004042-3013361 GCF_000334495.1 Tupaia belangeri chinensis | reverse complement strand
AAGGTCCCAGCTTCGTCCCGACCCAGCACAAGTAGTGTGCAGGCCCCGTAACCTCTCTGGACATCATGGGATCCAGCAATAACCATTAGCAATCAAGCCAGCGTAAAAGCCAAGGGACAAATGCCAGGGGTAGGGAATGTTTCCAAGTGGTAAGGACTCAGGGTGTGCTCGGAGAGGCTGATCTTCCTTTTCATGAACAGCATCTCCTCACACCCTCCCCAGGGAAGGCCTTTCGTTCAACACAAAACCACGTTGAACTGTTACGGTCCAGGTCATGGCTCGTTCTGAGTTTCACGTTTGGGAATTGGGCAGTGATGGGATGTCCCCAGGAATCCATGCATTGGGACTTGATTGTATTGTTTTCATTGTAAAGGTGTTAATGAAGTCAATTCCTGCGTGGTGTCCCAGGGTGAAGCGTGTGGGTGTGATGATGTCATGAAGGCCCGGTCTCTGTGACTGAGTTACAACAGGTGCATTGCTGAGGGGATGAGGCCAGAGTCACACGGACACAGGTATGGACCACCCTGCCCTGAATGAGGTTCCGCCTCCCACCATCTGCGATGCTGCGGAGTTCGCACCGCCAGAACTGTGAGTGATTCAGCTTGTGTTTCTCATGTATCAGGAAGCCTCAGGTACTTCTGCTAGCAGCGCTATAGCAGGCTGGCAGCAGCTGCTTCCCAATCTCCCTCCCTCCCTCTGTCTCTCTCTGTCTCTCTCTCTCTCATGTTCTCACTATTTCTTTGAGAATTGAGAACTTGTTGTCAGTCGCAGTACCGAATGAGATGTCACTGATCTGAGTGACACAGTTCTGGCTCCCACACAGTCATGGGCTCCTTGATGCTGGCAAGTCTTAAGTCCAGTGCACCATGGGGGTGGGTGCTCTGAGAGAGAAGGCGTGGGAGGCAGCGGCGGGAGATGGTCACGTGTACGCCCAGAGAGCGGTACGTGAGTGCGCTGGGAACCTGGGGATGGGGGAGAATTGAGGAACAGGGCAGAAGAAGCATTTAGGTGCTAGGGGTGCTATAGATACAAATAAAGCCTATAGTGCATGTTTGAAAATTAAAAGACAAAAACTAGACAGCCAAAATGAAGTAGATGTAGGAGGCTGTTTTAGTCCCAAATGGAAGAATTTAGATTCAATCATGAAGAATATTGGTGGCCATTGGAAAACCTTTAGAGGAAGGGCATGACTAGATCTGCACTTTTCCAAAATTTCTGGTACGATTGGGCAGGACAGGTTAAAGGTTTAACTAGAGCTGAGATAGGCAGGGCCAGCTCTGTGGACTCGAGGGGTTCATATGCTCCCTAACCCACACGCGTGATTCTGGATGTGCACGCAGCTACGCATTTCTTTTCCCCCTGGAGAATCGGATTCATCTGAGGAGCCCGTAAGTCAAAATACTGTTTTTAATGAGCTATTTATGTAAAAGAAAAACAAAACTCATGGTGGGAAGAGCCCTTATTTCGTTGTACTGGTCCAGGTGAGACTATGGGGCAGGATAGTCAATGGACATGAAAGTGTTAACTCGAGGGGTCTTTAGCAGCACTCTTCTGTGGTCTGGTGACATTTGGGGGCATCTGAAGGAAGGAAGGATTGGAGGGTCACTGCGTCATGGTTGTCGGCGACGTCAGTGAGACCATGATGTGACAGGGGTGCTGTGGGAAGAGCAAGTGTCAAAAAACATGGTGAGACCAGTTCCGGGGCTTGATTTGAAATCGTAGTGTTGTAGCCACTTGACGTGCAAGGGGCTGAGGATGAGGATCTGGAACTCATAGGAAGCCATAACTGAAACCATGGAAAATGTTAAGATTTTAAGAAAAAGAAAATAATAAATGAAAGAGCCACACAGGTAGGGAAAAAAACGCCGCAGAGAGAAAGATGCCCCAAACGTCCCCGATGCACTCATCCCCTGACCCGCGCAGGCTGGGAAGAGAAAGAGATGAGCTTGGGAGGTCCGAAGACAATGGCTCTTAAAAAGAGTGAACCCGCGGGTCCGGGTCCGTCACAGTGGCCCAGCCAGTGGCCCCGCATGGTGACAGATCAGACTGACAGTTTCTTCTTTGGAACAGACCTCGCAAGTGATCGAGGAGGACGAACTAGACTCGTCTCTCCCTGCATTCCTTTGTTTTGCGTCTCTCGGATGTGAATGTTTCTGAGCAGTCGGCCTCTCAGCCAGGGTTGCGGCTGCTCTGGGGTGGGGCTGCCTTCCTTGGCGCTGCTTGCTGAAGTAGCGTCTTCCTTCTGTTCTCACCTACTCCAGATCCCTGTGCATTCTGGGTAAAAACGATATCGGTGATATCCATCCATGTGGCGTAGCAGCTTTGTTAAACGGGTAACGTAATTGAGAGTCAGTCCCTTGAGTGGCCCTGGAACGCCGGAGCACGAATGCGAATCCCAGCTCTTCTCACTGGATGTGGCGCGCTGGGTCCATCTCTCGTCTCTCTGCCTCGGTCTCTCTTGCAGTGCAGTGGGGAAGCCAGATGTAGAAATCACATAGCCTCATAGTGGAATGAAATATGTTGGTGAACGTCGTGTTCTTTGATAGTATCTGGCACTTAGCAAGAGAAGGCTACATAAATATTAGCTTTTATCTGTTCGCTCTTTCTGAGTGAGTAGCAGCCAATAAATGTGACACGAAGTAATCCTTCCATCTCTTGCACCTGTGGATCATCTGCAGAAACTGTTCACTTCAGCTGGCCTCACGAACTGGTCTGTCGGTGGCCAGCAGTTGACAGATCCAGCCTGGTGCCTCTGGGAAGCTCTGCTTCAAGGTCGGGAGTGTGCACGGGTTGGGTCACCTGGTCCCCTTTCCTCTCATCTTTCTTGAGCAACAGGACTAGCCAGGACCCACCCTTCAGAAAGTACTAGAAGTCTGCCGGTTACAGGGGAAACTAAACAGTGAGCCAGTTGCGTCCTGCATGTGTGCGGACTGCTAGCATTCCACTAGCCATGGCTTCAGACAGCGGAGCCCAAAGGAGCGAAGCAGGGTCGAACACTCCTCCGTGAAAGCGAAGGGGAGGGCGCGGCTGAGAATCCCAGACTGTAATTACACGTCCTCCGCTTTAATGAGTACATGTCTCTAAGGCCTTATTTTCACTCCTTCTGCCTTACAAAGGAAATTTGGAGCCCTCGGAGGACCTAGCATTGTTACTTGCCCACAATATAATGATATGTGGAATTTCAGATCTGGAAGAAATCAATATAATTTTATTAATCACATATATTTGTTGATGGTTTGATTGAGCTCTTCCTCACTAAAGAAAAAGAATACATGCTTCAACATTATCACCAGTCCAGCACTCGGGAGCCATTTGTGATAATGCGTTAGTTGCTACCACAGGAGACCGGTTTGCATTGGGGCAGAGGATATAAAGCATATAAAGCATGCTGACGTTTTTTTCCTCAGATAAATCCGACATTCATTGCAGTTCCTTTAGGATAAAGAGTCACCTCTCAAGAGTCGTGCTATGTTACTTCAGAGGTAGGCAAAGAAATGTGTGGACATGCAAGTCATAAAACTCAAGCAATCCTTAATTTTAAAATCCAATTTGCACCCTTTAAACATAATTCGAGTATAGTAAGAGAAGGGAAGTCAGCAACTTTCCAAAGTGGGATGAGATAAAATAAATGACCCAAATTCCTATGAGGGAAGGGGAACTATATTTTTTTAATGAGCCAAAATCTGGATTCCAGAAGATCAAGCCTGCCTGCATTCAGAATAACTTATAATATTCCAGTTCTTTGCTAAGGGAATCAGTTCATCTCCTTTTGGTTCTAGACAAAATTTTATAGTTGCAGTCTTCACAGTGAATCAAGTAACGTGTTGAGATACATTATCCTAAACATTCTACTAAGAAGGAAACATTTGGCCAATTTCAGCCAATATGTTACCAAAGCCCTGATTGGATTCTATGAAAATCCTGTCGTCTGGACTCACACAGTGGCTCCTCATAGCATGGCTGTGAAATAGCGAAGGTAATTCCAGGTATGAATTCCTTCAATAAAGAGTCAGGTCCTTAAAGTATTCTTCCAGTCTGTTACTTCTTCCATTTTCACAAAATGCATCTGGCGCATCATTTATAATACCTCTGATGATATAATTTGGTCACATTAAGTTATAACTTAGTATGATGTAGAGCTGATCTTATGTGCTTTTATTATTTCTGTAAACGTTTATAGAAAACACTTTAACCTAGAAAATAAACATTTGATACATAGTAAGTTTGATCTTTCTGTTTTAGAAGTTTGGGGTTAAGAGCGCATGTATTTTCAGCAATGAAATGTCAAAATATACAACGGGACAGTGCCCTACAGCAAATGGCAGCCTTCTCCACGTTTGAAATATGGATTTTTTTCCAATAAGACTTACTGAATTTTAACGGCATATCAGTGTAAATCAAGGTACAGAAACAGGTACCACCTGTGGAGGCGAAATTCCCAGCCCATGAGAGCAGAGCGGTCCCTTGGCTGGTCTTTAATCCTGTTTTTCCTCTTCATTTTGAAAAAGTCTTTGCGTATCACCTCCGACTTTGTTTTGTTTCCCTCACCTGAATCACCATCCGTACAGGTGCCAGTGGGCTGACGGGGGTATTGATCTGCGTGCAAAGTGAAAGATGATCATTTTCTATACATTTCGCAGCTCCTTTCGAATGGAAGGCGTGTGGTTTTGTTTCTGTTTTTGTTTTTAATGGATCCTCCTGGATTGAACCCACGTAAGTAGTTTTCATACTGAAAGCTAGCAATTGGAGAGCAACCCTTCTGTGTGTAATTCTTTAGACTCTTGCCCTCGCTGTGGGCCAGATCCTTGGGGAGTCTGAAGGTGTACCCTCCTGGCTCCTGGACCTCAGTCTGCAGGCTCCACCTGGGGAAGGAAACTCAAGCAGAAGCCTGCTTAATCTGCTTGGTGTGCAAGGAGAGCCCTCGACCAAATATCTTTCGGGGGTGTTGGCGAGTCAGAGAGAACGCGACTCACAAAGGGGAAGAAAGAAGCAAAATGGCGACACAAAGATAATTATGTATCTGTCAGTTCCTTTTTTTCCCCTGTTAAAAACTCACCTATTTTTTTCCCTGCAAGAAGTTCTTTTAAAGCTGTCTCCCCCCCAGCTACATGAAAAAGCCTACAATGCATTCAATAGTATAATACAAATCCAGAATGTTTTCAAATTTCCCTCTTTTGTGGGTTTTGCGACTGACAGCCCTATAATTAGGGATAACAAAGAAGAGAATTAATAAGATTCAAATTCAGGGGCCCAGTTAGAAATCCGGAATGGGGGCTAGAGGGAGAAGGGAAGTCGGGGTTGTAAATCCGCTCATCATAGTGTGGACTGGGACGTTAGACGCTCAGGCTCTGGTCAGCTGGTTATTTGTGCAGATTTCATACGAATAGCGAGACGTTGGGATCGGATGCAGTTTTAAGGTCAGAAGAACCTTCGGCTTGATCTCAGGCTCCAGTGTATGCGCATCGATCTGGTCTGGCAGTCTGGCCAAGTGTTTCTGTCTGGACCCTTCTGGCACTTTGCACTGTCTCTCTTGCCAAAGAGTCTTCTGGACAGCAGGTTAATCAGCGCAGCCCTGAGAATCGAACAAGCCGCTTGAGAACAGAGCTGTATATTCAGACCGCGAGATACACGCTTTGTGAGACCGGGTCATCTGCAGCCCTCAGAATCGAACAAGCAGCTTGAGAACAGAGCTGTATATTCAGACAGCGAGATACACGCTTTGTGAGACCGGGTCATCTGCTTTTCACTCTGGAGCGTTCTGGCTCTTCAGAACGCCTGTTTGTGTTTTGTTTGCTCATTTGTCTGGCTAGTCATTTGTGTTCTACATGACAGAGTCACTCACGTGAGCTCTGTTTCTGCCTCCCCTTTTTTTGAGAGATTTTTGCCATAGGGCGCGTGTGCTCACCAGAGATGCAGAATGAGAGAAATCTCCCCCTGTGGAGTTGGTCACGCCGTAATCTTTTCGCCTCTCGGGATTTGGGGCATGCACACACACGTGGCCAGCGTGAGTTTTAAGTCGCTGGGTCTGGGACTCGAAAACATGGGAAGCCAGCAATGTAACCATTGTGCCATCTGCCGGTGCCTTGTTTCTGCCTTTTAAATTTACAGTGTCTGCCATAGCTGAGAGAAATTGGAAAGTTTGTGGGAAATGGAATTAAAGTACAAGTTTACTCTGGTAGAAAAAGTTTTAAAAATGCACACACGGTGTTTTCGTAATGTACATGTTCCATGAGCTCTTTGAAGACCACCCCCTTCATATTTACTTTTACTTAGGATATGTGTGTGCCTCTTGTCTTCATCCCTTAGATCTGTCTGGTTTAGAATCTTACAATTCCATTTCTGATCTTCTCCATTCATTTAGTAAATGAATAGTGGTGCTAGCACTAAAAAATTTTCTTTTTCTTTTGAGAACTTTTTGTGTGCACATGCTAGAGGCAATGAAAGGAAAAATGAGAAATCACCTCCCTTTGGGGGGGAGGGACAGCCATGTCACAATCTCTTCTCCATTTTCCTCCTGGGATCTTGAGCACACACACACACACACACACACGTGCATATCTGGCAAGGTTTCACGTCACTGTGTCCAGGACTCAAACCAGGGTCAGCCACATGGGAGTCCAGCGACGTAACAGCTACGCCATCTGTGGGCCCCAGCACTTAAAGTTAGTTAGATGTTTAGTCATTTACTTCATGTCAGTAGAAAAACCTTTCAAATGGTGAATTACATGGGGTGTATCCTTAGCAAATAACTTTAAAGAAGCATATGCAAAATTGAAATAAATTATTTGAGAAATTTTAGTTATCAGTTCTGACCCTTTCTACTCATTCTTACCAATGCCTTGGGAATACCTGTTGCCAATTCAGACACTGAAACATCAACCAGGAGCATGGCTGTGTGATGTGAGCCCGGGGAGCTGTGTACATATGTGTTGGGCCATGCAGAGACAGATATGAAACCCGTTAGTGCTGTCTAGAATGGTTAGGGAGAGCCTCAGAGTGGAGACCCTTACCCCAGGATCCTGCACGACAGAGTGTCCGTGGCCCATCAACAAGAGGAAAGGTGCTTTCTGCAGGAAAGGATCGACCACGTGAGAGGCAGGACTCTGGGGCTGCACCTCGGTTCACATGCAGGGGAGCTGCAGGCAAGAGTTGGCAGAAGGCACAGGGCTCTCATGGATGGCACGGGAGGCCCTGCCTGGTGTGCAAGGCTTTCACGTGGCAGTCACCCATGGAGCTACTGGAATCCAGGTTCTTGATTCTCGTCCTGCAGAAGGTCTGAAACAAAACCCTAGAATCTGTGCAGTTAGTCATCAGCCCACAGTCCACAGACATCGAAGCGTCACAATTCGAGGACTCTTACAGGCGTGGGAGCCTTCCAAAGGTTGACCGCTGATGTGACATCACCCGAGCAGATGTTAGAGTGATAATGTCTTCCATGAGGACAGCTATGGAAAGGGAAGATGTTTTTAATCGTTTCTAAAATGTCTTTAGAAACATTGTTATTTACTTAGTGCCTGTGGTTACACACACACACACACACACACACACACACACACACAGGGTTAATTCCCCCTACAGTTCAATTACACTGCAACTTTTCCGTCTTCTTGTGGCTTGATACCTAGCTAACACACGGACTCTGTCAGAGCACTCATGCTGCCATTTTTGGCCCTGATTTCCAGCATAGCCAAACATACCTTTTGTAATGAAAATTATATTAAGTTTCAGCTTTGGGAAGGACACTTTTTTCCATTGTGTTTTTTAGCTATTATTATATTATTGTTATTATTTTAGATTTTTGCCATAGGGTACATGCATTCATCTGAGAGAGAGAGGGAGAGAGGGAGGGAAGTCACCCACTGCCCGGGAGGGCGGCCATGCTGCTGCCCCTCCTCCATCTTCCTCTCATGATGTTGGACATGCAGGCTCGTGTCCATTGTGTCCAGTGTGTTTCTAAGGCCATCGATTCGGGGCTTAAAGTGTTACTTTTTTTTTTAAGAGAGAGAGAGTTTTGCTATCGGGCACGTGCACTTGCTAGAGAGACAGAGGGACAGAAAGTGAGAAATCACCCCCCAAGGGAGTTGGCCATACCGCAGTCCCTTCTCTTCCATTCTCCTCTTGAGATTTTGGGTGCACACGTACATGCGCCTGGCATGAGTTTTAAGCCACTGGGTCCGGAACTTGAACTGCTGTCGATTACGTGGGAGTCCAGAGACAGAAGCATTATGCCATCTGCTGGCCCCAATATATTACTTTTACTATATATGATCATCATAATCTTCTTTACGTTACATTGGATTACATATCACTTTACATTGACTTCCATTGCTTTTTCAAAAGGGAATGCCATGCATGTCGGTCAATACAGAGACATCAATCTCCCCGCTTTATCATTCAATGTCTTTTCCGTGCATTTCCCAATAATTATTATTATAATTTTTTTAAAAACAGTCAGTCACTATTTCTCATTTTGCTTGTTAAAAGACTTCACCCATCATGAAATACTTCCCAGACCAGTCCAGTTGAGAATACTATACACGTCATCATCAACAGATAATAAACCATATCTGTTTCTCACTAACATCCTCTCTATTGTTCACTTGCTATCTTTCTCTATCCTCTTCTCTCTCTCTTTTTTTTAGTTTATTTATTTATTTTTTTATTATATATTTTTTTCCCATCACAACACACAAATGAATTTTCCATCCAAAATACACTGTGCATTGGCTCAATCAAGCACGTCAACATATATGTTCTCAGCAAATAATTTCCCAATTCTTGTGTCCTGCATACCTTGCCTTTTGTTTTACCATCCTAGATTCCCCATCCCCCTCCCTCTGTTATGACCCATCCTCCTCCCACATTGTCCCTGTCATCCCCGATTGCCCTCCGTGCCTCACCCCTCCCCAAATGATCTGTCAGTGATCTTAATTAGTCTAAGTCTCTCCAATAGTTATCACAGCTGACACATGCCTCTACATGAACTCAAGTCTGACTTTAGGCCTAAACCCCATTGGGTAAAAAGAGCATACTATAAAGTAGAACCCAACTGGGCCCATACCGCTCACTGCAGCCATCAAATATCCAATTTTTTTTTTTAAATGGTACGAATAGTTTAACCGTTTTTTTTTGTTTGTTTTTTGTTTTCGTTTTTTTTTCCCCTAACATTCATTCCCTGAGCATCATCACAACATACTAAATGTAATTTCCCATCTAGAATAGACTGCACAGTGACCCAATCAAGCATGTTATCATCAATAATATTCCACTTCTACTTTCTTGCTTATGCACATATATATGTTTTTTTTCCTCTTCCTCT
>NW_006159611.1:2983743-3003768 GCF_000334495.1 Tupaia belangeri chinensis | reverse complement strand
ATCATCTTCTCAAGTTGCAAGTTCTTCAACCTTGTTTTCGGCCTCCGGGCCATCCAGCACCGGAGAGGCCAGGGATGCTGGGCAGGGGTGTAAGCCCCCGGCTGTGCAGGGGGCGTGAGCCCCGGGCCGCGGGGCCCCCACCCGCCCCAATATATTACTTTTTAAATATTTGTTCTGTATTTGTAGTTTTCATGCTAAGCTGTGCTTTCAAATTTTGGGAGAGTAACACTGAAAAAGGAAAGAATGGAGCATCAGTGGGTGGGTAACATCTGAGAGGCTTTCATAGCACCCTTCCCTTGTTCTCTGGCCGTGAGAAATGATGAGAAAGATTTACCGTTTCTTCCTGAGAACTCTCAAGACTGTGGCTAATGAGGAAATCAACGGAGTTGCATTGACAATGGGTAACTTAGAATAAGAGTTAGGACTGGATTACTGACTTGATATGGATTCGTGACCTGGTCTACATTAAAAATCACAAATTAAGTATCAGCATGTTCACCTCACAGGTCATTAAAATGAATCAAATTTCCTGTACCGCATGCTACACAAAACCAGGAGGAGGTAAAGACACTCACCCTGGTCTTTCAGCTCTTGCATGCCAAGCTGAGCACCATTACTTATTACAGTATGTCTTAAAGTGGGATTGTTTTCTGCCCCAATTACTTCTATTGTTCTTTATTGAATTCCTTTCTCTTTATCAACTTCTTGTTTCCAGCCTGCACTGTTTTAAACCTTATCTTAATTATTTTAATTTATTTCTAAGCTACCTGCTGTAATTCCTTTTTTCCTCATTTTACCCTGGAGAGTTCTTTCTGCCACTTTATCTGTTATTCTCAGATGTTTAATTGCCTGAGACTTGTAAACACTTTTTTTTTTAGTCTATGCCTAAGTAATTCTTTGTAGCTAATTTTAAAAAATATTATTCACCTCTTGCTGCTTTAGATCATCTTCAGTATTCAGTCTGGCTCTTAGTTTCATCAGGAGCTTTTAAAGTAGGTTTGGTTATTATTTCCCATTTGTTAGTCCCTCATTTTGTCTCTAACTCTGCAGCACATTTACTTAAATGGTTTATGTCATGGTCTTGATTCTAAAATAGGAGCGAATAGAAAATGCATGGTGGCGCTTTAAGGGTGGTTCTGTTTATTATGTTATGTGGAATCACAGTGCCAACCTTCACATCAAAGACCTGGAAGGATTGTGAGTTCACAAGAAAGCGTTTCAAATATACAGTACTGATACGATACACAAACGATCAATTACTGAAACTTGAGAGAAGCAAATTACGAGTTCGAACGGCTTCGAGACATTTGTTTGCTACTAAGTTTATATCGTGGGAAATAATGTTAATTCCTTTTGCGGAGTACAATAAGTTACTTTGAATCGCCTCATCTTAGGAATTAATTTTCCATAAACACAGGTGAAAGACCAGCACTACATTCAAACTGTACATTCGTAGAGGGAAATGAGGATTTTCCAAGGCTCTATTACTCAACCAATTGAAGATGTAATTACTCCAGGAAGTTGTTTTTGATATTCAAGAGCATTGGTTAGAGGCGAGGGGATTTGGCACAGAATCGTTTTTGGAGGGGACTACATGGTAAAGTTTATGAGCTCTTCACTATTACATAACTGCAGTAATTCATAGAAAATATAGCACCAACCCCAAATCCTACACTAATCCAGCAAAGAACATGTTTTATCTAATATCATTGCACGCCTTGCTCTGATACTCAGTCCTTAAATATTCGCTTTCCTCCTATTTAAATGATCAGATTATTCCTTACCACAGCCTAGGAAGGGGCCACAGAGCACACAGTCTGTCATCCTTTCTATTTTAGTCTGAGAAAAGGGACAGGTAATAGTTATTTAAATTACTTTATATAGATTTTTCCTGACATTAGTTCAAGTGTGTCAGCAAGGCCGATTTCATTACTGGATCTCAGATTCTACTCATGGATAGAAAGCTGCTTGAGCAAAATAATTTTCAAATCCTAAAACTCTCCTTGGTTTCTCTCTTTGCAGAGCGGGTTAAAAAAATAATCTAGTCCCATAAATTTTAAAGATAAGGCGAGGAAATACAACTAAATAAAAGTACGCCCGTGAAAGTGATATACCTAGTAATCCGAAGGGTATTTCTTGTGCTGCTAACATACCATTCTTAGGTCTTAATTCAATTAAATTATTCTTTTAGAATTCATAAAACTGTCTCAAGTTTTTGTAGGTCTTTTAACACACTAGCCCTTGGAAGGATGCTAGAAATAGTTAAATCCCTTCCTAGGATGCCTGTTTTACCGAGACCGGGTTGTACGCTACGTTACAATGTGTGCATGGTTAGGGTGTAACACCACACACATCAGATCTGGTCCTGCCCTTCATGGGCTCTATGATCCCATCCTATGGTGTGTCCTAAATGATGAAAAAGTGAGGTTGTCAGACATAACATGCAGAGCTTCGTTAGTTCTAGCAAGTCAGTTGCAGCTTTTTCTGAAAAAAAAAAAAACTGTCTAATTTGCTCATTTATTTTCTAATTATTTCTTTCTTCCATGAGAGAGAGAGAGAGGGGGGCAGCACCCCCAGCAGGGCAGTGGGGCGTGGTGCTGCGATCCATTCCCAGCCTTCAGCCAGCACTGTGGGCAGGTGGATAGCCGGCATGCCCAGGGAGTTCTCTGGACTTGAACCAGCAACCTTCCCAGGTGGGACTGCCTTGCAGAGCATCACATTTGATTGCTGCAACACTGGATGGCCCCATCTTCTTATGCCCCGACTTCTAATTTCAAATATCTTAGTTATTCATAAAAAGTAGAAAATATTGGAATTAGAACCACACTAAAAACAACCCCAAAACAAAACAAACAAACAAACAAACAAAAAAACAAATAAAGGAAGCTACCTACTATCAGTTTTATCAGAAGTTGTACATGTTTTCTGAAAGTACAAAAAGCAGCTAAACAGTTTTCCAGTAAATGTGTAGACTACCTAACACCAGAATAAGTAAAGGCATGAAATGGTCCAGAAAGAAATACAATCAAATGAACAAGAGAAACATTTCATTATCATGAAGCACATGGGGTCTTTTGAAGACAAACCGAAGATCAGCCCTGTGGTTCTTGACAGCTCTTATTCACTGCGCACTCATAGAACTGATTCTCGACTCCTGAGTCCAGGGCTCAGATCCCCCAAACCGCTTCCAAGGACTCAGAAACCCTGTCATGCACACATGGGCCTCGCTGCGTTTCCTCATTTTCCAGAGTGGCACCATCTTGATTTTTCAGTTCCCGCCTGCCGACGATTATAATCTCAACATCAGGCATTCTATCCTTTCCTTCCTTTTCCTTCTGGGTGAATGATTATGCATGATAGAAAAGCCACACTTTTAGAATACGGGTTATGCACAGTTAAATAATTCAACATGGCAGGCACCAGGTTACTGAACGACCCCCGAACATCTTGTACCTGTATTCGGTATTGATGAGACATAAGATGAGAGAAAGCAATCATTATGACATTTTAAATCAGGCTGAATGTGAGTGTTATTCTCTTACTGCCGTTAAGAAAATTCTTTGGCTCTGATCCTGGAAAAACAAAAATTGTGTGTGTGGGTAAGGTTACTTAAGTTGCCTTACATGCCGTATATTAAGGGAAAATCCAAACAAAGTCAACAAACATAAGGAATGTTAACATTGACATTGGATTGTATGCCCTGATGCCATAGGTACTGTCCGAATAACAGAACCAGCAAAGATCTTATAAAACCGTGGTAGAGGGACCAGCAGTTAGCGTAATGGCTATGTTGCTGAACTCCCATGTAGTCGACTGCAGTTCATGTCCCGGGCCCGGTGGCTTACTTGGCACGTGTGCATGCATGCTCAATATACCGAGAGGAGAATAGAGGAGAAGGGATTGTGGCATGGCTATCTCCCCTGGGGATGATTTCTCGCTTTCTATCTCTCTGTCTCTCTCTGTCTTTCTGGTGAACATATATGCCCTATAGCAAAAACCTCTCCAAAAAAAAGAAAAAGAAAGAAAAAGAACCAAGCTTCTCAAGATTGTAAATCACATGAGTAATAGAAAAAAAATTAACAACAACAACAAAAAAACACATGGTAGACAATAGTCAAAGTGGAATAGCTGCATTTCTCAACTAATTAGACGTGAATGGTTAAAATAATTAAGTTAAAGTTCTTCTGTGATTCAAAGAAAAATAAAAAAGAAAACATACAACAATGTTAGAATTAAATATCACATTTTAAAAGACTTTTAAATTATATTTATTTCAAGGGCTATCTGATACAGCAAAATTCTAATATGTAAAATAAATGTAACTTTCTGTTGGACTTCATCATAGCCCTTTTGTTGACCACGATTACTATAACAGATACAGATGATACTGCGAAAGAAAAACAGCACTAATTGTAAGCATGCAAGGAGAATTTGCGTCATTTTTCTTTGAGTAGTAGAGGTAGACTATGTAACTGCTATTATTTTATAAATGTAGAAGTCTTGGTAAGGGATTGTAGGTGACTTCATGCATTCTATGTTGTGTTTTTTTCTTTTTTTATTTTAAGACATTTTTTGCTATAGGACCCATGCGCTAGCCAGAAAGACAGGAAGCAAGAAATTGCCCCCCAAGGGGGATGGCCATGCCACAATCCCTTCTTCTCCATTTTCCTCTCAGGATTTTGGGCACGCCCCTTCATGCACCCAGCATGAGTTTTAAACTGCCAGGTCAAGGACTCGAACTGTAGTCGATTCTGTGGGAGTCCAGCAATGTAACCATTATGCCATCTGCTGGTTCCCATGCATTCTGTCTTTATTCTCAGAGAATAAACCACATGTCAGAATAGACTCATTGCCCTGTTCTTTGGATACAAATTTTAGGACATGACTCGTTTTATAATTTTGTAGAAACTGTCAGTGATCTGTGTTTTTTTTAGGTGTTTCTGCTTTCCAGAACACACACTCTACGGATACATCAGAAGTGAAATGCCCTATCCGGAATTTACTATTCTGTAACGTTTTCATATTTAGAAACGAACTTAGTCCATGCATAAAACAAAAGCAGAATCAAACGAACAGTAACAACTAGTATAGAGAAGCCCACGGGGTTATTTTATGAGAAAGCTGAAGATTCAACCCAACCACACATTTTCTTTTAGTCTTTCTGCCTCCAGATTTCTGTAAAACAGAGCTAAATGTTTCTCAGAATTTCACCACACTTGTTTTGTAAACACACTGCAAACCTGGCTGAGGAAAACTCATTGCCTAAATTATCTTTGCGGAGTTAATGTGACAACCCCAGGAGAGCCCACCAACCAGCTTGCAGGGGAGCTGAGGCAGGCTGTCCTTCATTAGAAGATGTAAGAGGCACCAGGAGCCAGCAGGTGGTGTGATGGTTAAAGGTCTGGACTCCCCATGACCAACCGTGGTTCGAGTCCTGGACCTGGTGGCTTTCTCTCTCTGTCTTTCTCTCTCTTCCTCTCTCTGTCTTTCTCTCTCTGTCTTTTCCTGGTCAGATATTTAAAAATAATAATAATAAAGTTAAATAAAATAATTCCTTAAAAAAGTATTTTTTTAAAAAATGCAACTCCAAACAGTGGTAGAACCTGCTCTGACATTCTATCATTCCAGTGCTGCTCCCAGCTTTAGTCTGGACAGATATTGCGATTGGATGATGATAATTACTTTACTTTTTATCATTTTCTTTCATTATCGATTTTCCTGAAATACTGATAAACTGAAGTTTTCATCACATGATATGTACAGTGGAAAAGTTAAGAAACGGGAGGACTAGGAAGGACCCTGCGCCCCCATTTTCTGACTTCAGCTTTCATCTTTTGAAGCTAGTATCTGGGTAAAGAGTCATCATTTGATTTCAGATCCCGCAAATAAGGAGGTGACTGGAATTACCAACAACATTATTATATAAACTTAAAAAAAAAGCATTTTGAAAAGAGGGCAATGCTGTCTGATGCTTCTGATCTTAGAAAAGGCTAAAAACCCTTGTGCTAATGGCCCTGTAAAGATAGAACCTTCCCAGGAACAGCAGATGGCATGGTGGTTAAGGCACTGGACACTCCCACATGGTCAACCAGAGTTCAAGTCCTGGACCTGGTGGCTTGCTTTCTCACTTTCTCTGGTCAAGTTAAAATAAATGAATAAATAAATGAAAGTAAAAAGAAAGAACTTTCCCTTTCATATACCTCAGAAACATACCTCAGTTTCGATGGAAGTTTAAACTGAAGCACAGGAAATAACCCTAGACCCTGCGTTACATCAGCCCCACCGCTTGTACACACACTGAGACTGGTGAAGTCTCTAGGTTAGGAAGAGGCCAGAGAGGGAGGCTGTGTGGTGGTCACCAGGAACTGCTGCTGGTGGAGTTATAATGCCAGTCCCGGCATTCTCTTCACCCAGGTGGCCTTAGTGAGTGGTTCTTCATAGCTCTCTCTACATAATGGAGGGGTGGTATTAATTTTATTATTTAGAGAGATTTTTGCTATAGGCTGTATACATTCACCAGAGAAATAGAAAGCAAGAAATCACCCCTGGGGGGGATGACATGCAGTGGTCCCTACTCCTCCATTTTCCTTTTGGGATCTTGGGCATGCATGCACACCCACCCAGTGTGAGTTTTAAGCCACTGGGTCTGGGACTTGAACCACGGTGGACTACTTGGGAGGTCAGCAATATAACCATGACGCCATCGGCTGGCCCCTCTCGGTGTAGTGAAAATCACATGAAGGATCTCATGACCGTTATGGGGTGCTATCCACCTATTTGCTAGTGTTGCTGTCCTTGTCATCATCACTGCCCCAGCAGGACACGTGGTACTGGTTCTTTCCAGGATTCCAAAAGGAACTACGTCGATGATCGAATATATACAAGAAACCGTGGCAGGAACCAATCCTGGCCAGACTGGGCAATTCTGATGTGAACTTGTTCCACTTACAAAGCAGAATTAAAACTCTGGGTGATTGGCCAGCCGGTGGTGCAGTAGTTCAGGTTGGATCCCACATGGCTGTCTCTGTGGTTCGAGTCCTGACCAGGAAGCTTGAACACACACCTGGCATGTGTGCATGCCAGCTCATATCCAAGGAGGAGGATGAAGAGAAGGGATTGTGGTGTGGCCATCCTTTGGGGGGGGGGATTTCTTCCTCTCCCTCTCCCTGTCTCTGCAAGTGTCTGTGCCCTATAGGGAAAAAAAATCCAAAAACCAGGCACTCAGTCATCCATTTCTGATTTTCGGTATTTCTGTGGCCGCTTTTCCTTCAGTCTTTATCGCCTGGCTCCTGAGTGTGCAGTGGTGTGTGGGACGCGGTCTGTTCTGACAACTCCAGAGGAGGTGGGAGAGTGAGACCTGATTCTAGGTGCATGCTGTCATTGTCAGGTGGCACTTGCGGTTTTTCCGAATCCCTACTCTGACATAAACTGGAGGCTAGTCTAGGAGGTGTAGACCTGGCAGCTGCTCAAAAGTAGGTGCATCATTTAGCTTTGGTGGTGGGGAGGCTTGAGGGTTTTTATTGTTTAGCATTGAATTTGAGCTAACCAATCGACTTCTCACAGTAGGCTATTTTTAAAGGCAGTGGATTTCAGGAATAGTGTATTTATTTTTTCAAAGCACAATTCGAAATTAACAATATAAGACTAAGACATTTTATTAATCCATAATTATAGATTTTTATTAGATTAGTTGCTGTTGTGGCCCAATCTTCAAAAGGAAATGGTGCATGAACATATTTTACGTTAACTTGGGCATAGCTTTCAATTTGTGAGTCTGAAATTTTCAGGGTTACTATTTCTTACCCGATATACACAGTGTTTTTATTTTTTAAATCATTTCCCTAAAGAAAGAGCCAGTTCCCTAGCAGTTCCAAACTGAATATGTAATTTAGACTTGGTGGCATTTCCGCACTAAAATAATAAAGACAAGATCAGTTTCCGTTTTCTTCTGCAGTGAAATTTTTCTGAATAGTTTAGCATTGCATCACCAGGATCTGAGACCTGAAGGGATCAATCTTGCCCCAGGCCTGCAAATGCAAATGCAAAACTGTTTTCATTTTGGAAATAATTATGCTGCTCTATCATTTCCATGGTGTTTTATTTTGTTGGTTGCCTATAGATTTTTAAATCATGAATGAAATAAAACCATGTTCCTAGAAGAGAAATCTTCCTGTCTCTGTAACGCCTCGCCACTTTTTGTGAAGGGTGTATTGGCTACTCGGAACTGGTTTTTGTGTGATGTGATGATAAGAGCCTTCCTCCTGATTGTCATTCATTTGCTTGCATATCCATCTTGCCATTTCTAAATGTACACGAAGCGTACTAGTCACTGTACTGTACATCCTTAGTATTTGTCATGAAGAAGTGTCTTTATTTGCATATGCATGATTTTCAATAATATTTGCATAAGAGAAAGTCAGGCATTTTGATCACTAGTAATCTTTCCATGCTCGATAAGGTTTCACATTTGGGCATGATGTTTTTCCCCTCTTATTTATTTGTTTGTTTTTTCTCTCATTTTTATACTCAGGAGGTATCAGTAATTGCCAGTACTCAAGATTGCAAAATAATGAGAACCTCAATCGAAAGTTGCCAATGTTGATTGGTAATTGGTCAATCTAGGGATACACTCAGAATCTAATTCTCAATCCAAAGAGGTTAAACTTACCCATTTCACTGTAAATCCTTCTCTCTGTTCCCAGATGGTGGGAAGTAACTGATCAAAACTCCAATGTGTAACACACAACACACAAGACTTCCAAATCCTAACAGAGAGCTGTGTGTTTTGTTTCTGTGTGATACACATATGTATGTATATGTGTGGGTATGTATGCACATATGTATATGTTTTTGTGATACACATATGTGTGTGTGTGTGTATACACACATATACATGAAGCTGAAAAACCAAAGGTTCCATTTTCAGAAAAAATGTTATTTTTTTATGAGCGTGAACAAGCTTTTCTCTTTCCTCCCTGTCTCTTTAGTTCCCCCACAATTAACCTTCTTCTGAAATGTGTGCTTTTCCCTCCCTGAAAAGCATGCTGAGGTCCCTGCGTTCTAAGGGAAGCCACAGCCACCTGTGGCCACCGAGGTTTGGCTATGTATGCGCAGTGACACCCCCTCCCCAGTCCTGCTTTGGATCTGTGCACCCAGAATCCACCTACTTCTTGATTTTTCTCATGGATCATCCTCAGTCCCTGAAGATCACATCCTAGACCTCCTATCTGCCTCATGGGACATGCCTCAAAGCGTCAGGGTCTGTTAAGGACACCAAAACAGGTAGTTTATTGAATTCACAAAACACACACACTACTCGTGACTTACCATGGTTGTGATTTTCTTCTTCTTCAGGTTTACAGTTTAAAACATGGTTAGAAAGCATAGCCGTGCTCACTGTCTTTTACCTGAGACTTGCAGTGAGATAGTGCAGGCATGAAATCTTTTCCTCTTGGGAAGTGTCACCGGGTGTTTCTGAGATAGAGTGTTTATTCTGCTTCTAGTCACACACGCTCCCAGAGAGAGCCACTGCCTTCTGGTGACGAGTCGGAAGCTTTCTGCAGTGGGAGGAAGCTGGTGCTGACTCTGAGCCTCATTAGTTTCTGTTTCTAAAGATCTGATTTTGGACTCCCGTCTTAGGCAAGGAGGGGTGGCACCTCAAGTAGAGAGAATGGAAAGAAATCACATCTCCCGCAGCCATGGGGACACGTTGCCCGTTGAGACCAGCATTCCATCAGGAGTCTTCAGAACGGTTAGCACTTGCTTTCCTAATTATCTTCCTGGAAATAGACCACTAATAACACATTCCTGACATCATATAGCTAAATTTATTGTCTTGACTTTTTCTTTATGACTACCCTGGAATTGATTGTCGCAGACAACACACCCTATCCCGTTAGCTATGAGGTAGAAGGATTGAGGTGGTTACGCTGCATTTCAGGATAATTATTTTTCCAAAATTTATTAAAAATGGAAACAAAACAAGTGCTTTGGATGTATGTTGCTCTTCTCTACATTTTAAAATTCTGAAAGTTTCAGGCTTCCGTGGTTCTCATCAATAAGATGATCATAGGACTTATTGTCCAAATCAAAACATTTTGGAGATTGAAAAGAGACTGTTTTAAAAAGTGCCTCCAGCTGGGAAGCGCCCAGCGGACCGTAAGGGAGTATTGTCAGCAGAACCTTCTGTTTGTCCCCTGGAAGCGATTGTCTGGCTTCAGGTCAGCGTGGCTTCTTAGTGCAGACCCACGATGGTATTACCTGGGATCAACTCTGCTTGACGTTCTCCGTTACTTGTTGTTGTTGAGGTTAAGTTTTACAAACACCAATACCATAGGGTGCGTCGTTTGGGAAGGGATGAGAAACAAGTGGGTTGCATTTTAAAGCAGCGTGTCTCACAGTATTTTCACTTGTCATGAGAGGACCAGGCTTGCAGTGAACTAACCTGCTGTCAGTTAAAGTTGAAAGGAATGAAAACACCCAGGACTCAGCTGGTGGCCACGAGAGAATTATATCGCAGTAGCCAAAAATTATGCATACCCCTTCCTTTCACTTAGCATGGAGAGAAATGTCGGAAATTAGGGACACTCCCAGGAGGATGGAGTCCATTGGCGTCTCTCTCCCTCCTAAATACTAGCAAGTGTACAGGAATCAAAATCTGATTAAAAACCCAATTCATTTTCCTAAATAGGTTATATCGACTATACTGAGGTGTGACATGCCGTCAGGTGTCCTGAGTGGGAAGGATTAATACACTTTCATTTCTGTTTTCATCACCTGTTTCAGAAAGAGAAACACACACAGCTAAACAAAAATACACGTGGACATCTTAGCCCACACCCAATGCAGACGCATGCATTCAACATTACATATGTTGTTTTAGAAAGAATATCCAGTTGGCTCATATGTTTCATGTTATTTACAATAATGTAAGCAACTTTATTTTAGTTTTTAGTGGTTCATTTGTAATATATTTTAGATACTGTAATATTATAACATAAATACACAAAACTAATATTTGTATATTTAGCTTGTATCTTGAGACCTAACTAAACTCACATTTTATCACTTTTAGCATTTTTTTTTGGAGACGCCTTAAGATTTTTTATCTAGGCTATCATGTAATTTGTGAATAGACGTTTTTCTTCTTTTAGCTATAATAGTCATTTGTGTTTATTGTTTTATCTAGGATTAGAGATATAATGTTAGAAAGAAGTAGTGATGGGACTAGCAGGTGGCATGGTTGTTAAGGTGCAGAACTCCCACTTGACAGACCGTAACTCGAGTCCCAGACCCACTACCTTGAAAATCATGCCAAGTGCATATGTGTACATGCTCAAAATCCCAAGAGAAGAATGGAAGACAAGGGACTGTGGTGTTGATCACCCCCCGGTGCATGATTTCTCACTTTCCTGCTCACTCTCTCTCTTGTGAGTGCATGTGTTCTACAGCAAAAATCTAAAGAAATTTTTTTTTTTTTAAGTGAGAGTTGGCGTGAATCCTTTGTCCCAGACCTCAAGGAAGAAAAAGTGAGAGTTAGCGTGAATCCTTTGTCCCAGACCTCAAGGAAGAAGCATTCAGCCTTTTATTACTGAATATGATGTTGGCAGTGGTTTGAATACATGTGCCCACTTGTTCAAACAAGTTATATTTTTTTCTGTTATAATGAAAGTATGACAGTTTTGTTAAATGTTTATACTTCACATATTGGAAAGAGAGATTTTTGCATTTGAAAGAAAGAGAGAGGGAGACAGAGAGACAGCAGGTGAGAAATGACCCCCAGGGAGGATGACCGTGCTGCCATCCCTTCTGCTCTTTTCTCCCCTTAGGATTTTCGGCACACACACTCATGCACCTGGCATGAGTTTTAAGCTGCCAGGTCCAGAACTTGAACTACAGACAACTATGTGGTAGTCCAGTGACGTAACTGTTATGCCACCCTCTGGTGTCCATATTTTTCTTTTTAATTCACTATTATGATGGATTAAATTGACTTTTAAAAACTTAAACTAACTCTGCATCCCCAGGATGAGCTGCATGTGTCCATGATACAGTTTTCTGCTTGCATAATTCAACTTGGTTAGTATTTTTAAGGGTCTTTTCATCAATTTATACTGGTACTCTTGGCCTGTCATTTTCCCTCTCTTGTTATGTCTTTCCAGTCTTTGAATCATCAAGAGATAGGTGTCAGTAAATTTAAAAATTGGCAGTGTTTTCTTACATAATTTTCTTGAAAATTTTGTGTCCGTTGGAAGTTTTGGTCTCTTTTCATTTGAAACAAATCACCAGTGAATTCATGGAAGCATTGACATTCCTTTGGGGAATATATTAATCTAAACATTCAATTTCTTTAATAAGGTTCTCAACATTATCTATTTTACCTCGAGTCAGTTTCAGTAGTTTCTGTGTTTCAAAAGATTGGTCTCAGGCCAGGAGGTGGTGTTAAGGGCAGAAGTACTGGACTCCCACATGGGCCTGCCACAGTCTGAGCCCCACACCCCAAGACTTGGAAATCATGCCTGTCACGTGTGCATGCATGCCCAACATCCCAAGAGGAGAGCGGAGGAGAAGGGCTTGTGGCCATCCCCCCAGGGGTGATCTCTCACTTTCCCTCTCTCTGTCTCCAGTGAGCACACATGCCCTAGAGCAGAAACCTAAAAAACGAAGACCTGTCTCTTTCATCATCTGCACTGTAGAACGTATTGCTGTGAAATCGATAGCAGTAATGCACTCAGGCTTTAGCGTCATGCCATCAGGCTTGAGCGTCAGTGGGGTCTGTAGTGCTTCAGCTTTCCTCATTGTCTGCATCATTTGTATACTGCATTCATTCTCTTCCTCCTATTGGACTTACAGAAAGTCCATCACTTTTCTTGAGCTCAGTTTTTAGTCCCATTGGTTTTCTCTATTGTTTTCTGTGTGATTCATGTGTTCTCTTTGTTCTTCCTTTCTACTTCCTTTATTTTAATTCGCTCCTTTTCCCTTTATTCTTAAGGCAGAGCCTTACAATATTTGACACCTTCCTCCCTCCTAGATGTACGTTGGTTCCTATGTTAGTCTGTTGGACTACTGTAACAGATTACCACAGACCCCATCCTCAACTCCTGGAGGCTGGACGTGTACCATCGGGGTGCTGGTCAGCACAGGCATGTCCCAGGGAGGGGCCTGGGGTGCAGATCACCAGCTTCTCTTTGAGCCTCACATGGTGAGAAGAAGAGAGCTCTTGGGGGTCTCTTTTGTAAGGGCACGTATCCCATTCATGAGGGCTTCACCTATGTAATTAATGGCCTCCCAAAGGCCTCACCTGCTAGTACTATCATATTGAAGATTAGAAGCCAACATAGTGGAGGCAGCAGATGGCGTAATGATTATGTCTCTGGACTCCCATGTAGTCAACCACAGTTTGAGTCCTGAACCTGGCAGCTTAAAACTCATGCTGGGCGCATGTGCATGCATGCCCAAAATCCCAAGAAGAGGATGAAGGAGAAGGGATTGCAGTATGGCCATTCCCCCTAGGGGCTGATTTCTTACTTTCTCTCTGTCTCTCTGGTGACTGCACACACACTATAGCAAAAATCACTCTTTAAAAAAAACAAAAACAAAAACAAAAACAAACCAGAAGTCTAACATGTTGATTTTTTAACATAGGAGGAAGACACAGTCCAATAGAGTTATACATCCTAAATTTTTACGTGTCACCTTTTAATTTTTATTCTGCTCAAAATATTTTATTTGATATGTAAACTTTTCATGTATACTGTAAGCTTTCAGAAATGCATTTGTTTCATTTCCACATTTGGGGTTCTTTCCAGGTATTCTTATGTTATTGATTTTTACTTTAATTCTGTATTGGCTAAAAAATATATTACCTATGTTTTGAAGCCTTTAAAAATCACTGAGACTTATCACTTGAAATATGATCTATGATGGTAAATATTTTGCATCCACTTAATAATACTTTCCAGTCACTAGTGGGTGGAGTACTTTATAAATATCAGTTATGTCAATTTAGTTGATGGTGTTGTTCAAGTCTTCTCAGTTTTTACTGATTTTCATGCCGACTTTTCTATCAATTACTGAGAGGTGAGTATTGATAACTCTGGTTGTGCCTTCGTGTCCTGTCGGTTTGGACGTCCTGCATTTTGAAGCTGTTCCTAGGTGACTGCCTGTTTATACTGCCCACGGCCTTCTGAGGAATCAGCCCCTTTGTCACTATACGTGTTTCTTTTTAGGCCTGATATTTCTTAGGTGCTTTGTATACATAAGTTATACCAGAGTCTTGCTTTTTTTTTAATGCACAATTTTATTTTTAATTAACTACGTATGTAATTTACGCTCGAAGGAATTCTCATTATTCTTCCTTTGCGTCTTTTATTGTTTTCTGTTGTTCTGACTGCATTTTTTGACAACCTTTGAATTGACATATTGTATAATGATGTCTTAACTATGGTCTGCTTAGTTGAACATCTGTATTTTTGTTTTTCTCGTGATTCTAGACATTACAATATAATTCTTAAATCTTACGTGGTCAACTTTCAAATAATACTCTATTACTTTACAAATTATGTAATTACCTTGAATTGGAATAACTCCATCTACCTGCTATTCGTTGTGCTATTATTTTCATTTGTGGTTATTGTTTTAAACTCTTTCTTCTTTCTAAAAGAGAGCTAATAAAAAGAAAAAAAAAAGTCTTTTCCACTTACACATGTATTTGCCATTTTAGGCACTCTTGTTTTTTTCTTAGTGTAGATTCAAATTTCCAACTGGTATAACTTTTCTTCTACTTGGAGAATTTTCTTCAGCCATTTTTGTATCCCATGTCTGAAAAGTAAGAACGATCAAAGTAACAGTGAGAACTCTCCATTGAGTTGATGATGCATGGGCAGATAGAATGTAGGCTGACAATAACACAAAGTTAGGAAGGGAAGAAACTGAGACGTGCTGTCATTTCTTACATCATGGGGGAAGTGGTGAAACAGCATGTCAAAGTAGTACAGGTTAGTTAAAGGTGGTGACCATAAACCATAGAGCAAACTGTAATAAAATGAAGTCAGTGGCAGTTACAGCCAATTAGCCTGCAAAGAAGGAAAAAAATCATGAATAGCATGTATTTCAAGAAATAGAAAACCGCGAAAAAAGCAATGTACAGTACAGCAAATAAAAAAGCAAACTGCATGATGCAAGAGTAAACCCTTGGGGGAACCAGCAGTTAGCGTAATGGCTATGTTGCTGGACTCCCACGTAGTCGACCGCGGTTCGCGTCTTGGACCCGGTGGCTTAAATCTCACGCCGGGCGTGTGTGCGTGCGTGCCCAAGATCCTGAGAGGAGCATCGGGGAGAAGGGATTGCGGCGTGATCATCCCCCCTGGGGGGTGATTTCTCGCTTTCTGTCTCTATGTCTCTGTCTGTCTGGCGAGCGCACGCGCCCTATAGGGAAAACCTCTCCAAAAATAAAAAAAATAAATAAATAAAAAAAAAAAAGAGTAAACCCAACCGTATCAATTATCATGTTAAATTATTTGGTCTAAACACCATAATTAAAGGCAGTGATTATCAGACTGTAAACCAAAAAACCAGACCCGACTGTACTCAGTAATAAGAAACCTACTTCAGAGAAAGGATATGAATGAGTTAAACGTAAAATAACAAAAGCTGATATATCATATTAATCTCTATCTAAATACAAATGAAAGGCCTACCTATAAAAATGTTAGACCTAGTAGATTTCAAAGCCCAATATAGTATCACTTGTAACGGGAGCAATTTCATCATTATAAAATGGTGAGATCAAAGGGGCGGAACAGCCCAAAACGTCTCTGTACCTAACAAAGTGACCTTGGATACAAGATACAGAAGCCAAGAGTGCAAGGAGAGAGAGACCAATCCATAAGTATCCTCAAGGTTTTAGTCTGACTTCAGTAACAGCCAGAACAGGAAACAGAGAGCCAGAAAGGATTTGAGGGGAGCCAGCAGCTGCTGTGGTGGTTAACGTGCCAGATGCCCACGGGGCTGACTGCAGTTGGAGTTTCCGGACTGACAACTTGAAAATCATCCTGGGCATGTGTGTGTGCATGCTCAAAATCCCAAGAAGAATATGGAGGAGAAGGGATTGCAGTGTGGCCATCCCCTCTCAGGAGTGAATGATTTCTCACATTCTCCCTGTTTCTCTCTGGCAAGCAGACATGCCATAGAGCAAACACCTTTAAGAAAAGAAAGAAGGAGTCTGAGGATGTGGAAATATAACTAATCAACCAACTTAATCCAATTGATGGTACAAAACAATGCACACAATAGCAGCAGATTTCACACTTAAAAAAAATGTGCACACAAAACATTTATGGAAATAGACCGTGTTATCTGCCATGGAGTAAGTACCAAGACAGTTTAGAAGATCTGGGTTAGTATAAATATTTCCTAAGTCAGAAATCATCCCCAAATACTTGAACGTTAAACCGCATGATTCTGGATAACCCATAGGTCAGAGAAGAAACCTAAAGGGAAGTTTACCAAAATTTGTGGAATGAGGGAGGCAAAACCTACAGGGAGATTTATATCGGTGACCTCAGCTCTTACTTGAGAATCTAACAACAAAGAACAAATGAAACTAAAAGTAAGAAAAAGATAGGAATCACTGGCCATCGAAGGAGAAATAGGTAAAACATGGACAAAATCAAAGGCTGGTTACTTGCGAATATCACTAAAAATGGATTAACCTCTAGTCAGTCTAATCAAGAAAAAAAGTTTGATTTAAAAAATAATATCTATAGAGGAAGTGACATCACTGCGATACATTACATTTTTTTTAGAGTTTTTTGCTATAGGGCACGTACATGTGCTGGAGAGAGACACAGAGACACAGAGACACAGAGAGTGAGAAGTCACCCTCGAGGGGGACGGCCACATCACAGTCCCTCCTTCTCCAGTCTCCTCTTGGGATTCTGGGCATGCACACACACATGCCCAGCAAGAATTTTAAGCTGCCAGGTCTGGAACTCGAAACGCAGCCGACTGTGTGGGAGTCCAGCGGTGTTGCCATTATGCCATCTGCTGGTCCCAGGACACCATGTATTTTAAAGGATAATAAAACATAGAGAGAACTTCATGCCAATAAATTAGACAATTTAGGATGAAATAGAAAATTTCCTCAGAAGACACAAGTTACAAGTGCTTACATTTTAAGGAATAGATAGCTTGGGCAGCCTTTTATCTATAAATCAATCCGATTTTGTAATTAAAAACCTACCCGCAAAGAAGGGAGCCCGAGGGTGGCACAGTGGTGAAATGCAGGGTCCGTAAGTCAGCCCTGTGGGAAGGGTCCCAGTGCAGTCTGCAGACCTCTGGGGGCTGGGCACAGGCTGCAGGGCCATGCTGGGCTGGCTGTGGGCAGGGGCGGATTGCCGCGCTGGGACGGTGTTGGGCGTGCTGCCTCTCTCCCTCACTCCTCGTCTCGCTCACTCATGGAAGATGTAAGTGGGTAGACTTTGCAAAGGACAGAGAAAAGGGGGCCAGCAGGCGGTGTGGGGGTTTAGGCACTTGGATCCCACATAGCCGACGTTGCCGTTTGAGTCCCAGACCTGGGGCGCTGACAATCATGCCAGGCACCTGTTCATCTGTGCCCAAAACGCCAAGAAGAGAAGGAAGGAGGGACTGCGGTGTGAAGAACCCCCCTGGGCGTGGTTTTTCACATTCCCTCGCTCAGTCGCTCTCTGTTTCTCCCAAGTGCATGAGCCCTATGGCAAAAAAAAAAAAAAAAAAAAGACAAAGAAAAGAAAAAAAATTTCCTCACAAAGATATCTCTGGCACAAATAGCTGTATGGGTAAAATTTTTAAAATAAGCAAATAGATTAAGAGAAAAAAATAGTACTATTTTTCACAACATTTTTAAGAGTATTGGGCAGAAGAGCCTTCTCCCCATTGATTCTATGAAGCCAACATTACTCTGAGCAAAACGAGACCAAGGTACTACAAGAAAAGAAATCTAGAGGCCACTAGCCTTTATAAACATAGATGGAAGTGTTCCTAACAGAATTTTAGTAAATCAAACTCCCCAGTACATGAGGTTACTATATAACTAAACGGGGTTTGTCCCAGGAAAGCAAGACTGGCTTTACATTTGCAAACCAATCAATTAACTCACTATTTTAACAGACTGAAAAGAATAACAATGCGAGCATCTCAACTGATGCAGAAAAATCACTTGATAAAATGCATATTATTCCTGATTTCTTTAGCAACTTACAAAATTAGGAAAAATGGGTTACTTCTTCACTTAACGTAGTATTACATTAAGAGTCAAAGAGTCAAATCTCTTCTGTGAGTTCAGGAACAAGGCAAGAACACTACTTATACTGAGGTCTCTAGACTATACAATTAATAAAGAAAACTGCAAAAACTGGAAACATGGAACCAGCAGATGGCATAATGGTCACATCCCTGGACTCCCACATAGTAGACCTTGGTTTGAGTCCCGGACCCAGTGGCTTGAAACTCACACTGGGTATGTGTGTGCGTGTGCTCAAAATCCTGAAAGGAGAATGGAGAAGGAATTACGGTGTGGCCATCCTCCCAGGGAGGTGGCTTCTTATTTTCTGTCTTTCTGTCTCTCGATTTCACTGTCTCTCCAGTGAGTGCACAGGCCCTATAGCAAAAATCTCTCTTAAAAAAAAAAAAGAAACAAACAAACAAAACACTTCTTAACTGGGTGAGACAAAGTAATACTGTTATTATTCATAGATGACGTAATAATTAGTATATTAATAGAGAGTCTACAAAAATGCTATTGAAACTAGTATGTGGGTTTAGTAAGGTTACCGGATATATGATGAATGGACATGTATCTCCATATGCTAAGTATGAACACTTGATAATTAAATTAAAAAATCATTTATAAGGCCAGCAGGTAGCAGAGAATGTAAGGTGGCTGGATCCTTCTGGCTGACTGTGGTCTGAGCCTGGGACCTGGCAGCTTGAAAGCTGTCCTGGGTGTGTGTGTCTGCATGCCCAGAGTCCCCAGAGGAGGGAGGAGATCTGACCATGGCCATCCCCTTCGCAGGGTGATTTCTCACCTTCCCTCTCTCTCTGGCTAACACACGCACCCTATAGCAATGTTAAACATCATCATCATCATAATCATCATAATAATAAAAATAATAAATAAAAACAGGAGTGACGAGAAAGTGTTTATTATAATAATGCTTTCAATCACACGTGTAGGATTAGCGCGTTGCTCTGTGTGTCCATTTTACCCCACCAGGAAACATTTTAAAAATTGATTTGCAGGCAAACTAAAGTGCATTTTGGGGGGGATGGAGAAGTATTTGGGGGCACAAGCGAGGAAAATAAAACTGGAGGAGGAAAAGTTAGAAAAGAAGGCTGTCAAGGAAGGAAAGGTCCTGAGTGGAAGGGAGCCCTCCGGAAGGACAGGACTGCTTTGTGGTCTTCTCTGACAGCCTTCCGGGAAAACCAGTCTTCAGCTTACATTTCCAGGATCACATTTCCAGGCTCAGCATCTGTGGTGCCCGGAGCACCGTGCCTGTAGGGAGTGACAGTAGCCTGAAAGCTCCAAAGCCCAGGGAGGCTTCAAGGACGTCCTAGAAGGTGCCCCTTGGGTGCACATGCGCCGCCAGGGGGCGCACTCGGCACCGCGGGTCTCGGGAAACAGTGAGGCCCCCTGAGTATTCAGGTGTTTCATGCATCAAGCTTTTGCACGGACAATGAGGAAGATTATTTTTGCAAGATAGCTGTCTATATGGCGGCACACATGCGTTTATATTGTTCTTGGCATCCAGGCCCTTTTTACTGCATTTCGTCAAGCTCGTTTCCTTTCTGAACAGAGGCTGCATACAACAATTGCACGAACAATTTTGCGAACTCTCTCCAGGGGCCTCTCCTGAGGCCCAGCCTGCATGAGATCACAATATGAGAATACAGCTTGGCTGGGATTTTATTTCAGTAAGTGATCTCATTCACTTCAGGCACTAATCATTTTAGCAGGAGAAAAATACAGCCCTCCAAACTCTCAGCAGG
>NW_006159611.1:2926516-2983712 GCF_000334495.1 Tupaia belangeri chinensis | reverse complement strand
GGAAAAATAAGGGGAAAAGTATGTCAAAATGATCTCGTGGAGGTCCCCAGGGAGTTTTGCACTGAAAATTCTCCACTTCTATATCACCCGAATGGACATAAGTCTAACATAACTGCTGAAAGATATATGAGAAAATCAACTGGATGCAAACAAATAAGATTCCAGGCCGAGAAGCTGACTTCCCTGGTCTGGTTTGGTTACAGTTGACGTGAAGAAAGCCACTCACCCTCTTTGGACATCTTTCCATCCTAAGAATATACCATGTGCATGGACATCACCTGCAGGTGAGAAAGGTTATAATCTGTTTCATAGCAAGTTTGAAATAGGTGACTGTGTCTCCCTGATGCAAAGTGTTTTGATGGGAACTGTACATTTCAGAGAGGGTCTGCTGGCCCGTGCACCTGGTTTGACTTTATTTCTATATTTGGGTGAGCTTCATCTTCCCAACTTCAAATCTGTCCCTTTGCTTATATCTGATTAGCTACTGTGAAAGCTTTCCCCCATGCATGCAGCAAAGCTTTTTATGAATCCTGCTTTACAGGGAGAGAGATTATTTACAGCGAAACGGAACAAGCCTGCAAAGCACATTAAACCCAGAAATGAAGTTGGCTTGATTCTGTGTCCCATAGTAAGCACATCAGGAACAGATTCAAGGAAGTTCATGGAACAACTGTATTTTAAACAAAACTACATATCTGCTGGTAGATGGAAAAGAGCAAGAGGATGATTAGCATGTCTGTAACTGCATGTGTCACAATCGTAATTCTTGGATTTTCTGGACAGAATCAACCAGTTTTGGACAGAATGCAACTCCGTGTATGACAAGTCAATTAATATCAGACTGGGGACTGTCACGAAGGTGCTCCTGGCCAGAGGCTCCTGTGGATCCGTAAAGCCTGGATTAATGATGAGCTTCTCTCAGCATCTATGATCGGGCCTCTGGCGATTACAACACCAGCCCTCACTCTTCAGCACATAAATTACAGTGACAGGAGCCTGTGTGTGTTGAAAACCCATGCCCAGAACCTACCAACAGAGCCAATGCAATCAACCCAAGTCAGAATTTTCTTATTGAGTACCCCACCCAAGCCATGACTGGTCTTTCCTAATCGAATTGGAAGTTGGTGAAGAGTTTAATCTGCCTCTACTCAGCTCTGTCATCTGTGCTCATGGTTCAAGTCTGAGCCTTTCTACTCAGCTAGAATTGAGGCTCTTGTGCCCTCACGACTCCAGGAGTCTCTTTCTTTGACCTGACCCCATTGCTTAACACTCAGCTCCATGTGCCTTTGGGAAACCCAATACAAAGTTCTCATTTTGTCTTCTCATTTACGAGCTCTTCCTTGAGCAGCCTTTCTCTTCTCTACCTTGAGGTGACTCTTCCATGAAGACATTTTCCCCTGAAGTGCTTTCATTCAGGTCTGTGATTTCCCCACCTTCCCATGGATCTCTCATCTGGGAAGCAAGTTGGGATTTTCCTGTTTGAATTCTACACTATTTCTCCTTTTCCATGGGGTAAAAACCCCACCCCTTGAAAGCTCATGCATTTCTGTGTATCCCCCTCAGAGTCATCCATGGGTTGTCAACCACTGTGCTCACACATTAGTATTGTCATTAAGTTATTATTATTTTCCCGGTTCAGTTAGACCCGTAGTTTGAGTGGATTCAGCCTTCCCTTTGATGATCCATCCAACATGGTAGCCTCTCAATTCCTTTATGTCTTCTCGTCCTGACCCAGTTACCTCCTTCTCCCATTGCCATGGTCACATTCCAGACCTTGGTTCTTTTTGAAATGCTTCCGCTACTGGACTTATCTTTCAGAAACTTGGCTACAAAGAAGAGAATGTGAGAAGTTGAGAGATGCATTTATTTATTTAGTCTTACGCATGAAAGTTTCACAAACACATTTAAAAAGGGCCCAGTGAAGAATGAGTGGGGAACAGTTATGAGAGAGGATTAATGATGGTGAAAAATGTTTAAGAAGAATGCAGAAAAATCACAAGAGACTAAATAGGAGGATTGCATTTGGTACAACTATGCCTTTCAAAGAGGTAGAAAAGAGATAAGGACCAAAGTCGATGTCCATGGCAAGCTTTGGGACTGCGAGCCTAGTGACTTTGAAGTTCTCTGCAAGGATAAAGTAGAAATGTCCTGTGGGGAATGAAAAAATGGGAGCGAACATGAGCCAGAAGAATGAAAGAAAACTGTAAGGACTTGGCAGAGAATTACCGAACCGTGTTGCATAGGCAGGGGGATATCCAACCGTAAGTATGTCAGAGCAGATGATGCAGGAATAGCAACTTGGTCGACATTTGCAACAGAAGACAAAGAAGCTACGATTGCTAGTGGGCGTGTGGTCCATGGGCAATGCCCTGCCTTGGGTGAGGAAGGAAGGAATGCCATGCACAAACGCTAGAAGACCAGGAGCCATGGGAGGACTCAAAGGATGAAAAGCCTCCGAAATCTAGGAAAATGCGGAATGAAAACAGAGAAAAGCAGAAAGAGTAAGACATAGGGAAGATCTAAAAAGTCTGAAAACATCTCCATTTCTTGCTCACATTAAATAAGGGGTGGGCTTCCACTAACCAGCGTAGGATTATCATTTCCACACAGAAAGTTCTTAGGGACTCCCAAACCAAAAGCACTCGGTGAGCACATTTGAGTGACACAGTTCGTTTGTAATTTGGAAACCGACTGCATGTTCGACCTAAGTCAGGTGGGATCTCTAATCCAATAGTTTGTTTAAAAGGGGGTAATGGGGAGGACGTTCCTTCAGTGCCTTCAGTGGAAGCAATGCGAGAGCAATCCCACACGTAATTTATTTAACCACAAATTACCTCAAATTCCCCACGCCATAGCAAACAAACAAATGGCATTCATTCCTTGAAACAGTGAATGAAGGCTGTGGAAATTGAATCAGTGCCCTTTGAAACATTCTTGTTTCTATTTCATGCAGTATTTTACTTGAAAATTAAGATGTTTTGACATAGACAAAATGAAGGTATTGTCAGGTATAGGTAAGAATCAAACCAAGAATTAAAGACAACCACAAGAATAAGTTGAACAAAACTATCATAATTTTAAAAAAAGAACCACTATTTTCTACCAGAGGGAGAACGGGAAGGAGAGCAGTGATGGCATCCTCAGGCTTTGTGACGAGATGGATTTGTTCTGTGGGACTCAGGCTCTGAGGATGAACGCCATGGATCTTCTTAGAGAGCTTTCTCTCAGAAAGCCTGGAAAGCCAGCATTTGGAAATATTAGCTGTTTGATAAAAAATGTCTTGCAGTCATGCTTTGTCCCAGGAAATTGATAAATAGCAGGTGTTTGCACTGCATTTTCCAGCAGGTAGGATTCTGGATAAACAGCTTTTAGTCACAGGGCAGAGTGTGTTAGGGCTCGGCACTGGACTGCTCTAGTTCACTGGGGACTGCGGCTGGAGTTCAACTTACGCTCCAAGGAGATACACACTTTGTGTTCTCAGGGAAGTCTCCAGTAGACTGTAATCTTCACAAAATGCAGTCTTAGTGACAAAAAAAAAACCTTGGCCAGAGCTATCAAAGAAAATGAAATACTGCCAAAGTCAGTCCCTCTGGGTCAACCTGGAGGGCAGTTGTTTGGAAACGTATTTAATGACAAAGATGGAGTGCAGCAGTGACAAGTGTTCTGTCCAAATTTATTGAGAGATAACAAGAGGAGCGGTCAGCTCGAGCATTGCCTGCCCTCGGACTAGTTAGGCAGAAGGAGGAGTGACAAAGGAAGCTTTCTTGCCGTGGGTGTCAGTGGTGCAGCCCTAGCACCACCTTGCAAAGGCATGATACAGTTGTGAATGAGCAAATTATATCATCTTTTTAATCTCTGCTGGGGTAACTCTTATCATGATCAGTCTTATCTAGAGATGGGTTAAGTAATCTGAACCCCTAGAATGACAGAGAAGAAAATAAGCAATGAAAACACTTGTTTAGGGGATCAGCAGGTGGCATGGTAGTGAAGGTGCTAGACTCCCACATGGCCACCTGAAATTTGAGTCCTGGCCCTGGTGCCTTGCTTTCTCTCTTTCCACCTCTCTCTCTGTCTCTCCCTGATGAGCACATGTGTCAAACTTAGAATAATAATAATAATCAAAAAATCATTTTTTAAAGTTAAAAGAACTGTGTATATTTATAAGCAGAAAGAGTAAGACATAGGGAAGATCTAAAAAGTCTGAAAACATCTCCATTTCTTGCTCACATTAAATAAGGGGTGGGCTTCCACTAACCAGCGTAGGATTATCATTTCCACACAGAAAGTTCTTAGGGACTCCCAAACCAAAAGCACTCGGTGAGCACATTTGAGTGACACAGTTCGTTTGTAATTTGGAAACCGACTGCATGTTCGACCTAAGTCAGGTGGGATCTCTAATCCAATAGTTTGTTTAAAAGGGGGTAATGGGGAGGACGTTCCTTCAGTGCCTTCAGTGGAAGCAATGCGAGAGCAATCCCACACGTAATTTATTTAACCACAAATTACCTCAAATTCCCCACGCCATAGCAAACAAACAAATGGCATTCATTCCTTGAAACAGTGAATGAAGGCTGTGGAAATTGAATCAGTGCCCTTTGAAACATTCTTGTTTCTATTTCATGCAGTATTTTACTTGAAAATTAAGATGTTTTGACATAGACAAAATGAAGGTATTGTCAGGTATAGGTAAGAATCAAACCAAGAATTAAAGACAACCACAAGAATAAGTTGAACAAAACTATCATAATTTTAAAAAAAGAACCACTATTTTCTACCAGAGGGAGAACGGGAAGGAGAGCAGTGATGGCATCCTCAGGCTTTGTGACGAGATGGATTTGTTCTGTGGGACTCAGGCTCTGAGGATGAACGCCATGGATCTTCTTAGAGAGCTTTCTCTCAGAAAGCCTGGAAAGCCAGCATTTGGAAATATTAGCTGTTTGATAAAAAATGTCTTGCAGTCATGCTTTGTCCCAGGAAATTGATAAATAGCAGGTGTTTGCACTGCATTTTCCAGCAGGTAGGATTCTGGATAAACAGCTTTTAGTCACAGGGCAGAGTGTGTTAGGGCTCGGCACTGGACTGCTCTAGTTCACTGGGGACTGCGGCTGGAGTTCAACTTACGCTCCAAGGAGATACACACTTTGTGTTCTCAGGGAAGTCTCCAGTAGATTGTAATCTTCACAAAATGCAGTCTTAGTGACAAAAAAAAAACCTTGGCCAGAGCTATCAAAGAAAATGAAATACTGCCAAAGTCAGTCCCTCTGGGTCAACCTGGAGGGCAGTTGTTTGGAAACGTATTTAATGACAAAGATGGAGTGCAGCAGTGACAAGTGTTCTGTCCAAATTTATTGAGAGATAACAAGAGGAGCGGTCAGCTCGAGCATTGCCTGCCCTCGGACTAGTTAGGCAGAAGGAGGAGTGACAAAGGAAGCTTTCTTGCCGTGGGTGTCAGTGGTGCAGCCCTAGCACCACCTTGCAAAGGCATGATACAGTTGTGAATGAGCAAATTATATCATCTTTTTAATCTCTGCTGGGGTAACTCTTATCATGATCAGTCTTATCTAGAGATGGGTTAAGTAATCTGAACCCCTAGAATGACAGAGAAGAAAATAAGCAATGAAAACACTTGTTTAGGGGATCAGCAGGTGGCATGGTAGTGAAGGTGCTAGACTCCCACATGGCCACCTGAAATTTGAGTCCTGGCCCTGGTGCCTTGCTTTCTCTCTTTCCACCTCTCTCTCTGTCTCTCCCTGATGAGCACATGTGTCAAACTTAGAATAATAATAATAATCAAAAAATCATTTTTTAAAGTTAAAAGAACTGTGTATATTTATTTAACAAATATTTATCGGTATCCATTGGTAGTCAGGTTCTGTTTTAGGTGTTCCTAATACATCCATGTACAAAATAATGAAACTACTGAATGGTGTTTACAATCCACCTGGGGATGAACATTCTAAATAAATGAGGCAGTACGTTAAATAGAGTATTTAGGGGCCAGGAGGTGTCATGGTGATTAAGGTCCTGGGCTCCTACATGGCTGACTGCAATTCAAGTCCCAGATGTGGTGGCTTGAAAATCACACCAGGCTTGTGTGCATGTGTGCCCAAAAATCCCAGAAGGAGAATGGAGGAGAAGGGATTGGCCACCCCTTAGGGGAATTTCGCATATTCCCTCTCGCCGAATATCTCCAGTGAGTGCATATGTCCTATGGCATAAAAGAAGCAAACAAAAACAACTGAGGCAAGATACAGTGATTATGACGACTCTCTCTAGAACTTGTGATGATTGGGTGGTCGATGTAGCCTATGAAAAGCTCAACATTGTTTTAACCTAACCATAATAGCCCCTGTTCATATTTTATAATAAAGATTTGTTGTATTTTCTTAGCAACAAAAATCACCCAGTTGCAAAGACTTAGGTAATAGTTATCCTTGACATAACCATAGGTCTGATGGGATGGAATAAAGTAAATATGGAGTTCAGAGATAAGGTTCTCTTATACTTACATAGCTACAACAGCTTATGTAGCGACAAGTTGAAATTAAAGTGTGAGTTTAGGGATTTTTATACCCAGCCATTGACATTAGGATTTTGTCTCTTGTACTTAATTTCTTGAGCTCTGATGCACTACATGATTTGTGGTGCCCAGGCAGTTGACTTCCTACTGAGGTTACACAGGTGCAGGCCTACAGTCCTCCAGGTGAAGTACAGAACACAACCCCTTCATTATAATCTGATAGAGTTTACATTTGGGCCAAGATATGTGTCAGGTTTTAACACATAATCTTCTACTTGACTTTTCTCTCAATTCCATACAGTATCCTTCTAGGGAGCTTCCACAGTCACAGAAAAACAATACTTTGTTTGTTATATATGTTTATGTATATGTGAGGAGATTTCAAAAAGTTATTAGAAAATGGCAATGACAGTTTATTTTGGTGCCACAAAGTTGAAACCCATGCATAGGTTTTTCATAATATACATTTTCAAAGATCTTTCTGAAAACCTCTCATATCTCAAATTGCTATCCAAGTAGTAACCTGATTTATGACTCTGTGTGCTAATGGTAATGGTCACATACCCTTTTCAGTGATAATTTATATGTGCCAGGCACTGTTCAGCGTTGTACATGTTTTCTCTCATTTCATCCTAACAATATCAGTAATAACTGTGCCCATCCCTCCATCATCTCTCTACTTACATCCTGAATTATCGAGTTGAAGAAACCAAGTTATGATTGACTTATGCAGAATCCGAATCTTAGAAAGAGCAGAGCTTGAAGTCCTCATTGCCAACCTCCAATCCTCACCGCTTAGCCTCTCTTCTGTAGTACTTTCAACTGTCTTTTGCAGAAATCCTCTTCAGTCCTTCGAGTGTGCTTTCTGGTGAGCAATCCCGATGTCCTCATTTCCTATGGTTTTCCTAGCTGATTTCCCGTGGTCAGCTAATATTCTTCATTTTGTTATCTGATGTAACTCTTCCACCCTTAATAAAATTACCCTGCTTTCAGATCTCCAAACAGCTTACTCATCTCATTCCTCCTGTCACTCTCTTAGTGCACATTTCTGGGACTTCACTTAGAAGACACTACACAGTCGGCCCCGGTTAGGTCACCTAGCAGCCAAGCCTTGTTTGTGACAAATACTAGTAAGAATCAACCTGGCCGTGGGTCATGACGTTGTCTCCCTTTTGTGGATAGTACTCATGTTTAAATGTACATCCGTTTTGGAAATGGATGTTCTTTTTTTTAACAAAGATTGTAGTCCCTCAGTTATAGCCTATAAAATATCTTAGTAGTGAATTCTTTGCTTTAAATAGAAAGAACTGCCTACATATTCTTTTAGTCTTAACCTTCCCTACTTGTCCTTCATCAGTGAAAATGTTTTAGGTCAAGGCGAAGGGACAGCAGTAACAGAACCGCAATCACAACCTTCGTAATATTTCACCCAGTCTCCCATCAGGATTAAGCGGTCACTTCACAGTGCACTCAGTAAATGTGAGGTGGGATTTATAAGCTGTGTGAATGGATATTGTCTCTGAGCATCACTGAAATGGCCCACGTCTTACTCTATGTCTACAGCTAGTACTTAAATTGTGGAGAGTTAGTGGAAAGAGATGTTAAGTTCCATCACAAAGTTTTAAAGCCTTTTAATATCAAAAGGTCTGGAAGCAATCAACGTGTTTGGAAACAGAATTGCCGAGATCATTAATTCATTCATTTTCCCCCCTAAAAATGGCAATATATTTATGCCACACCTGCATTGTCATGGGCGTTAAGGCAGAGTGCTAAGTTAGGGAAAGGAAATACTATCCCTTCTTCCTCTTCAGAAGGGGATCTGGCAAGCACACAGGCCCCAAGACAAAAATCTCTAAAAAAGAGCTGAGAACTGCTATTGTCCTTTCCTCTTGTCTTGTCTTTCTTTTCTCTTTAACCATTTTTTTTTCTTATAAATTTGTAAAACTGTAAAGAGTAGACAGGCATTTTTCTATAGTCTCGAGCTGTAACAGCAGAAACACCAATTATAATGAGAAAGTAGAATACAGGGTTTCTTTCAGGAAGTGCTTTCTGTTCATTTTTATTAGAAAATATATTTCATTGTGTATGAATATAGTTTATTTATATTGGAAATTTTGCTGTTGCTTATTAAGTGTTTTCATATATTAAATGCTAGTTATTAATGATCTTTTTGGAAATTAACTATTGAACTTCTATTACAGTAAATTAAACTAATTAGGGTAAATACTAATGAAGTCTTGCAAAGGCAGTACCGTATAGAACTTTATTTCTTTTTTAAGCAAAATTGTACTGGATAGAATTATGCACATCCACAGAAAAGTGAAAGGTAGAAGGATGTTCTAGTGAAAGAAATAGCCACAGAAATGCCCAGATACAAGAAATGAACAATGAAGTATATCAGAAAGCCAGAAGAGCGTTGGTGTTCTCTAGTGCCAAGTCTAGAGTTTAGATGGCAGAGAATGGAGGTGTAAGTTGTAAACGTGAGGCAGGTTGAGACAAGAATGATGCTTCAGTTTCTTGACCAAAAATGAAGGAAAGAAAGAAACCAAAAGAAAGGAAGAGAAAATAGGATTGTCTATGAAGAATAACTGGACCAGACCTCCTAGGAGGCCTAGAGAAAAAGTCACTAGGTAAACTAACTTTTGTGTCCCTGAAGATTCTGCTGCATTTAAAGGCAATGAGTTTAGAAGATCAAAATCAGAGAGAGGGTGTTGTTGGGAACTGAGTTATGTTTCTCCAAATTCACCTGCTGGAGCCCGATTAATCCCTCATGTGACTGTACTAGAAGACATGGCCTTTGAGGTGGTAGTTAAGTTTAAGTGAGGTCATAGGATGGCACCAGAATTCCATAGACTGGTGTCCTGAAAGAAGAGGGCAAGACATCAGAGCTCTCTCTGTGAGCGCCTGGACTAAAGACCATTGAGAAGGTGGCTGTTTACAAGGAACAAAGACCTCACCAGGAGCGCCGTGACCTTGGACTTCAGGCCTCCTGAACTACGAGGAAACGCATTTCTGTTGTTTAGACACCCTCCTCCCCAGTCAGGGTCACCTTACTGTGGCAACCCAAGCTAGGATTGACCATGTGCTTTAATTACCATGGGAGGAAAGAAGACAGATTGTAGCACATGCCAAGGTTGGAAGTTCTGCTGTTATAGAATGACTCATTGGGATTTGAGGGGGCCAAAAAGTAACCATTCCTCACCCCTTCCTGAATTAGGAGCAAGTGGAGAGCGAGCAATGGGTTGTGGAGATGAAGATCGCGGTATCAACTTTGTTGCTCAGATAACTGGAGGTCCTCATTTCCCTTTGCTGTGTGAAGGGTTCATCCACATTATACTCCTGAATTAGACAACTCAGCACGCATTATGTACACGGTAGATGACCACACAGCAGTGAACAGGCCAGATGGCAGCCTGTTCCTGACAGACCTGGCTCCAAAGACAAGAGGGAATACTTTCCAAGGGCTGTCATACGGAACAAGTTACTAAAAACCCGGTGGCTTGAAATGAGAGACTCGTACTCCCTTCTGGAGGCTGCAAGTCTAATCACGGTGTCGGGAGATGCGCGGTCTTCCTAAAGACGGTTCCTTTCTTTTTTCTAGCTTCCTGTGTCTCCCAGAAATCCTTGCCATCTCCTGGTTTGTAGCTAATCATTCTGATCTCTACCTTTGTCATTACATGGCTTTTTTTTTCTGGAGTATCCATAAATCCTTTCTTTTCACAAAGGCACCAGTCACTGGATTTAGCCCACCATAATGACTTTATCTTAACAAACTACGTCCATGGCAACCCCGTTTCCCAGTACACTCACATCAAAGTTCTGAGCAAACGTGAACCCCCAAGCTGGGCTAGTCATGCCCAGATACTTCCTCAAACTCCCTAAATACATAAGTCAGTTCTCTAACGAAGAGGAAAAGATAAGGAAAGAATGAGGAGAACAGCCAGGTGTGTTACTCGAGTGGACATCCTGCCGGGCAGAAAAATGAGATCAGGAAACTGGAATTTACCCAGTTTGAATTCGACTTTTTGTTTGTCAGATCCATTGCCCTGGGCCTTTGGTCTGTGCTCCCTGACTGGGTGCTCTCCCTTGAGGGGACAGGTGACATTCCATGGAGACAGGCCCTTTCGCCCCCACGTCATGAGCTCCTCCCCAGAGCCCAGCACTGCTGCTCTGGGTCTCCCTCTGCTCCCGGGGGTGCTCAGCATTGGCCTCACAGGGCTCCGAAACGGACCAGTACCGCACACGAGGTGAAGGCCCTATGATCCCTACAGCAAAAGCATCCCTCATTCTCTTTGCCTATTTCCAAAGCATGCCTGGTTACACCGTGTAAGGCTGTGCACCTATGTTACACTGTTCAGTTACATGACAGCCTAAAAGATTCTCATAACCAGATATCAACAATATAGAGATAGACTCAGCTGAAATATAAGCACCCCTCCTTATCATATTTCTGAGGAGAAACTATCATGTGAAGAGTAAGATCCTGGAAGATCTAAGTCAATAGAAAACAAATACCATAATACTTGTTAATGTCCAAGTAAAATACATTTCAAAACAATTTTTTTTCCCTTTAACTATTAAGTTCAAAGAATGTCTGAAATCTTCAAGTTGAAGTCTAGAAATCATCATTGGATTTTTTTCAATATTTATTTGAGTTTATTTACTTATTTTATGAAAGTGAGTGAGAAATAGAAGCACCCTCAACAGGGGCCCATGCCGAGCTCAACCCCTTGACCACACGTGCACCTGCGTGGACAGGCTGAGCAGGGAACCGAGCCTGCAGCCTTCCAGGGAGAGCTGCTTCACTTCAGCCGCACATTCCCACCCCTCTGCCAAGGTAGCCTGGATGTGGTTTCTTAATCCTCCCAAATCTTAGAAAGGTCCTAAATTAGATGCTCGAAGAGGGTTCAACAGCATCAACCAGTCAGTCCCTCCCTGGGAGGAGTGCGGTTCCACCGGCCCCTCTGTCCTTCCCTGGGAGGAGCGTGGTTCTGGTGGCCACTCTGCCCCTCCCTGGGAGGAGCATGATTCTGTTGGCCCCTCTGCCCCTCCCTGGGAGGAGCATGGTTCTGGCGGCCACTCTGTCCCTCCCTGGGAGGAGCATGATTCTGTTGGCCCCTCTGTCCCTCCCTGGGAGGAGCGTGGTTCTGGCGGCCACTCTGTCCCTCCCTGGGAGGAGCGTGGTTCTGGAGGCCCTTCTGAGGTTTGATCTCACTGCTATTTCTCATGTGTCCGCATTTGTAGGAAAAGCTTCAAGTGTCCACTGGAAACACAGGAATTAATTTTTTTAGCAGTAAGCCACGTTGTCATGAAATGAAGAAAATGAGCCAATTTTTGACTTAAAGGCCATTACCCTGAACAAAGGAAGGTCCCCAAAACACTTTTAAACTAGACTCGTGTTACCGTCCGTCGCCTAAGGCTCAGTAGTAACTGAGGAATGGAGGGCACATAGAACCTTAAAAAAAGATCATCTTTATTCGAGGCTTACCAGGTTGCCAATCATTCTGTCCCAGA
Organism: Tupaia belangeri chinensis; assembly: GCF_000334495.1. Classification (NCBI taxonomy): domain Eukaryota; kingdom Metazoa; phylum Chordata; class Mammalia; order Scandentia; family Tupaiidae; genus Tupaia; species Tupaia belangeri. Next base: position 2,971,678 of record NW_006159611.1, on the reverse strand, counting down.
GGTCTCGCCTTCACGACGTGCGAATTAAACTTCAGTAGGAGAAATAACTCGCCATGGAATTAATTATGGCACTATTTAAATTCTTAATCTTGGAGAAAAGTCTTCTCTCTCGGCGTGTAGATAATCCTGCTATCTTGGTGTGTCAACATTTTGTAGCGGTGTTAGGGCCATCCTTCAGGGTCTGTTTTCACCTAGCGCCTTCGGAGTGTCTCAATTTCTAGTTCCCCTTAGAACACTGAGTAGCCAGTGTCCAGGAGCTCTGTCGAACATGGAATGTCTGTGGTAACAACACGTACCTCCCAACACACACGGACACACATGCGAGGGGTGCCCAGACTTCCACATAGACACACATATGTGGATACAGACCCAGACACAGAGGGACACACAGAGGTTTATACACTGACCTACACATGGACATGCACAGACACACATGGATGTACACAGAGGCATACAAACACCTACACAGACACACCAGAAACACACATGGACACACACACATGTGGATGCAGACCAAGACACAGAGGTTTATACACTGACCTACACATGGACATGCACAGACACACATGGATGTACACAGAGGCATACAAACACCTACACAGACACACCAGAAACACACATGGACACACACACATGTGGATGCAGACCAAGACACAGAGGTTTATACACTGACCTACACATGGACATGCACAGACACACATGGATGTACACAGAGGCATACAAACACCTACACAGACACACCAGAAACACACATGGACACACACACATGTGGATGCAGACCAAGACACAGAGGTTTATACACTGACCTACACATGGACACGCACAGACACACGTGGATGTACACAGAGGCGTACAAACACCTACACAGACACCAGAAACACACAAGACACACCAGAAACACACATGGACACGCACAGACACACATGGATGTACACAGAGGCATACAAACACCTACACAGACACACCAGAAACACACCTGGACACGCACAGACACACGTGAATGTATACAGAGGCATACAAACACCTACACAGACATACCAGAAACACACATGGACACACACAGAAAGGCGCGCAGGGGTGCAAACACACCCCCTGTCCTGATGAGAAGGTGCTTTACTCCAGGCCTACCATCGCTGCTATCAGCTGTGGCCCGGCGGTTTTACTGCGTCGGACTCCGAGGCAGAGTCCCTGGCCCCGGCTGGAGCGTCCTCCTCCGTGGACTGCCTGAGGGAAGCCGCTGATGTCGCACATGGGCTCTGTGCCCCTGGAGACCAGCAGTGCTGACGGCTCAGCTCTCTGCTCCTGACGACACTGTTTTCATGCTTAGTCCACTTCTTTCCAGGGGTTTGGGTTTTGAGAAATATTTTGTGGCTTTTTTGCACCTCCTTTATACAGTAACCCCTGGTGACCTATCCCCCAGAGGTTTCCTATTCTTTTGGAGTAGCACTCAGCTGATTTTGAGACAGTGGACCCGGTGCTAGGTTAGTGTCCGGAGACCTTCCTGGGGACGGGTCACAGTGTCAAAACCCTCCCTGGGCCTTCTTTCTGTTTCTCTCTCTCATAGAAGAAATAAATACGTGAACTTAAATTTTAAAAAGTATGCTTCTTGACCTCATGTGGGACTCACAGTTTTCATTACATCTGACCGTCTCCTCATCTTTCTATTTCTCTTGTCTCTGCCCCTCACATTTGTTTCACTCTTCTGAGCTCTCTTACTTATTTATATATTTATTTGGAGAGGTTTTTGCTATAGGGCATGTGTACTCACCAGGAAGACAGAGAGAGACAGACAGAAAGCGAGAAATCACACCCCAGGAAGGATGGCCACACTGCAATCCCTTCTCCTCTATTCTCCTCTCGAGATCTTGGGTAAGCACACACATCCGGCATGAGTTTAAGTCACCAGGTCCGGGACTCGAACCACAGTTGACTACATGGGAGTCCAGAGACACCGCCATTATGCTAACTGCTGGTTCCCTGAACTCTCTTTTATGTGACTCTTCATGGTGAGAAATGTGGAATAAATGAGTCCTAATTTTGATAAAAATATGATGGTTCACACAATGTTTATTCTACCACATCATTTGTGACTTCCATCTAACTTAGAAGTGATCCGATTTTGCAAAACTATGTACCTGTCAGGCTTTCCCACTAGACCTGGCTCTGGCAAATGAGATGTTGCAGGTATCATGGGAGATGAATTCAGAGATGTTCGAAGAAGTCAGGGTGGACACATTGTTTCCTTTGCTTCCCTCTCTTCCCCCTTTCTCCATTCCTGGAAGGTAGACTCTGCTCCTGCGCACACAGCGATCAGTAGACAGCATTTATGTTTGTACACAGGAGAGATCTGCTTTATGTACAACAGCCGTTGGGCTGCCGTTCACACAGGGCGGGCGTCCATCTGTGGTCGCCATCGTCCTTACCTTCGAATAGCATGTCCACCCTTCCCGGTGCCTCTGCGACCTTGCCCAGATACCTTTCTAGGACATGGAAGTCGGGAGGCCACTACATCCCCATGTGAATTTTGAAACTCATCAATTATTACTTTAATAATGCCGTGATGTTCTTCCCAGTCTTCCCTTTTTAAATCACCCCGATGTTATGTAAGAACTTGGAAGAGGACCCCAGTCTTCAAGAGGATGATTTATCTAGAGCTCTTATTCTATTTTGCTTTAAGAGGGTGACATGCAATTGCTTTCTGTATTTGGCTGCCCTTTGAGGAGTCATTCCAGTTTAATATTACTATTTTTTAAAACTGTGTGAGGACACACATGCTCGCCAGAGAGACAGAGAGAGTGATACAGGGGGAGAGCGTCCCCAGTGGGGTGTAGTCACGCACAATCCCTTCTCCTCCGTTTTTCTGTTGGGTTGGGATTTGGGGGATGCACACGAACATGCCTGGTGTTCTTTAAGCTGCTGGGGCTGGGATTCCAAGCACAGGGTCAGCCCTGCGCGATCCGGACCCCTTCACCAGTAAGCCACAGGTCCAGCCCACTTCAGCTTATTAATGGAGATTTGGTCTCTCTTCCTTCTCACACAGTTCTTTGCGGACCTAGACTTAATTGCTGGTTAACAACAACTACATCTACCTAGCCCTGCTAGTCCCCTCTTCAGGAGAAACGGACCGCCCGCAGCTCGCTCCGGCCGTTGCTACATCCCACTTTGCCATCCAGAGCTCATTTTTCTCTGCATGTCTGTCCGGCCAATCTTGCCAAATCGCAGACTTTTCCTGCAGACATAATTCTCTCTCCACTTTAATCAGCCTGTCTAGTTTTATTTTTCTTTTACTCTTCCACTGCTCCTACACTGATGATAAGACAGAAGCATAATGTTCTAACCTCACCAATTTCCCTTTGATTCCCTTGTTTTTAGAGTCAGGGATTTCCAGGGATAGGCATTTTAAATTGCCTTCTTAGCCTCTGGATTTGCAATCATTTCTCTCCCTGAGTCATTCAAATTATTCAGAGAGGGAATTTATTTGGCCTAGACTTTTTTTTTTTTTTTTTTAAGGTTTTTGCTTTAGGGGAGAGAGAGAGAGGTGGGGGGATGGAGAGAACGGGGGAGAGAGAGGGGGAGAAAGAGGGGGAGAGAATGGGGGGGAGGGAATGTGAGGAGTCACCCCCTGGAGAATGGCCACACTGCAATCGCTTCTCCTCCATTCCCCTCCTGGGGTTTTGGGCATGAACACACACATGCCCAGCGTGATTTTCAAGCCACCAGGTCGGGACTTGAACCACGGTTGGCCACGTGGGAGTGCCTCAGCCACGGCGCCTGCTGCCCCCCTTATTTTGTAGCTTACTCTGTCTCTTCGCTCTCCAGTCAGCTCAAATGCACTGTTCTAGGTGATGGCCTTCTCTGGCGTTACTCAGGTGGAAGTGAGCCCCTGGAGTCCAGAGGAACTCCTTTCTTCATGAGAACTGTGGGAACCATCTCCCGGAGCAGGTATGGGCTTGCAGACTCTGATGGCATTTTATTTTTCTTGCCAGTGGATGCAGGCACATACCAGGGAGAGGGAGAGAGAGAACCCCCGTGAGGTGTGGGCAGACTGAATCCCTTTTCCTTCAGACCTCCACCCCATCAGGATTTGGGGCACGCACACAGACACCTGCTTCTGGTGTGCTTTGTAAGCTGCCTGGCCAGAGGTTCAAACCGTCGTTGGCTCGGTGGGACCCAGTCCCTTGGCCACTGTGCTGCAGACCTGGCCCTCGTCCAGTCGTCCAGTGAGACAAGTAGAGCTCCGAAAGGGGACCCTGGGGCCAGGGTAACCACCACAGTGACCTCTGTACCCTGGTGCGTGTGGACACACAGGATGCATCTTGCTCTACTCCAGAGAGAAGTTGCACCCACAGACACGGATCAGTGAAGGCGAGGCCATTCGAGACGCACGTTTTCATAGGTTTATACGCTAACGGCACATTTTATGAGAATAAAGAGTCCTGGGGACAAAAAACATTCATAAACAAGGATGCAGTGGAAGGCTGGGTCACGAAATTCCTAAGAGGACAGAAGGACTTCAGCGACCCAGTGCAGGGTGAGCCTCTGGGTGGTGACCAGGGTGTCCGGAGGGTCAATGTGACCCAATGCATTGTGGGTCCTGAGCACAGGTGACCTCGTGCACTCCAGTAGCAAGTTCAATCTTTACTTAGCACATTCTTGAAAATATTTACAGTGGATCTAGGAGTACTTTTGTTCATATTATATATTGCCACACAATACCCAATTTACTCTGTGGATTGGCCAGCATATACACAAGAAAAACTAATTTTATTTATTTAATGATTTCTATTTGTGGAGTGGCTTTTCTAGTACATGAATATCACGCATAACAGCTTAACCAGAGATCCCACATTCTCTTACTGCATGGCCTGTGCTCTCGCATGGCCTGTGCCCTCAGTGGGCCGCGCAGGCCTGGAGACCAGGCTGCATTTCCCAGGTCTGCCCCTCTGGCTGCTCCGATGACACGCAGCGGCTGCTCCGCCCCGGCCTCCGTGCTGCTGAGCAGGTTTGTCTCCTTCCTTACTCCCAAATGGAGGCAGCAGGGTGGAAGGTCTGCAGGCTCCACACAGCCTCCGCTCCCGGGCCCCTCCACACCGACCCGCACGCTCACTTGGTCTTCACGAGGGCAGAGCTCGACCTGCCACCGAAGTCCTCGCTCCTGCTGGCTGGACCCAGCCCAGCTGTCTTCCAGCTCATCACTTCACTGTGCTTGCCTTCATCTTTTCCTCATCGCTTCTTGTGTGGTAAATTAATTACCTGCACTGACAAATAGATTATTTCTGCTATCTGTAAAATCTTATTTAAAACATGCAGCTTGTTGCCCAGGGTTCCTTGAAATATGTACGTTGGTGTTCTGGGCTATGTACCCGATGGAGTCTGTTTTTACCTGATTGGTACTTGATTTTCAGCCTCTTCCTGAATCTCTCCCCTTCCCAGCCCCCCTCTCCTCCATCTTTTATCTTGCTAGTAAATCTAGGCTCAATCCACAATTTTCTTCTTTCTCCCTACCTTCCGTCCGTAGGGACTTCCTCCAGGTTCAGGGCTGTATTTACCACTGGCCTGGTGTTTGTATTCCTGTATTCTGGGCTTAGCTAACGGTTTGCTTGAGGTCGCCCACAGAATGGTTAGCTAGCACCTCAGCCCATAGAAGAGGAGAGCAGGGGTCTTGTCAACGTCTTCCCGCAGCTCAGTAAGTGGCAGTCCGTCCTTCCAGTCGCTCGGGACCAGACCTTCAGCAGCGTGTGCGACCTCTTCCCCGAACTCCCACCCACCGGCCCTCGGTCGGGGAATCCTGCGGCCTTGCTCTTCGAATTTGGCCCAGGGTTCCCCCGTTTTCCCACCTTCCCACCGAGTCGGAGCCCCCATAAACATGCACCTAGGCTCTCTCGGGAGCCTCGGAGCTGACCGGCTCCTTCATCCCTCCCCCAGGACAGTCACAGAGTCGGCTTTTTTCCTGCTTTTGTTCTTTCTTTATTGAATTTTCTCATGATCGTGACTCCCTTTGTTAATTTCTGTAAAAGTGTTTTGTGATAAGCAGAATAGTGGCACTTCTTTGTGGGGTACAGTGAGATTTTCCAGCACCAGAAGCAATACGCGTGACTAAATTGGGGTTTGTCAGTACTTTGCGTGAGGAGCATCTAAAATCCCTTTTATTTGATTTTTTTCTTCTTGGTTATTCTAGATGTCCAGGAAGGTGTTGTTGCCTGTGTTCAGCATATTGTATTAAAGATGTCAGGCCACGCCCACCTCCCTGAGAGCTCTCCAGTAGTTTCTTGTCTTTTCCACATTAAGCCCCATTGGGTTGTTTTGTTTTGTTTTGTTTGTTTGTTTGTTTTATAGATTTTTGCTATAGGGCACATGTGCTTGCTGGAGAAATAGAGAGAGATGGAGAGACAGAAGGCAAAAAAAACCAAAAACAAAAACAAAAAAACCTCACCCCAAGTGGGGATGGTCACACTGCAATCCTTTCTCCATTCTCCTCTTGGGATCTTGGGCACCCACACACTTGTGTCTGACATGAGTTTTAAGCCACCTGGTCCGGGACTTGAACCATAGTCGACTAACGTAAGCATTATGCCATCTGCTGGTCCCAAACCCCACCATTCTTAAAATTGTCTACCAGTTCTTCTGAGACGCGATCTCTGTCTCTCAGTTCCCCCCACCCTAGCCCAGCACGTTCCTCCCATCCACCGTGGTCTCTGCACTGTCTCCATATCCCAAGGCCCGATTTCTGCTAAGAAACTGCACGCTCCTCCCCCTGGAATACTCTCCCCGAACCTCTGCACGGCGAGCCGCCTCACCTCGCCCAGATGCTTGAATGCTGCCTTCTCAGCGGGCCACCCCACCACCCCGTCCCAACTGCGGTTCTCCGCCTCTGCTTCCCCTACGCCACTCTAGTTCATGTTTACTTTTTGTAGCGCTTTTGCCTCCTGGCATCTTATGAGGATTAGTTATTTATTACATTACTGCACTGTCTGTCTCCTTTCCGTAAAACCTAACTCCATTAGAGCCAGCAATTTTATTAAGTGTTTATCTCACACACGTAGGGTAAGATCAGAGATAGGAATGAATGATTGCACAGAACTCTGTTAGATATTTCACATATACAATGTCTGGTGTGCTGTAAATTCTTCTGTTTTTTGGAGAGGTTTTCACTACAGGGCACGTGAGCTTGCCAGACGGACAGAGAGAGACATAGAGAGAAAAAGCGAGAAATCCCCCCCCAGGGGGGATGGTCACGCCACAATCCCTTTTCCTCCATTCTCCTCTCGGGATCTTGGGCACGCACGCACACGCGCCCAGCGTGAGTTTTAAACCACCAGGTCCGAGACACGAACTGTGGTTGACTACGTGGGAGTCCAGCGACATAGTCATTACGCTAACTGCTGGTTCCCTAAATTCTTAACAAATATTTATTTCCGTCTCTTCCCCATCGTCCTGTTCACTCCCAGCAAGCATTCATATTGGCGATGTTATTGACGAATGACTTCATGCGTGCATGATATCGTGTGGCCACAAAGCCCCTAATGTTGTCCCATCTAGTCTAGAACACATTTAGGACAAACACAATCATCTCTGTGCAATCCTGGCTCGGAGAATTAGGAGGAATTATCCCAGATTTGCAAGATCAGCATCCTGTTTCTTATTTCAAGTGGGATTGATCATGGGGAAGAGTTTCTGCAGGGAGTCAGTCTTTTCATTCTTTAAAGTTGTTTATCAACCTCTGCCATTTTTAACGACCCCAAGCACATTCTTAGCTAAAGACAGTGTCCTTGAGATGGCCGTTGGTTTTCTCTTATTCGGAGGCTCCTTTTCTCCACGCCTACCTTCTCCTTTCTACCTGAATAGGGAACTTTCCAATAAAATCTTAGGCCAATGACTGATTGAAAAGCCAGACAGATCACTTTTCGTATCTCGGCCCAGGTTCTGAGGTCCAGACATGAATCCACTCTGAGGCGTCAGGTTAAATTTGTGACATTAGCGAATTGGAATGCAGCTGAACACGCCTCTGTTAACAGCAAGGATGTCCCCACGGCCACCCTGATTTGGGGACTGCCGGCCTCTGGCGTTGTCTTCAGTCCCAGGGCTGATGGTCTTAACACAGTAGCGCAGGCAACACAGTGTTTGGCCAAGGAACTTGCAGAAAATGTGGGGAAAAAAAAATAATGAGACAAAGAGATTGTAAAAAAAAAGAAAAAGAAAAAGAAAAAGTGCTCCTAAGTAGACCACACCAGCCAAAGTGCAGATGGCAGGTCACATTTCATTACCTCCACTGTAATTAGCACCGCGCTTATCTGAGGTTGCTTCCCAGTCGCAGATTATATGGCAAGCTGCAAATTCTGTACTTTCAAAATCTGCAGTTCAAAGGGAATGTTGAACAAATTGGTCCCCGAGTTAATTTGGCATCTGTTTTAGGTCACGGCCAGTGCTCTGCCTGGCCTGGTTTCCTGCACTCCAGTCCCCACCTCCCTCCCTCCTGCGTATTTAAGCAGATGAAACCATGGGCATTTTTGTGGCGGAGAGAGGGGTTTCGTTCATAGCTCTCTCTGATTTTCTTATTCTGAAAACAATATAATTTGAAGGTTTCCTAGATGTAAGGTATTTTCTTCTAATGATGACAGACTAAAGAAAGGCTTTTTCAGGGAGGGTAGAGAGGATGATCTTAATAAAAGACTAGCCTACTGCCCCAGTTCTCTGCCCGTCCAAGACTCGGAATAATCGTCTTTGTTAGGCACTAATTCATTATCCCTCTTCCCTCCCAGAGTGGATTGAATTTAAATCCACAGCTTGAGAGCTTTATACAGAGGGAAGAGAACTGCCCACACGCACACAGACGCACACACACGCACACACACACACACAGGAGTGTGTATTAAGGGGATACTGCATAGGCATAGTTAACACGAGGCCGAATTGAGAGAGCAAAGAGAAAACTGGCCTGTTTTTCTAGCTAAGGTAAAGTAATTTCTTTCTATTTAAGGTAAAGAGGCAGTCTGCCTCTCAACTGAGTAATACCAAAATTCCTGCCCATCCCACATGGCTCAACACATCCCTACTGGGACCAGCAGATGGCGCAATGGTTACATCCTGGACTCCCATGCAGTTGACCGAGGTTTGAACTGACCAGTGATATAAAACTCACACCAGGCGTGTTTGCATGCATGCCCAAAATCCTGATAGGAGAATGGAGAAGAGATTGCAGTGTAGCCATCTCCCTGGGAGATGATGTCTCACTCTCCCTCTCTCTCTTTCTCTGCCTCTTTCCAGCAAGTGCATGTACCCTGTAAACTAAAAGACAGAACAAAACCAAACAAAATAATAGGACATCTAAAATAAAAATTACCCAGTTAATTAATTAAAGCTAAATAAATATGCAAATTTTATTGTCCAAAGGACTAAAATAGGCTAATGTTGAAATTCTGAGAGTGAAGTTACCATGTCTGTCTGGATGTGTTTGGTTTTGGAAGACTTTGGGATCTATTGACTTATTGTGATGATATTCCACTTCGACCACGGGCGTCAGTGTGAAGTTGACTCACCCTGGCGGTTGTTCTCAGACCCTCCGTCTCCCTATATTTGTCCTATCTGAGCATGAAGCCATCTGTAAATTCCTCCCACATCTTTGCAACAGATATTTTATGTAGTGTTTGTTCTATTTTCAAACAAAGTTTAGAAACATTTTACAGTAGCTGGACTTGCTGGAACAAAAAATTTTTTAAAAATGTATACTTATCTACAGCGTCTTCTACTGATACAAGTTCTCAAAGTTAGACATGATCTCAAGGAAAATATTCAACCCTCACTCCAGTCTTAGGTTAGATCACAGGGAGGCGTAATAGCAAGTGTCCTATTACTACCTCCAAAAGATTTTAAGTGAAACTTTGTAACCAAGAAGAAACATCTAACAAGATACATGGGTCGCCCTCCCCTGTGGCTGTTAAGACACTGGATCTTTACTTTTTGAGTCCAGACTTGGCATCTTAAAAATTATGCAGGGCACATACACATGCATTCTCAGAATGGAGAAGGGATCAGGACCAGCAGATGGCGTAATGGCTATGTCACTGGACTCCCATGTAGCTGACTGCGGTTTGAGTCCCGGACCCAATGGCTTAAACTCACGCTGGACGCATGTACATGCATGCCCAAGATTCCAAGAGGAGAATGGAGGAGAAGGGATTGCGTCATGGCCATTCCCCCCTGGGGGGTGATTTCTCACTCTCTGTCTCTCTGTTTCTCTCTGTCTTTCTGGCGAGCTCATGCACCTTATAGCAAAACCGCCCCCCCACACACACAAAAAAAAAGAATGGAGAGGGGATTACGGTGTGACCATCCTCATGGGCGGTGATTTCTCACTTTCCATCTCTCTCTCTCTCTCTCCTAATCTCTCTCTGTCTCTCTCCACTGAGTGTATTTGACCTATAGCAAATAGATATATATATATGAAACTCCCTGTTTTTCAAAAGCATTATATTGAAAAAGCCCCACAATAGGTGGGAAACAAACAAAGAGAAACAGGAAACCACCGTAGAGGACCTCACTGGCTACCATCAAGAAATACTCTTTGTTGGGGAGGCAGATGCTCATTCGAACTTAGACTGACGATTACTTTCCTGCTGTCAGCCCCAACCGCTGTCGGCAGTGTTGTGAAACCGGAGCGAAGGCTGCGGAGAGGGCCCAGCCAGCCCCTGCTCCTGGTGCGAGGCCGCTGAGGTCTGAAGGGGTCTGTTGCACAGCAGCCAGTAGGCAGAGCGGCCTTGATGCGGATGGTTTTTCCCCAGGCTCTGGAGCCCTGTTTCCGCGTGTGGAGTGCTTCAGCCCTGAGCACTGCACCCTCTGCTCAGCCTTAGCCCTGCCCTCCACCTGTAAAACTTCTTAATTGCACATGCTTTTATAAAATGTTGAATGAGTCTGTTGCTTCTTTGGAAGCTGGCATCACTGCAGAGCTTAAGATTTAAGAACTATTGATGAATGATCTAGTAGCAGCTTCTTTTGGGGGGAAGTGAAAGCTCTAAAATCCCACCAGCCCATAGAAGACACAACACCCTAGAATAGCCAGTGGAATCTCTAGTTTAAATTGGTCCTTCAGCAAAGAAAGAAGCCATCTTTGGCGTAACAGAAACACCACAGCAAACGCCTAAGTCCTGCTTCCCTAAGCATGGTATTGCTCACCCTGTAAGAAGGGTGGTCTCCTCTGATTGTAAAAGAACCTGGAGATTATGTGTAGATTCAGAAATGTCAGCGCTTACTGAAAATTAAAGGGAGGATTTAGAGACCACTTAAGCTTAATTTTTTTAGCATGAACAATTGATAGCTTCAGGTTGAAGATTCTGGCAAAAGCATGAGAAGTAACAAAAGAATATTTTCATGGAAAGCAGATGAACACTTGAATAGAAACAACAGAAAAACCTAAAAACTATTTTCAAAAAAACACTGTGTGTGTGTGCATATGTATGATAACCCAGTAGATGTGCTGTACAAATTTTAAACGAACCAACTACATTTTGATAGTGGTCTCACATTATGTTACATGGTATTTGAAATGGGTTTAGACGCTTCTGCCATGTTGGTAATTCAGTGAAATACATGACCTTCTTCTTAGAGTGACAAGCAGAGTACTAGTGGCAGGAGCAGCTTTGTTCTGGGGCTAAATCAACCTGGAGGGGGGGGGGCAGTTGACATTGCCCAGAGCAGGGTTAAAGCTTTCTTAACAATCAGTGTCAATGGGACCAGCTGATGATGCAGCAGTTCCATCACTGGGCTCCTACGTAGTAGACCACGGTTTGAGTCCTGGACCCAGTGACTTGAAATTCACACCAGATGTGTGTGCATGCATGCCCAAAATCCCAAGAGGAGAGTGGAAGAGAAGGGATTGTGGCATGGCCATCCCTCTGGGGAGGGAGGGGTTCTCACTTTCTGTCTCTCTGGAGAGCACATGGGTCCTATAGAAAAAATCCGCCCCCAAAAAAGTCAGAAACCACCCCCACTGAAGTAAGTGTGAAACATCACTGAGATTCAACTTGCCAGGGTTTTTCTTTCTTTCCCCTTCCCTGTCTGACCAGCCAATGCGGATTCTCCTACATGAGCTGAGGCCCTTCCTGCTGGAGCCCGGGCCTTCTTGGAATGTGAATCCTCCAGCTGAGAACTGCTGCCCTCTCTCCCCGCAGCCAGTGTGGCCAAGTGAATTACACTTTTTTTTTAATACAGTCCGTTATTCTTCCTACCTTGCCTCTGCGCTCTTAATTCAATGCCAAAGACAAGTGCCTTTTCTTGTTTAGCAGGAGTGCTGCAGAATGGAATTTTTACTGACGTTTCAGTATCTCCTTGTCTTTGGTACAACAGCTTAGAGCAAGGGAATCTCTCAGTCTGTCAGTTCAAATATTTTAGTGTTTCTTCATTTAATTCACAATTTAATAAATGAGACATCTTTGTTAGCTAGTTTGAACTTCCTCGGGTTGGTTCTGTTGTATTGTTTTTGAAATGGTTTGTAGGTTTGTTGGTTCGTCTATTACGTCTTTTCAATGGAAGGTTTTAAGACCAACTTCTAATATGCTTGTTAACAGCAGCAACAAAAACACACACAGAGAACGTAGAGATCCTGCTCCGCTCGGCATTGCATGTTTCATAAAAGCAGATACCGTAGGCCCATAGCTTGCCTAAGCATGTGCCACACTCGACGTGGAGTTCAGAGAGGGAAGCTGGCTCTGGGATTGTGGGTTCGGTGAGCTTTCTAATACATTCCGAGGACACTCATTGACAGTCATCACTCAGCCTTGGAAATGAAGTCTCACAGCTAAGAATTTTTTTTTAAGTGATGGTGCAGGTGCACGCCCATGTGTGAGAGAGAGAAGTGCCATCGGCAGCCTCTCCTCCCACTGTGCCCCATCCCCAGCTCTCGGGACTGTGGGCCTGCACGTCACGTAATGTGTTTCCACACTGACGCAGGGTCCAGCTGCAGCACCCCTGGCTGCCAGCCCTGCAGGCCCTTACGTGCTTCTGCCCCACCGTGGCTGGACCTGTTGTCACTCAACTGAAGGTTTGACAGAGGCCATTTATTTATTCATTTTTAATTTATTTTTATTTCATTTTTAAGATTTATGCCATAGGGCACGTGAGCTCGTTGGAGGGAGACAGAGAGAGAGACAGAGGGAATGTGGGAAACCAGCCCCCGCCCCCAGGAGTGCTAGCCGCACTCCATTCTCTCCCTTCTCCTCTCCGGACTTTGGGCGTGTATGCACACGTACCCTGTGTGAGTTTCTTTTCTTTTTTCTTCTTTTTCTATGTATTTCATTTTTTATATGTTCGACTACGATATATCATTATAGCATGAAAATTGATTTTCCCAGCATGAATACACTACGTATTAGTCCAGTAAAATATGTTATCATCAACAGGTAATTCCCCATTTCTGTGTCCATTACGTGTTTTGCTTTTTTATTTTTCCCCTTGATTCCTTTTCTCTGGCCCCGTGTGCTTTTCGGAGGGCTGGGCGTGAGGCTCAGACCACAGTCAGCCATGTGAGAATCCAGCACCTTACCGTCTACACCACCTGCTAGCCCCCAATAGGGGTCATTTTTAATAAATATTGTGTTTTTTAAAGAGCTTTAATACTCTTCTCCATAAATGGGGGAGAATTCAGCTGGACTAGGAACAGAAGGTACATAATGAATGCCTTCTATTTTCTTACAAATCATGGCAGCAGAGGCTGGACAGTGAGAGACAGAACTCGAGAATGAAGCGGAGAAGCTTGGAAATTCCAGTTGTTATTTCTCTTTCTTGTGTATTACATCATGAAAAGGCAAATGTCACTGAGCTTCCTCTCTCTGTTCCCTGAATTCGAGCAATCAGAACTCACCTGTCGCTAAGAGCATGCATTGCAAGAGGTGTATTAAATACTTCAGAACATGCAGCTTCAGTAGGACTGCTTACTGCTTGAAAACATCACCACCTCTTCCAACATATCTTACATGAACTCTGCTGGTAATTTATTTTCTTTGTTGGATCTGGCTTGGCCTAAATGGAGCTTTGCTTAACAGTGAGGTATTACAGAAGGTTCCTAGAAAGCAAACCCTAGCAGTTTAAATTATTAGCAGTAAAGTACTATTTCTAAGTGTCTTATTACTAGAATTAGTAATTAGAAACTTTATGATTTTGTCAGTATGCATTTAGAAACATTCATTCTTTTTGAAATTACATTAAAAAAGAAATCACAAAACAAACTGAAACCATGCTCTGAATTAAAATGATGCAGTACCATCGTGTTAGACAATGTGTTGTCTGCTCTAATATTTAGCTTGAAGACGTTAATTGTTGATTTCCAATGTTTTCTGAATACATTCTTTCAGTTATGTTGACTTTCAAAACATATTTACTCTTGTATGTTCTTGGAAACACAATTCTTAATGTGCAGAATGACGCTTCGGTAGATCTGATCATTCAGAAAGGAAAAGAGAGGCTCACCTTTGAGAACTGAAAACTTTGCTGGAAAAGGACTCATGGTGAAATAGATTTGCCCTGGCAAAAGTTCGTGAGAGGGGCCCGTTTTGCATATGCCTTTTAAAATGTATAAATTCTGGATGAAAGAGCAAAGATTCATTGCATTTTAAATACTTTTTAGGATTATGAATTTTCCCTGTGTGTTGAGGTTAAAGCTAGTTAAGTTGATACATTCAAAGGAAGAAGCAGTTTAGCATAGCTACTGGGCAGTGCTGGATGCTGGTATATCTCTATTTATTGAACTCGTATCTCAGGTAACACATCTGAAATAGACATCGTGCTGAGTAGTTTCGATGGCATGGGGACCAAAGCTCAGATCAGTTACTGCCCTGCACAGGACCACTGCCCTCTGTAAGATCAAAAACACTGCGTTCTCTCTGATCTTCAGGCCACGATTAGCATTTCCGGAGTGGGAGCCTGCATTTGCCATTGCATGTTCAGGAGCAGTTTTCCCGGGGCTAATGTAACGTGGAGAAAAGCCCAGTGCGATCAAAGGTTTCACTGACTCACTTCACAGTGGCCAGGTTTGGGGATAGAATAAATCATGCTTCTTCTGCAGAAGCGCTTCTGTGGAATTCATGTTCTCATCGGTTTCCACTCTAGATAGGGAGG
Source organism: Tupaia belangeri chinensis (assembly GCF_000334495.1). NCBI lineage: Eukaryota > Metazoa > Chordata > Mammalia > Scandentia > Tupaiidae > Tupaia > Tupaia belangeri. Next base: position 2,956,573 of record NW_006159611.1, on the reverse strand, counting down.
CTTAGATGAAAGGGTAGCACTGATTGATTTTTTAAAAATAAACTTTTTTGTTTTAGAACGGTTTTAGTTTATAGAAACATTATGAAGAGAGTGCTGAGAATCGGCATATGCCAAACTCCCACTTTCCCTAAGTGGGCCACATGGTACCTTCCTTCCAGAGAGTACAGTATGCAACAGAGAAGAACAGCTTGCCAGTGGGAGGCCTGCCAGATCACCTGCGCCCGGTGACGGAGGCAAACGTCACCAGCGATAAGTCACGTTGACATCCGTGTCCCGGATCCATGTGTCTTGCTGGAATGTGTCTGTGGGCTTCCCCTCAAAACCTTTGTCTAATCATGAGAAAACAGCAAACCAACTCTAATAGAGGGCGATTCGATAGGACCCTTAACCAGCCCTCCTCCAACCTGTCAGGGTCTGCAGAAACCAAGGAAACAGAAACTGTCGCACCCTAGAGAGGTGTGCAACATCAAGGAGTGCCTCCCTCTTCCTGCCTCTCCCTCTCTCATGGAAGCAATGAACAAACAAAATTAATTTGCTAGAAGGTGCACACATTCATCGGAGAAAGACAAAGAAAGAGGGAGAGCAGGAAATCACCCTGCCCCATGGGGGATGTCCACGCCACAATCCCCACTCCTCCATTTTTCCCTCCTTTCAGGATTTTGGGCACACACACACGCCAGTGTGTTTTTCAAGCCACAGAGTTCAGGACTCAAGTTGCATGTCAGTCATGTGAGTTCCTACTGCCACCAGCTGGCTCAATGAACTTCTAAAAAAAAAAAAAAGAAAAAGAAAAAATGAAGCCCAGATTGGAGAGTTCAGTCTTGGGTATGGGGTCGGTGGTTTTCTAATGTAGGGCAACTTTATATAATACGATTCTCCCAGGTCTTTGCCTTTCTCTGTTAAAGTGTTCATGTTGGAATTTTGGGATCATTCTAACAGTCTTACAGTTTTCAAACCTGGTTTAGAAATTCAACTTAGAAGTTTGTAAATAACACTGAAGCATTGTCGAGTGGCTATTATTGTATAGTCACACTTTTCCTCTACCTAAAATATTATGGTTTTATTAAATGATTAAACAATGGAATCAAGCCAGGAATCGAGACGTTCTAATATAACAGCTGTCCAATGTAATGTACAGTAACTGAAAATTCTTTTCTCAAAATAGTTCAGGAAAAAATTTAAATAAAATATTGGATTAGTTTTACCTCATTCTTGGCTGATGTCTTTGAAAGGGACCACAATGTACATGTTTGAGAAACTGCCACAAGTAATAAACAAATGGGGTGGAGTTAGGTGACTTTATTTAATCCTCAAAAATTTCTTTACCCTCACTGGACAGACAAGGGCAGTGTCGGCCGGGGGATATTGTACAATTACGGGATGTTGAAAGCGAGGGTGGGAGAGTCAAGTTTGAAAGCACTGATGTTCGCCAGTTATGGGGGTGGAAGGCTGCTGGTCGGGGGAGGCGATGAACAGGGAATTGAACGAGGTTTAATTATAGGATGCCGATCAGTTCAGCTTCGCATGCCGTGAAGCAAACTGCAGAGCTGGATGCGGTGGTCTGTGATCAAGAAGAACTTGTAATTCAATATGAGAGAGATTGTAATGACCTGGACATGGGGCAGGAACACAGAAGTAGGGTGAGGTGTGGTCAAGAACTCAGGGGACCAGCAGTTAGCGTAATGGCTATGTTGCTGGACTCCCATGTAGTCGACCACGGTTCAAGTCCCAGACCCAGAGGCTTAAACTCACTCTGGGCACGTGTGCATGAGTGTCCAAGATCCTGAGAGGAGAATGGAGAAGAAGGGATTGTGGGATGGCCATCCCCCCCGGCGGGGGGTGACCACTTGCTTTCTATCTCTCTGTCTCTCTGTCTCTGTCTTTCTGGTGAGCACATGCGCCCTATAGCAAAAACCTCTCAAAAAAAATAAATAAATAACTCGGGTCATATTCCCAAGGGGTCGGAGAAAACACAATCCAAGGAATACACACAGCAGTAAGGTTTCTCCACGAGTGAGGAATTCGCAAACAAAACATGCTTTATAAGGCCAGATGCCCACATCGCTTTGCCATGCAGCTATGGATGGCTATGTGCTATAGTGGGTCGTGAAACCTTTCAGAGCTCTCAGGATTATGGTGCCGTCAGCAACACTCTCGCCGTTTCCACAGCAGCCAGTGGTCACGGCGCATGGTTGGCCCCACGTGTGACACACGGTCTGCCGGACGTGTGGGACTGGAGCGCCGAGGGGTCAGGAGGATGTCCTCGTCCCTCTCTGCACCTCACCGAACCTAGCAGGAGCCACTCAGCAAACGCTGAACTATCTTGACACTGTGTTACGTGTTCGCTTTTAGTCTATGGCTTAGTACGCGTTTCTCGCTGAGCAACTCTCCATCGTTCTGTAAAACAGACAAGTGGCAGAGGAACAGCTGGAGAGACACCCTTGCAAGAACCGTGTGAGGAGGGGAGAGGTTCCTTCCAACTACGATGTCATGGAAGGCAAAAGGAAGTAAGGTTCAAAACATTTCTTCATCCTTGATATTTCTGTTGCTTCTGTTTTCTTTTCGTTTGGATTTCATTTTACTTCTCTGATCATTCTTTCTTTCCTTCTACTTTTAGATTCAGTTTCTCTTATTTATACAGTTCCTTGAGTTATTTCTATTTTTGATGTGGAAATTTACCGCTATAAACTTTTCTCATAGAACTGCTTTGATGATGTCCCATAAATTTTGACGTGTTGTGTCTCCATTTTTATTTGTCTCATGATATCTTTTTAAAAAGGTTTTAGCCTTAGAGCACATACACTCACTGGAGAGAGAGAGAGAGAGACAAAGAGACAGAGACAGTGGAAGGACAAGTGAGAAATCACCCCCTCCCCCCCGGGGAGATGGCCATGCCATAATCCCCTCTCCTCTATTCCCCTCCTGCAATCTTGGGCATGTACACACACACAGCATGAGTTTCAAGCCTCCAGTCCAAGACTTGATCCTTGGTGGGCCATGTAGGACTCCAGCAACATAACCACTATGCCATCTGATGACCCCTCACGATGTTTTAAAATTTTTAAATTCATTGACCCATTAGATGTGAGGAGCATGTTTTTAATGGCCATGTGTTTTGATTTAGACACTGAAGATACATCTGCATTTGTATAGATATGAGTATCTATCTAGACAACAGTAGTATGAAACTATATAATATAGATAGATAGATCTGTGTTATATAGTTTTGTACCACTGTTGTCTGAAGAAATATGTGCCAGGATTTTGGTCTGACATGCGTTAAGTCTTGTTTTGTGGACTTCCATGTGATCTCTCCGGGACAACATTCCACATGCAACTGCAAAGAATGTGGCTCTGCAGTTGTCGGGTGAAACACTGTGAATGCCTGTTCGGGTCGCGTGGTCCAGAGGGCAGTCTGAATCTGATGCTTCTTTGTTGACTTTCTATGTGGTCTCACCATTGCTGTAAGTGGAATGTTAAGGTCTCCAGCTGTCGATATCCTCGTGTTGTAGTCTGCGCTTCTCTTTAAATCTAGTAATGCTTGCGTCTATGTGTAGGTGGTCTTATTCTGGGTGCACATATATTTACCTTTGTGAAATCTTCTTGCTGAATTGGCCCCTTTATTCTTATGCAATGATGACCTTCTTTGTCTTTTTATAGTTTTTGACTTAAAGTCTATTTTATCTGATGTAAATATAGCTACTCCTACTCAGTCTGGGTTTCCATTTATAGAAGGGTCTGCAAAAAGTTTATGAAAGATGTATGTTATGAAAAAAGTTATGCATGGATTTCAAAATATTTTTGCTCAATATAAACTCATACTTTAATTCCATCTTTTTTTTTTTTACAGTTTTTTTTATTTCCTCTTATATGGAATATCTTTTCCCACCCCTTGACTTTCACTTTGATCTTACTATGTTCTTATAGAAAAATGAGTCTCTTGAAAGAAACACAGAGTTGGGGCTGAATTCAGCCTCCATATGTCTTTTAAATTACCCAGTTTACCTTTAAGGTAATTATTGATAAGTAAGAGCTTATTACTACCATTTTGTTCATTGATTCAAAGATCCCTTCTTCCTTCCTCTCTTCCTGTCTTCCTTTGTGATGAAGTCCTTTTCTCTAGTACTATGCTTAGATTACTTTCTTTCTATTTTTGGTTTATTTATTATGATTTTGCTTTGTGGTTACCATGAGGCTTACAAAAACATCATATAATTGTAGCAAATTATTTTAAATTAATAACAACTTTTTATTACATGTACAAAAACTGCACTTTAATTCCCCTCCTCTACATTGAATTTTTAATGTCATAATTTTCATCTTTTCATATTGCATATCCCTTGACAAATTATTGTGGTTATAATGTTTAATTGTTCTATCTTTTAATATTTATATTGGAAATGTAAGTGCTTTACACATCATGATTATAGTATTGGAATATTCTGAATTTGACTGTCTACTTGCTTTTCCCAGTGAGTTTTATGCATTCTTATGTTACTCATTGTTGTCTTTTATCTCTGACTTGAAAAGCTCCCTGTAAAAATCTCCTTTGAGACAGGCTTGATGGCTGGAAGGACAAGTGAGAAATCACCCCCTCCCCCCCGGGGAGATGGCCATGCCATAATCCCCTCTCCTCTATTCCCCTCCTGCAATCTTGGGCATGTACACACACACAGCATGAGTTTCAAGCCTCCAGTCCAAGACTTGATCCTTGGTGGGCCATGTAGGACTCCAGCAACATAACCACTATGCCATCTGATGACCCCTCACGATGTTTTAAAATTTTTAAATTCATTGACCCATTAGATGTGAGGAGCATGTTTTTAATGGCCATGTGTTTTGATTTAGACACTGAAGATACATCTGCATTTGTATAGATATGAGTATCTATCTAGACAACAGTAGTATGAAACTATATAATATAGATAGATAGATCTGTGTTATATAGTTTTGTACCACTGTTGTCTGAAGAAATATGTGCCAGGATTTTGGTCTGACATGCGTTAAGTCTTGTTTTGTGCACTACCATGTGATCTCTCCGGGACAACATTCCACACGCAACTGCGAAGAATGTGGCTCTGCAGTTGTCGGGTGAAACACTGTGAATGCCTGTTCGGGTCGCGTGGTCCAGAGGGCAGTCTGAATCTGATGCTTCTTTGTTGACTTTCTATGTGGTCTCACCATTGCTGTAAGTGGAATGTTAAGGTCTCCAGCTGTCGATATCCTCGTGTTGTAGTCTGCGCTTCTCTTTAAATCTAGTAATGCTTGCGTCTATGTGTAGGTGGTCTTATTCTGGGTGCACATATATTTACCTTTGTGAAATCTTCTTGCTGAATTGGCCCCTTTATTCTTATGCAATGATGACCTTCTTTGTCTTTTTATAGTTTTTGACTTAAAGTCTATTTTATCTGATGTAAATATAGCTACTCCTACTCAGTCTGGGTTTCCATTTATAGAAGGGTCTGCAAAAAGTTTATGAAAGATGTATGTTATGAAAAAAGTTATGCATGGATTTCAAAATATTTTTGCTCAATATAAACTCATACTTTAATTCCATCTTTTTTTTTTTTACAGTTTTTTTTATTTCCTCTTATATGGAATATCTTTTCCCACCCCTTGACTTTCACTTTGATCTTACTATGTTCTTATAGAAAAATGAGTCTCTTGAAAGAAACACAGAGTTGGGGCTGAATTCAGCCTCCATATGTCTTTTAAATTACCCAGTTTACCTTTAAGGTAATTATTGATAAGTAAGAGCTTATTACTACCATTTTGTTCATTGATTCAAAGATCCCTTCTTCCTTCCTCTCTTCCTGTCTTCCTTTGTGATGAAGTCCTTTTCTCTAGTACTATGCTTAGATTCCTTTCTTTCTATTTTTGGTTTATTTATTATGATTTTGCTTTGTGGTTACCATGAGGCTTACAAAAACATCATATAATTGTAGCAAATTATTTTAAATTAATAACAACTTTTTATTACATGTACAAAAACTGCACTTTAATTCCCCTCCTCTACATTGAATTTTTAATGTCATAATTTTCATCTTTTCATATTGCATATCCCTTGACAAATTATTGTGGTTATAATGTTTAATTGTTCTATCTTTTAATATTTATATTGGAAATGTAAGTGCTTTACACATCATGATTATAGTATTGGAATATTCTGAATTTGACTGTCTACTTGCTTTTCCCAGTGAGTTTTATGCATTCTTATGTTACTCATTGTTGTCTTTTATCTCTGACTTGAAAAGCTCCCTGTAAAAATCTCCTTTGAGACAGGCTTGATGGCGATGAAGCTCCCCAGTTTTGGTGCGTCTTGGAAAGTCTTTGTCCAATTTTGAATGTCCACTTTGCTAGATGCAGGATTCTGGGCTGGAAATTTCTTGCTAAGTTTTTTTTTTTTTTTTGAGATATTTTTACTACAAGGTACATGTGCTTGTCAGAGAGACAGAAAGTGAGGACATCACCCCCTCTCCCCCCAAGGGGGATGGCCATGCTGCAATCCCTTCTCTTCTCTTCCATTCTTCTCTAAGGATTTGGGACATGCAGGCATATGTGTCTGGCATGAGTTTTAAGCCACCAGGTCTGGGACTTGAACCACAGTCCACTACATGGGAGTACAGCAACATAACCAGTATGTCATCTGCAGGTCCCTTCCTTATTCATCATTTTTAATCTCTCACTCCTTCCTGGCCTGTAAGGTTTTCACCCAGAAGACTGCTGCTGGGCGTATTGGAACACCCTTGTGTGTTATTTTCGTCTTTCATCTTGGTCCTTTCAGAATATCCTGTGTTTGACCTTTGATTTATAAAGATACTTCAAAGTTTGTGAAAAAATAGAATTAAAGTACAAGCTTATTTTGATGTAAAAAGTTGAAATCCACACATGGTTTTTCATTTTACGCATTTTCCATGAATATTTTGAAAACCCCTTATATGTTTTGGGCAATCTTTTGTGGTTGATCTTTGACTTCAAATATTTGAGTTTTCATGTCTTTTTCCCAGGTTTGGACATTTTTCTGCTACTGTTATTTTAATAACTTTTTACCCCTTTCTTATTTCTCTATTCCTGTTTCAAGGACAGTGAACTGAGTGTTTGTCCCACATATTCAGTAATCTCCCTTTCTTACTTATCCTTCTGTTTCTCCTCTGTGTAGTTTCATATAGGCTGTCTTCACTCTCAGTGATTCTTTGAGAGCTTGTTTGGAGGTTCTAGCAGGTGAGTGTAGCTATTCGTATACCCTTGACCTAAGAATGATCCTCTTCTATTGGGAGTGGTCATCCTCTTCAACCACGGGTGAATCTTCAGGAGGAACACACACGGAGCAGCGAGAGAGAACAGGGGCAGCTGCCTTGCAAGTCAGACCAGCCAACTCAGCCCTGGTGATCAATGGGGTGACCGATGTCATAGCCAGATCACCCTCAATCGGAATCTCACCGATTCTTTCTTTTGCTCAATCTGTCCTGCAGTTGGTGTTCTCTATTGCATTTTTATTTTTTCCATTATATTTTTTGGCTCTCGATATTTTGCCTGATTTTTTAAATTATTTCAGTATCTCTGTTAAATTTCTCTCCTAAATTTCTGAATGGTTTCTTTCTTTACATTTTCTTGAAGTTCACTGAGCTTCTTTAAAACAGCTATGAGGGAACTGCCAAGAGTTTGTGGAAAAATGGAATGAAGGTGCAAGTTTATTTTGGTGCAGAAAGTTTTTTAAATCCATGCATAGTTTCTTTATAATATGCATTTCCCATGCACTTTTTAAAGCCCACCCCTCATATTGCAAGTTCTTCGTCAGGCAGCTGATACATTTCTCTATCTTCAGAATCAGGTACTAGCACCTTCTATTTTCTTTGGTTCCACCATGTTTCTCTAGTTCTTGATGCTGTAGTCACGCGTCAATGTCTACACCCTGATGACACGGGTACATGAGTATTGACTTCAGTTTCTGCAGTCTGGCCTTGTTCGTTATTGTCCTTCTATGGGAGGCTTGCCTGGGAATTCTGAGCACACCGTCTGCTGATTTAAGTACACGACCTGTGCAGCTGTTGTAGTGCTAGAGCGTGCCCTGAGCTCAGGTCTTTTATAGCTGACTTAGCCTAAGTTAAAGGCCCTGAGAGGCTGGTACTGAAAAGAACATTGGCTTCAGAGTTCTCAGACGTGGGCCTGTTACCCAGTGCACCCTGGGTGTGGCCTCCTCTGGGTCTCTGGGAAAGCCGTGTTGGATCCCTGGATGGGCGACTTGGCGATACTGCCCTAGTCCATGGATGCAATGGGTTGAGACTGAGACAAAGGGCTATTGTGGGCCCATAGTCAAGACCAGTATCTTGGCCCTTCTCTGTGGCCATGGGTCAGCATATCTCTCAGTGGGTACCTGAGTGAATAGGCCTGCTCTCAGGGTGCCGTTGGGAAGTGCTGGAGCCAAGTCCAAGGGTTGTTTCAAGATCAACAACGTGAATGCGAGAGTGTCAGCTTGCAGAGGCATTACTGAGCTTGCCTCCCTCTAGGTCCCCAGAGGGCAGAATTGCTCTCAGTCCACAGATGAGAGGGGCCAAGACCAAGATTCAGGGATGTTTGAGGATACACCGGGAGACACAGTTGTGGTGCCTGACCCAGGAGCTCAGAGGTATCGCCTGGGTTTGGGGCATACATGAGTACACACCTAACATGTTTCTCAAGAGGCCATTTCCAAGACTGAATTGCAGAGTAGGACTTGTGGGATCAAGTTACTTTAACCACCAGGCCACAGACTGGCCTGGTTAGTGTTTTTAATTAGTTTAAAAAGTTATCACAAGTTGGGGCCAACAGGTGGCATAGTGCTTAAGGCACTGGACTTCCATATAGCCAACCATGATTTGAAATCTGGACTCAGTGGCTTGAAAATCACACCAAGTGTGTATGTGCCCAAAATCCTGAGAGGAGACTGGAGGAGAAGGGATTGCGGGTCAGCAAGTGATTTCTCACTTTCCCTCTCTCTGTTACTCTCTGCCTCTCTCCAGCTAGCACATGCACCCTACAACAAAAATAAAAAGTTATCACAAATCAATTATTTTGACTGTCTAGCTCAAAAGTATCAAATAATTTGAAAAGGAGATTATATTTTTGATATTGTTTAAAGCTATTGCATGTGTAATTATATAAAATAATTTTTTGAGAGGTTTTCACTATAGGGCGTGTGTGCTCACCAGACAGACAGAGACAGAGAGACAGAAAGCGAGAAATCACCCCCCAGAGGGGATGGTCACGCTGCAGTCCCTTCTCCTCCATTCTCCTCTCGGGATCTTGGGCATGCACACACAAGCGCCCAGCATGAGTTTTAAGCCACTGGGTCCGGGACGTGAACCGTGGTCGACTACGTGGGAATCCAGTGACATAGCCATTACGCTAACTGCTGGTTCCCAATAATATTTTGTTTTTGATGCGAGAGAGTGCATGTGCACATGAGAGAGAGAGGAAAAAGAAACAGCACCCTCCCCTCACACACACACACACCAGAGCCCAGCCACTCTGCAATTCGCTTTCCTCCACCTTCCCCTCCCGTCGGGATCCTCGGCACACATGCAGCGGGTGCATTGCCATTGGCCTGGGACGAGGACCTGGCTCCTTGTGGGGCACAGCTCCCTTGGGGTAGCACTTGTGGCTGCAGTGAGGGGCTGGCCTCCACAATTGCTTGTTCTCTTGATGGCAGAAGCATGACCAAATATTTAGGTGATAACTTTGTAGGGTTGAATATATTATTAATGACAAGATGATATTTAGTCAGATTTATTGTGATAGAGTTTATACTCAAATGAATTCACCTATTTTAAGTGTCCAATAAATTTAAAAATGTCGAGCAACGTACCAGTGGGAAATCATGAAAGCATGTGATATGTATGGAACTGTTTTTACTTATTTTTTGTACATACAGTTCCAAGAACTTAAAGGCCTATGCAGACTTATGTTAATCATTACCAAATCAAGACAATGAAGATTTTCATAATCTGAAGAAAAAACACACACTCCATTCTGTCGTTCCCTTACAGAAAAACCCTCCTTCTTTGATCCAGAATCACGCTTCACCCAATCTATCAATCCAGAGTTCATCTCGTGTCACTTTAATAGTCACGGGCATAGTTCCCAGTCTTAGGGGTAGAATTTACAAACTCTCTTTCTCCATTTATAAAATTATTTCCTCTAAAAGAGAAAAATGTGAGGTCTTAAAATTTATTAGACTTGCACAGCAAAATTGCACAGTACCTAGCAGACAAGTAATCCTTTTATTGAGGATAAGCAGCCAACACTTTTGGAAAACAGTCCCGTGCTTAGAACATATGGTACACAATCTGCAGAGCTACGTTTTAAAAACTATGATGCCAGATGAAAAGAGAGACGGTCCGACATTGAACTTTAGTCAGCATTTTATTTAAGGCCTTCAAAGCACTTTACCAGTAGAAACTATTAATCTTTACAAAAGGCAAGATCACAATGCCAGTGCATTCTAAAAAAGAAAAAAAAAATCTGATACATTAGGACTAAATCACACAGCTATTTTGGAAACAAGCCATTTAGATTGATCTTGTAGCAGAATTACATTCCTCTGAATTAAGGCAGTGTCTAGAATATAGGGTCGTTTTGTTTCTGAGCAGAAGGCAAACATATCGAATGAATTTCACAGCAGCGTGATTGCTTACACTTGAGAGTCTATGAGGGAGAGCTGACTTTACTGGCCAAGACGTGTGTCACTCACTCAGTGATTGGAAATGGGCCAGGGACTTCTGTAGGTGTCTGTTTTTCATTTCATTTGAATATAGTCGCTAGAAGACGTTAAGTTAAACAGCTCTTTTGAACTCCGTTGCTTCCTCCTTTAGCATGGACTTGTCCTACGAGTTCTGCGTGGGTCTATTTAATGATGACATGAAACCTCAGTGCACATACATGTACTGTAAGCTCACGTGTAGCTCCTGTTAAAAGTGACGGGGTGGACTCACCGTGGCAGCCTGCACTGGCTAACACTGGCAGTCGGCAGGCAGAGGCCACATAGGAAGGCCAGGTTTGGTCCCTGGCACAGCCTGAGAGTCAAGCACTTTGTGCTAAGAGTCCCAGTTACTCAGTGGTGCTGAGATGGGAGGACACACACAGTGAGGTCCTGCCTAAAACAGACATTAAAACGACAAGACGCAAGGTGTTTATTTTCTTAGTAATAACTTGTTTATTCCTGTGTGCTATGAGGGCTGTGAACTCTCCAAGGAGACTGCCATAGAAAGATGGGTTAGCTGGCTCAGCTGAGGGAGCCCGCCTTCATCTGACTCCGCCACAATTGCAGATTTTCAGCAAGGCCACCTCCTTCTCTGAGTTCCCTCCCCTCCCCTTCTGTTAACTACTGTTGACATTCCTGTAAGGATCCTCACCAGATCCTTTCATATGTTTTGTCCATGTATTTTGGCTTTATTCTTGTACCCTAAGATAGCAGGGGCCAGCAGGTGGCACGGTGGTAAAGGAGCTAGATTCCCACATGGCCGACAGCGGTTCAAGTCCTGCACCTGGTGGCTTGCTTTCTCATTTTCCCTTGCTTACTCTGTCTCTCTCTGGTGAATGTACATGCTCTGGAGCAAATTTAAAATAGATAGATGATAGATAGATAGATGGATAGATAAATTCTTCTTTTTTTTTTTTTAAAAAAGATGGCTCAGCCAGTCTTGACTATTTCACTTATTATCTCTAAGCTAATCAATACCAACACTGTTTTTTATTGGTTTTTCTTTTTTCTTTTTAATTTGTCAGAGGGCATGTGCACTTGTCTGAGAGAGGGCAGAGGGAGAGAGAGAAAGACAAAACCGTCCCCTAGAGAGGAATGGTCACACCACAGTACCCTTGCCTTCACCTCTCCTATTGGCATTTTTGGTTGAAATCCAGTATAGATGATGTCTTACATTTTATATTTCCTGACACTAAGAGACATACACCTGAGCGATCCGCCATTGTTTGGGTTAAATTCAGACCCTGGATTAGAATGATAAGACCCTTACACTTCCATGCTACGCTTACATGTTTCCTTCCCAGAAGTAGAACATACCCTAGCTCAGCAGTACTTCGGTATCTGTACTAACCTGCAGTTCACATTATAAACCTGCTGTCTTAGCACCAGAGAGGGACCACGGCTGCCCCAAGCCCTTCACTTCTAGTTGTAGATGCTGATTTTTAATTCTCTCATTTCTTCTGCATTCCTGTTTACATTTTTTTCCTGCAAAATAGCATTTTTATTAATCCACAGGAGTCATTGTTTATTTTTAAATCCGAGTTTTCTTGCGAAGGCAACACATGCCTATTTCTTAACCCTTTGGTTACCAATTTGAAAATTCTCAGGAGTTCAATTCGATCAGTCCTGGAAAATGTACGAGGTGTTTAATGCACACACGGTTCTCTAGCTTGCAAACATTCCTGGCACCGCTAGAAAGTCCCTCGTGCCCCTTTACAGTCATTCCTCCACGCAGAGGAGAGCGCTTTTCTGACCTTTTCCCCTGTAAACTCTGTCAGACTACGTGAGGGTGCCGTGTGGACGAACCACAGTGCTTGCATTCAGGCTTTCTGCTCGGCATGATGTCAAGCACATAGCTGAAAACACACGCCCTCTATCTCTTCGCTTGACAAATACTGTTCCGCTACATCACTCTGACATCACCCGCCGGCCGGCTCACCTCTGGTCCCGGGCTCTGGCTGTCTGCTATTGGACTACTGAACATTAAGCACCTACGACGAAGTCTTCGTAGATACATGTTTCCTTTTTCTTGGGTAAGCACCTGGGAGAGATCATAGTGCAGATGCACATTTGACTCTCTGAGAAATGACCTGTTTACTGTGTGCTTTCCTTGCCCTAAAACCAGAGTCGCCCATGCCTGAGAGCAGCCTTAGGTAGGCAGTGGGATTAGATATAGACACTGCGTTCTGTGGACCCTCACGTGTGCTGAATCAGTGTTGCTTCTGGGTCCTCCTGCAGGAACAATGTTAGGAGACACGGATTTTCAGAACTAATTCATCCTATGTTGGTATTTCAGTCAGTTTAAACATTTTAGTATATCCTTGAATTTCTCTACTTTTCTAATTCTACTTCCTTTCTGCTTGACCTGAAAAATCTCGGTTCTTAATACCATTAACATAATTTCATAGTTGTATGATCCTTTAATGAAAATAAACACGTTTCAAAATAGCAACAGATAAAACTACTGTGTTGCACTGTGGGTCTGCCCCAGGACTCACTTTCCTGTGTGTTTGCAGTCAGGGCGGGGCATGGACGTGGTCCCTGTGCAAGGTGAGGGCCGGAGGGGACACCAGCGTCACTGAGTCATCGCTGTAACCTCTGCCCCTCTTCTCGCTGTGCCTCCCTCGGCATCTCCTACTCCCGCTGTTAAGCCCCGTGTTTCCCCCTAGTGTCGTCATCATCCGTTTTAGGAATCTCAGCAAAACTGGCTTTGCTTTTCAGCAGCAGTGGGTGTGGGGTACAGGTGGTTACGTGGTCCAGCTGAGAGGAAGCACCATCCGGGCGGAATTGTAGGCTGCTGGGCTGGGAGGAACAACCTAACCACATGCTCCTGCAGCACAGGGGGCTCGGGTGGAGAAAAGGTCCGTTAAGCAAATTTACACTTGCACGCCGCGAGGGAAATTGCTAGAGCCTCATCAGCTGGCTGGTCTTCCGAATATGCTCTGGGTAAGGCGGGAATCCGCTTTTCTTAACGCGCGGACTGTGTGTTCTTGTGCATCTTGTTTCTCTCACCCCATTTATGCAGAGGTGGCCTAAATAGATATTTTAAGTAGTTGAGGTGTAGAACCAAACACTATGGTTTTTATTTATTAATTTTTTTGGTAAGAAAGATGATTTTCCTAGAGTGTAAGCTGGCTGGAAAAAGAGAAAAAGAGAGAAAGTAAGAAATCAGTCCCCAGGGAGGATGGCCACGCCGCAATTCCTTCTCCTCCATTCACCTCTCGGGATATTGGGCACTCAGGCACAAGCCCAGTGTGATTTTCAAGCCTCCAGGTCGGGGACTCAAAGTGGGGTTGGCCATATGGGAGTCCAGCACCTTAACCACCATGCCACCTGCTGGCCCATACTGTGGGTTTTAATAGGACGAGGTGCTGAGGTAAGAAGCAGGAAAATTAAACTAGGAGTTGAAGCTCATCATTGTGAAAGGTCCCAGCCTCCAACAAGAAAAATGTGGCCACATCAATTTCGTCAAAACAAAAGAGATAAGAGGTTGATGAAGCATTCAGGGGTCAGAGAATTTTACATCTTACTTTCCAATGAACTGTGCTTGTCATTTGTGAGTGACTCACTAGACCAACAAGATCACCCATAAGTACGATCTGAAATACAGTGTAGAATTCAGTGTCGTCAATTACGGCCACAGTGTTGTGCAAACACTGATGCTATCTAATTCCGAAATTGTTCAAGGCTGCAAATAAAATTCTGTACCCAGTATGTAGTCAATTCATTTCCACTACTCGCCCCAATGACCGCTAATCTGCCTTTATAAATAAACTTCTTTTCTATTGTAACATGTATCAGAATGTCATTTCTTTTCGTCCTTTCTAGATATTTTACCTAAGTGAGATAATACAATGTATATTCCTTTCTAATTTGCTTCTTTCTCTTAATCTATTGTTTTCAAGGTTCGGGTTTTGTAACATGTATCAGAATGTCATTTCTTTTTATGGCTGGATACTGTTACAATGTATATATAATACCTATTTTGTGCATCTGTTCATCTGTTAATGGATACTTAAGGTTGTTTCCACTTTTTGTCTACTGTGAATGATGTTGCTAAGAACATTAGCAGACAAGTATCTGCCTCCCTCTTTCCAATTTTCTTGGATACTTAGGAGTAAATGAAATTTACTGTTTAAAACTATGTGATGTTAAAAACCACTTAAAATGTTTAGCACCCTTCCAGATATATTTTTTTAAATCTGAGAGATATTAGAAAATTTTCATTTCTTCACATATTCTGATTCAACATAGTAAACTGTAAGATATATTTATAAAATTAGGGGATGAGCAGATGGCATAACTACATTGCTGGACTCCCACATATTCAACCATGGTTCAAGTCCTGGGCCCAGCAACTTGAAACTCACACCAGGCACATATACGTGCATGCCCAAAATCCTGAGAGGAGAATGGAGGAGAAAGGATTGCGGTGTGGCCATCCGCCCTGGGGACACAGACTTTCTGTCTCTCTGTCTCTCTGGCAAGTGTTCCTGCGCTATAGCAAAAATCTCTCTCTCTAAAAAAGAAAAAAGATATATTTATAAAATTAAACCAGGTATTAGAAATTTATCTTCTCTTCTAGT
This sequence comes from Tupaia belangeri chinensis, assembly GCF_000334495.1. Classification (NCBI taxonomy): domain Eukaryota; kingdom Metazoa; phylum Chordata; class Mammalia; order Scandentia; family Tupaiidae; genus Tupaia; species Tupaia belangeri. Next base: position 2,941,249 of record NW_006159611.1, on the reverse strand, counting down.
ACAATTTTGTGTTGACCAGCCTAGGGTGCTGCAGTGGTAACACAAGTCTCTCTGCTGACAAGACCATGTGGGAAGGTCCTGGGTCTGCATCTCCATCTTCCTGTGTGTGCAGAGCACCCCTGTGTTCATGGTTCTGGCTGGCCGACACTGGGACAGAGTTAGGGCATGAAGACCTGTCGAGGCTTGCTCTCTCTCTCTGTGCATTTCTCTCTCTCCCCTCTCTCTCTCTCTCTCAGTCTCTGTCCCATGCTTTCATTCTCTCTCTCTCTCATAGATGAAATAAATAAAAATAAACTTTAAAGAAAGTTGATGTCAGGTCTTGCAGGTGGCATGGTATTTAAAGGTGCTGGACTCCCACATGGGTGACTGTGGCTCAAACTTAGACCTGGTGGCTTGAAAATCACACTGGTGCATGTGCGTGCATGCCCAAAATGGCAGGAGGAGGATGGAGGAGAAGGGACTGCAGCATGGCTGTCCCCCTGCCAGGAGAGTGATTTCTCACTTTCCCTCACTCTCTCTCTCTGTCACTCTAGCCAGAACACATGCCCTATGACAAGAATAAATAAATACTTAGATGCCATTAAACGTCAATACTGTTACTTGTTAAGGTCTTATCTGTAGCTGTAATTAATTATCAGCAGGTAAAATTAGTGCCGAATGATAATGGACAGCCAGCAAACCCTTCATCCCCTTGAACTCCCGTGCGAACGGTCAATTCATCATCAGGTTTATCCCCATCAGCTCCGTGAAAGAGAATGCTTTTGCATAAGAGGGATGGGAGACTGAAAAGACAAATAGTATGAACGTTTATTTAGCAAATGCAGGCGAACATGTACGGATTAGTCCGTCATTGGAACAGACAATGAGGTGTTACTGAGAGAGAAAGAAACCAACCTTGAGAGACCCAAAATAACAAAGCAAGAATGTTGTCCGTTCTTTGAGCCACAGTAAGGGAAGACAGAAACAGAAGGAATCTGAACATGCCACATGGCCCGTATTCCACTCCTGGTTGTCCTGGTGATAAGACCCCCATTTTTGCTAATGACCATAAAGTGAGAGGAGGAGTGAAATGAAAGAGACGAAGGTGCTCCGTAAGAGCTGTCCAACTTCGAGGTGCTTTGCAGTTTCAGAGTTTTGCCGTGGGTAATTAATTGCTAATGCTATTGAATTGGATGTGACACACCAGTTTGCTTGGGGAAAAAAAGAAAAGAAAAAAAGAAACACATGCCCTGGTCCACATCCCATCAGCTCTCCTGAGTGTGCACGCATGGCTTCAGCACACCACTGAAGGGAATCAAGGGGAAAAAGACAGAAGCAAAACATTTAAGGGACACAAACATGGAAAATTATCTCTTGATGATAACACGAATGATCAGATCTTTAACTAGACTAACATGCAGCATATTTGTGCTGGGAAAATTCGTTTGCAAGCTGTAATGATATACAGTGATTGAATGTATAAAAAAATTTAAAATGCCATTGTGCACAGAAAGCTTAACTTAGATCTATATGTTTAAGGGATTTCTGCACTTTGTCTGTTTTACTATTATTTTTAAAGAATTATTTAATTTTATTTATTATTATTATTCCTTTTTAATTAGCTACAGGGCATATGTGTTCACTAGACAGAGAGAGAAAGAAAATGAGAAAGCAAGCTGCCAGGTCTGGGACTTGAAGCACAGTTATCTCAGTGGGAGTCCAGTGCCTTAATCGTCACGCCACCTGCTGGCCCCTGTTGTTATTATTATTATTTTTGCTTGCTGAAGGACACGAGCACTCAGCAGAGACAGAAAGAGAGAATGCACCCCAGGGGGTGTGATCAATCCACAGTCTCTCCTTCTCCGTTTCCCCACCCTGTAGGGATTCTGGACATGCATGCACACGTGTTGAGCATGTTTTTGAAGCCACCATGGCCAGGATTTAAAGTGCACCACCAGCCATGCGGAATCTGGGGTCCTCAACCACTAGACCACAGGGCCACTTCCGGAATTATTAAGCTTTACTTCTCCTGCTAACTTAGCTAGGAATCGCTGTTGAAGGCGCCCCAGCTCCTGGTCAGATGTCCACATGGCATTGCATGCCCAGCATCACAACCGGGACAAGACCCCGGATGTCAAGGGTCTTGAACAAGGAGAAAGTGGGTACTCACTGCCCCCCAGCCCTTGCTAGAGAGACCAGCAGTCGGGGCTACCTGCTTGTCGCTTTGCTCTGCGAGACTCTCCCTCCCTCTTTAGTTTAAATCCAATCTTCCTTGGGGTACAAATTTAAATCCCAACAATAACCTATGAACCTATCCTACATGGTCTGACCCACCAGCTGCTTTTCACTACCTGGGAACGCTTCCCCCAGCGCTCTCCACCTGAGAGCACTGTGGCCTTGAAGTCTGTGCAGTGTTCCTCTCTCAGCCTGGGAAGTGCTTCCACCACAAATTCCCATCTTTCACTTCCTCACCTCCTTCAAGACTCCAACCCAGTCTCACTTCTTCCCTGGCTCGCTGAGCACTCCTGTAAAAATCACTGCCCACCTGTTTAGCAATGCTCATGCCCATTCGGATCTTTGTTATTTCCCAATGAATATTGTCACAATCGCCATTTGTGTGTATATATATATGGATAAATATGCATATAATGCATATAAAATGTGTATAAATATGCATATAACACACTTCTTTACTATTTGTCTCTCTCTAGTGAGCTGTAAGCTCCAGAGCTTGTGGGTCCTTTGTTTTGTTAACTGCTGCGTTTCCAGAGTCTGGGTAAATGCCTGGCACATCGAAAGCGTCCACGAAATTGTGTTGAATAAATGAGTGAGTCATACTCTGTTGGTAGAAATACCATCAGAAACACCAATTTAAGATTTGCAGAGAGAAAAGCATGAAAATCTTGTTTAAGAAGAAATAGGAGTTAAGCTTGGCAACACTGCAGAACAAAATAGACCGAGGAATATACCAGCGTGGCTACTGATAGTTGATCCAGTTTTATTGCGCTGCTAAATTCAGAATAGAACAGATTTAGACCAAAATTCACCAGTCCAACATGTGGAGGTACTACGTAAGCTATCAGACAGTGTAAGTTTAAAAGCTTTTCCACAGACTGATGAAGAAGATAGATTCAGAATTTTTATTTTTATTTTCTTAGAGAGAGAGAGATTAGGGCATGTGCGATCACTGGAAAGACAGAAAACAGGAAATCACCCCCCGGGGGGATGGCCACACGGCAATCCCTTCTCCTCCATTCCCTTCTTGGGATTTTGGGCACACACACACGTGTCTGGCGTGAGTTTCAAGCCACTAGATCCAGGACTCAAACCACAGTCAACTATGGTCCAGTGACACAACTACTACACTATATGCTGGTCCCAATTCAGGATTTTCACGGTTGAAACCCAGGCACGTGACAGCAAGCAGAAGCTGAGAGCTGGGACCTAGAGAGCTCGCGTGGATTATCCGAGGTTATGAAGCACCATTATTACCGAAGTGGCCGCCTTGGCAACTCGAGAGCCTCCCCAAGCCTCTCCACGGGTCTGCCACCTGGCCTTTTTGTTATTTACCCGCATCCCTTTTCCACAATCCCTTCCTTCCTTTGACATACGCCACCCCAGAGTGAGGGACCCACACTAGACCTTCCCCGTTCAATCAGCCAGTTCCTCTGGTCGTTGAAAGCTAAGTGCCATATGTAAACATTGCTTCACAGATTTCTTTTAGTTGTGTGTTTATTTTAAATATTAGTTAAATATGTAATTGTATGTATCTGTGGGAGTACACTGCATTTACGGTACGAGATGGCAGTGTGTAATGACTCGTTCAGAATAATTAGCATACCCTCCTCTCAGTCGTGTGCCACTGCTTGGCTGGAGCATTGAAAATCTTGCCATTTAGTTACTCAGAGATACACAGCAAGGGGCTGCCACCTACATTCTCCCCACTGTATTTCATAACACAAGAAACGTTTGCTCCTATCTGCAGTTTTATTTCCGTCAGTCAGTATCCCCCCCATCCTTCCCAGCTGCTAGCAGTCCATCTTCATCCTCTACCTCCATGGAGTCATTCCTTCCCCCAATTTCCAGATGAAGGAAAACATGGTATTTCTCTTTCTCGCCTGACTTGTTTCACTTAACACAATGTTCTCCGGGCTCTCCCATTTAACATATAATGCCAAGATTTCATCCCTTTTTAAAATTATTTACCAGAGGGTGCATGCAATTGTCAGAAAGAGACACTGCCCCCCCTCCCAGGAGACTGGGGTCATGCCACAATGACTTCTCCTCCATTTCTCCATCCCATCGGGATTTGGACCACACCTTCATACACCCAGGCATCCAATGTGTTTTTCAAGCAACCAGGACTATGACTCAAATCATGCGTGGCCATGCAGAATCTGGATTTCCCTAGTGATTAGTGCTAGTGAACATTTCTCAAATGTTTGGTGTACATTTTATGTCTTTTTTTGAGAATTAATTATTAAGATCATTGTCTTGTTTTGTTCGTTATTGTTTTGTTTTGCTATTGAGTTGAGTTCCTTGAGTTGTTTGATAGCATAGATGATAGGTTGGTGATTAATCCCTTGTCAGATGAATGGCATGCAAATCATTTATCCTATTCTGTGGGTTGACTGTTTTCTTTTTTTTTTCCTGTGCAGAAGTTTGATAGGTTGATATAATCTCATTTTTTTTCTTTCTTATTTTTTTGCTTGTGCCTCTAGGGTTTTATTCATAAATTCTTTGTCACTATCAATGTCCTGAAGTGTTTATTCTGTTTTTTTTTCTTCTAGCAGCTTCATAGTTTTGAGTTTTATAGACCTGATTTTTCTAATACTATATAGTAATGACATGAGCCTAGTTTTATCCTTCAGCATTTGGATGTCGACTTTTCCCAGCACTATTTAGTAAAGAGATTCTTTCCCAATGCATGCTCTTGGCACCTTTGTCAAAAATCTGCTGACTGTATGCATAGATTCATTAGTGGGTTTTCTGTCTTGTCCACTGGTCTGTGTGTCTGTTCTTTTGCCAATTTCTTAGTATGCTTTGCAGCGTATTTTGAAATACAGTGGTGCGATGCGTCCAGCTTCATTCTTGTTGCTTAGGATGGCTTTGGCTCTTCAGAGTTTTTTTGTGATTACATCTAAATTTTATATTTGCTTTTTCTATTTCTCTGAAGAATGTCATTATTATTATTTTTCCTTTTTCTTTTCTGTAGGGTGCATATGCTCACCAGAGAGAGATAGAGACGGGGAGAGAGAGAGAGAGAGAAAGCATTCCCTGAGGGGACCCACATTGTATCTCCCCACCTTCGTTCTCCCCCCAGGGTTCTGAGCACACATGCGCACATGCGCACACGCCTGTGTTTCAGGCTGGCAGGTCCAGAACACCAACCATGCCTTCAGCCGTGTCCTCGGCCCTGAATAACCACTTACCTATTTTCTGTGTCTATTTGTTTTTTTTTTTTGTTTGTTTGTTTGTTTATTCTGGTCATTTTACATAAATGGAGTTGTATAAAATATGGCCTTTTGTAATTGTTGTGTATTGATCTTGTATCTTACAACCTTGCTGACTAGAAACATTGATGCCAGCCCTGGATTCCACAGGCTTTGCAACATATAAGATTGTAGTTTTATTTCTCTCTTTCAACCTGGATACATTTTATTTCTTTTTCTTCCCTAATTGCCTTTACTAGAACCTCAAGTACTGAACAGAGGTGGTGAGAGTAGACATCCTTGCATTGTTCTGATTTTAGAGGGAAAATATGTGGTCTTTCACTATTAAGGAGGATGTTAACTGCAGGCTTTTAGGAGCATCTTTGCAATAGATTGAGAAAGAGAATCATTGTCTTACCTGTCTCTGTAAGTTTTTAATGTGACTGGTGCCATTAGATCTTTACTTAATAAGCTGATTAATTCACATTCATTTAATAATATGTTTTTTTCTTATTAAAGTGAAAAAGTACCAAAACACAGCACAGAAGCTCATAACCTAAGAGAGACCCATCTTCTACAAATTCAAGTTTCGTATCGCCTTCTTGATTCTGAGTCGGACTTTTTAGTATGGACTGCTGATGACTCTGTGGTCCCATGTACGTCTCATTTCTCCCTCTCCCTTCCTCTCTGCATGGAAGCAGCATCTGTCATGCTTTCTGTGTATTTCCGTACAGTGTGTTTTTACACATGTATTGCACACATGCAGTCCTTTACAAATTAGCTTAAGTTTTAATGCACTCACACATACTTTCAATCTTGATTCATGTTGCGTTGTAGTAAGGTTTGAACTCAGCTATGTGGGAGTCCAGCGACATAAACATTACACCATCTGCTACTCCCTAGTTTCTTCCTTTTTTAAAATCAACTTTATCGAAGCCGAATGTACATACCATGAAATGCACCTGCTAACAAGTGATGACAAACATACACACCCGTGTAATTGGCACCACGGCCAAGGCACTCCCCTGAAATAGTTCTCGTCCCTTTTATCGGGAGATACCCGATCTCATAGTGAACACCGCTAATCTGCTCACTTCCTCTGGAGATTGTTTTCCTGTCTTCTAGAACATTATGCACATAAAAGCACCCAGCTTGGAACCAGTAGATGGCGCAATGGTTACATTGCTGAACTCCCATGTAGCCGACTGGGACTCCAGTCTCAAACCCAGCGGTTTAAAATTCACACTCAACGTGTGTACACGCATGCCCAAAATCTCGAGAGGAGACTGAAGGAGAAGGAATTGTGTCGTGGCCATCCCCCCGGAAGGTGATTTCTCATTTTCTGTCTCTCTGTCTCTCTGGCAAGTGCATGTGCCCTATAATAAAAACATCTCAATGTTTGCCGGAGAGAGACAGAGAAACAGTGATATGGAAAGTGAGAAGTCAAGGGTGGCCGTGCCACAGCCCCTTCTATTCTCCTTGTGGGATTTTGGACACACACGCACACACACACTCACACATGCCCAGTGTGATTTTCAAGCTGCCGGGTCCGGGACTGTGACCGTGGTCAGCCATGTGGGAGTCCACTGCCTTAGTCACCACGCCACACCATCTGCTGGCCCAGCCAGTGTGGATGTTGGGAGCATCGATTCTGTAGCTCAATATGTTTTGTTTTGTTTTGTTTTGTTTTTAGAGATTTTTCGCTATAGGGCGCGTGCGCTCGCCAGACAGAGAGAGAGAAACAGAGAGACAGAAAGCGAGAAATCACCCCCCAGAGGGGATGGTCACACCGCAATCCCTTCTCCTCCATTCTCCTCTCGGGATCTTGGGCACGCACGCACACGCACCTGGCGTGAGTTTTAAGCCACCGGGTCCGGGACGCTTACTGCGGTCGACTACATGGGAGTCCAGCGACATAGCCATTACGCTAACTGCTGGTTCCCTAGCTCAATATGTTTTTGAGATTTGTCCATCCCACTGTATTTGATAGTAGTTCATTTTTATATGAGTGAATTTTCTTTGATTATATAAATATATCTCACTTTGTCTCTCCATTCCTTTAATGATGGGCATTTATGAATCTCAACTTTAGAAAAGAGTGTCTAGTCAATGGAACTATTGGTGTGTAGATGCTGTTTAAAAACCATAAAGCAATTTTACTGTTTTATTGTATTCTCAGATTAGTTTAGTGGTTTTTTTTTCTTTCTAAACACTATATTTTGGAACCCGTCCAGTTTTCATGTCATTTCATAGAAACACACACACTGTTTAGTAATTTACCAGCAGTTCCATCTGTTGACGTTCTAGCTGTCCCTCATGGTGTCTCTCTCTCTCGGAATCAGAAAACCAAGAATGAAATGACATCTCACAGCCTGGCCAGCTCAGCACATCTGGAGGACTGAGTGTCTGTCTCCGGAACGTGAGTCAGACTGACAGGTGAGAATGTACTTAGGGTCATCGTCATTTTCAGTTCTTAAAGATTTTAACAACAATTAGAAACACAGATGTGAAGGACTCAGACTTTCAAATGATTAAAACCTTCCCTCCAATCATAGGCTTTTTGCGGCAAGTGGATTGTGTGGTGCTTTGGAGAGCTCTGCAGCACTTCGCAACACGACATGTTCTGGCAAATACGAAGCGTGTGCATCAGACAGTTTTCTACCAATTCACGAAGAAAGCAGGAGTGACAATAAAAGCTAAATTTAGTTCACTGACAAAAGAAACAAGAGAAATCTTTTCCATCGTACTCGAGGGCATTTTGACCTGTTAGTACTCACACGGTTTGCATCCGTGTTACTGTCTAGGCCTTATATACACAGTGGCTAGTGAAAGGCAAAATCTTGGTGGCATCATTTCTCAGCTTTCTTTACTTAGCTGGTTGGAGCTGGAGGGAGTGACTGCAGTCAGATGGCCTGAACTTTCCGTGCGGTTCATTTGCATCCCACTGGGCTTTTCTCATGTTCAAAACACATTGCAGTTAGCGATCGATCCTTGCTCTTGGTATTCAGGCAACAATTTCTGTGTTCTTTTGTACCCTGTGTACTTGAAATAACATTCTCGACTCCCTTCTAATCAATTAAAGGTGGTTGCAGGCCCTTGCTACATGATTCGTAAGGAACAGAGTAAGCGTCCTTCAGTAAAAGCACACGATGAGCCGGCCTTGGCAAGGGTCTGTTCCGGCATCTACCGAAAGTCTGCGGCAATGTTCTGGACGCAGAGTGGAGTTCTCGTTTTTAATACAGCTGAAGTCTTTGTTTGTACGGTGGCTGATGGACGTTTTGGAAATGGAGATACTAATTCTGTTTTACCTCATGGTTCATGTCCTCTTGAGGAATATACCCCAAACCGCTCGATTCTGTGAAACAGGATGTGTGTGTGTGTGTGTGTGTACATGCATGTGTGCGCGTGTCTCTGTTTATCTGTGTGTGCATGTGTGTGCATATGTGTGTGTGCACGCATACATGTTGTTTTCCTTTACTTTAAAAAAAATGTATTCATTTGTTTTTCGTAAGAAAGAGAGGTGAAGGGAAAGGAACAGGCCCCTCCTGTAGGGTGTGAGCACTGTGGTCCTCCCCTAGCCTCAGCCAGCATGGAACACGGGCACATGTGCATACACCTGCGTGCACAGAGAGGCCGCAGGACACGAACCTGGGACCCTCCCACATGGGCCCACCACCACAGAGCACTGTCTTACAAGTGCACCAACCTCCAGCCCTGCTCTTCTTCCTACTTTGCAATAATCATAAGTTCACGAGAAGTCGCTGTGTAGTATGAGTCTGCTTTTCCAAGGGCCACGGAGCCTGGCGTTGCAGGGAACACCGAAACCTAGAATAAGGGTGACTGGCAGCAATGCAGTGGGCTGGCGGTCAGTCTGAAAACCTAGACGGTGTGCACATCCCTGCTGGGTGGGTAGTGTAGACTGAGTGGACACTGGACAAAGGGGAGACTCACCTCCTCGGCAGGACAGAGTGGTACAGCGTGAGACTGCACCTCGCGACTCAGAACAGCATGCAGTGTCATTTTTTCCTGGAATTTTCCATTCATGTGTTTTCTTTTTCTTTTCTTTCTTTCTTTTTTGAGAGAGGTTTTTGCTATAGGGCATATGCACTTGTCAGAAAGACAGAGACAGACAGACAGAAAGCAAGAAATCACCCCCAGGGGAGATGGCCATGTCGCAATCCCTTCTCCTCCATTCTCCTCTCAGGATCTTGGGCATGCACGTGCATGTGTCCGGCGTGAGTTTAAGCCACTGGGTCTGGGACTTGAACTGCAGTCGACTACATGGGAGTCCAGAGACAGCCCTTAAGCCATCTGCTGGTCCCCCATTCGGTGTTTTTCAACTGCAGTTGACCATGGGGAACCGAAAGCACGCAGAGCGAAATTTCAGAGAGGAGGGCTCTTCTGCCCTTGTACAGTTCTTAATTCGATCAGTGGTGAGAAACAGCACCCTGACGCAATAGCAAAGCCAGGACTCATGTGGGTGCTCGGTGCTCGGTAGTCCTGTGGGTCACGTGTGTGGATCTGGGTAGCCACCAGTAGCGCGTGCATTACTCCGAGACATAGCACCAGCTTTTAAGTAAAAGTGTTAACGTCCTACACGTGAGGGAGCTTGGTCTGCCCCTCAGGCTGATCACCATCAAGGACTGCATACTTCCTTTACAGAAGGACAGCGTGCGTCATTGCCTTCTCACGCTTCCTTCTCTTGCAGTTGTGCTCCTAACTCATTTGCATCGTGTGTGGGTGCACGCATGCATGCACACATGCACACATGCACACGCACACACCAAGTCAGGTCATTTACCCTGTGAAATCTCACGGTGCTTCCCTCAGAAGGTTGCTATTTCGGCCCTGCTTTGACTGTGCAAAACCCTCGATTCTTTTCTTCAGCCTAGGGCTCACCCATCGCCTCTCGGCAAACTGCTTTTTCTCCAAGTTCTCTGAGAAAATAAGCCCCACGGACATGAACTCCTCTGACTTCCCATTGGCCCTTGCTACAACAGAGGAAATAGCCTTTTTTCTACCCCAAACCGCTCTCCTCCCCTTCCACGTTCACCTCTCACCCTTCGTAGGAGGGAGACTACGAGGGCTCTCCTCTGAGGGTGAGTCCTGGCCGTCTCCGCCCTTGGACGGCTGGTCCCCATGGGCACATTGCTGCCCCTCCTAGTCCCCACTCAGACCCAAGGCAGCCCATAAAGTACTTCCTCCACTTGGAGTTAAAAGAGCTAACCCTTGGGGACCTGATGGTGGTACAGAGGGAACACGCTACACTCTTCAAGGCAATCCCACATGGGAAGGTTCCCGGTTCAAGTCTGGAGACCTCTCTGAGGATGCCAGGTGCACCTGTGCCCATGATCTGACCTGACTGAAGCTGGGGGATCACAGCCTCAGGGCCCTGGCAGGATGCTGTCTCTCTATTTCTCCGTCTCTCTTGTTCATGGAAGCAATAAGCTTTTATTTAAGAGAGAGATTTATTTGTTTGATTGTTTGTTTATTTATTTAAATTTGACCAGAGAGGGACAGAGGACAGAGTGAGAGAGAGAAAGAGAGAGGGAGAAAGAGTGAGTAAGAAAGCAAGCCACCAGGTCTGGGACTCGAACCATAGTTGGCTATGTGGGAGCCCACTGCCCTTAACCACCATGCCAACTGCCAGCCTCGACATTTTAATAATTCTTTTCACTGTAAGATAGGGGATATATCAACATGGGAATCGCTATGAGATGAGTAAAACGGTATGTTTTCATCTGTGGCATGGCGTGGGACTCTGGCCACATGCATGTTAGCACACGGCACCCTGGTTCAGAGGTGGGACGTGCCTGCGTTCTCCCCAGGAACTTTGCAGCTTCACGAGGACAGAGCCACAGTCTCTCCGCCAGACCGCCCAGGCAGAGGGTCGGCCATGATGGAAAGTTCCTGCAGAAATGATCTCTGGGTACTTTGTGGCTGGTGATATACTCAGCAATGCCTCCGAGACGTTTTGTAGGAGATTTGGTTTGTTTTATTAATATTTGAACACGTATATTTCTGCATGAAATATGTACTTTCGGTACACAGACATTTGAAACTTTATTTAATTGGGCTTCCCCTTGCAGCGTGAATATTTTCATTGTGTCATGAGTATGGCATATTTCAATATTTTGAAAAACTGAAGGCAGAGAGCAGAATATTTGATTTCCATGAGCCGGCTGTATGCATACATACAGTGCTTTCTTCGAGGAAGGGTGCCTTTTTATGTGACCCAATTAAAAAACATCCAAAAAATCAACAATAATTCAGAGTCATTGGACCGGGGTCTCTCAGTAATGGAGAAGCAAGGGGGTCCAATACTAGCACTGGTCTCTAGGTTGCCCCATTTCCCAGGCAAGAGCAACTCGGAATTTTAAGCTACCTCAGGCTAAAACCTGTTCAATCCATAGTCAGTTCATTTGCAAATTCTTCTCTCTCCCTAACCTGAAAATGTTTGAATTTGCTAATCTATTTAGTCAGCAGTTGACTGTGGAATTTTCGCTTACCCTAGGCAAACTAGAAACTGCCTTCTCTTTCTAAAGCCCATTGTCTGACTCACAGGCCAGGTCATTCTGCATTCTGTTTCCCAGGAATGTTCTGCATTTGCAGGGTGGCCCACCTGCTCTGCCTCTGTGGTGAAACCAGGCTTGCCTTTAGAACGCGTGCTCGTTTAATAACAAGCACTATTCTATCCAAACTATGCTGTAAGGCTGCGATGAACTTCTGGCTCCAATTAGTTAGCAAACCCGCTCCTCAGAGGTTGGTACAGTGCTGATGCAGGGACAAAAACCATTTCCTCTCAGGACCCTCAGAGACTCCGTAATGAAGTTTCCCAGTTGGAGCAGTGCAGCAAATCTGGTTTGTGGTATTTAGAAAAGATACTGTTGCAGGTGCCAAAACACAAATGGAATTCAGATCCTATTGTCTCTAAGTAGGCAAAAAAAAAAAAAAAAAAAAGAAAAAAAGAAAGAAAGAGTAAATTGTATTAAAACAACCCCCAGTTCACAATCACTGGTTGCACCTGCCAAGGTAATGCTGTCTATTAGTATCCCAAAGTCGTCTGTACGTTAATAAAGGCATGGCGCCTGATTTGCATTCCCAGCAGTGTCATCCTGGAGGAAATAGAGCCCCAGGCTTCCATGGTGGTGAGGATGTAGAATTGAAATAAAAGCCAGGGTAAAAGCACTTAATAACCCTAATTATCCACTTAAAAAAAATTGTACCAAGAGACACGTGTTTCTAAAGAAAATAAAGAGAAACCAGTTTCCTGGGACCCAAGTGAATCAGGACACTACAGATCGAGACCAATACTTACGAGTAAGAGCCGTGGCTCGTCCTTAAGCATCACGTATACTTTCAGACCCTGAAATTTCCAAAACAAAAGCTAGACCTGCCCTCTCTTTGTACTCCTTATGTAGTCTGTTCAATGTCTCCTGGAGCTTGTGCCTCTGTGGAATAAAACATAATTGGTTTATGGAAACTAAGCAAAAGCTTAAATTCAAAGCATATTTTCAAAACTCAGCTTCATTAATCTGGTTCACATACTCATTGACTCCTGTCCCCTCAACTCTACCATCCCGTGTAGTTTTTCTTTATTTAGAGAGATTTTTGCTATAGGCCGTGTGGTTGAGATAGAGAGAAAGTGAGAACTCATCCCCCAGAAGGGATGGCCACGGCGCAATCCCTTCTCCTCCATTCTCTTTTTAGGGGCTTGGGTATGCATACACACCCGCCCGGTGTGAATTTTAAGCTGCCAGGTCCAGGATTCAAACTGAGGTCGACCACGTGGGAGTCCAGTGACAGAACCACTAGGCCATCTGCTGCCCCCACTGTGTAGTTTTTCTATAAACCTAAAAGTATGGTCAGATGAGATGACAAAGAAGTGTAGAGCAAAAATATTTTGATTTATTGGTCACGGTGGTTTCCCCGGTCTTTCTGCATCTCTCGTCTTCCCCACCCTGGTCGCACTAGGATGTGGGCACCTCCCAGCTTCACCTTGAGGGAAGTAGAAGGTGCAACCCACGCAACCTTGGCTTTTGAATTTCTAAACCAAAACAAGACCGAATGCCCATGCCCGGGGGGGACGTGGGACATAGATTTACAAGGATACATGCACACAAAATCAGAACGATGGTGTTACCCCTAAAATCTACATACAGTTTTCCAGATAGGAAGACTGAGAAAGTAGGAGGAAAAACAGTAGTGGAATACAGGGGCCAAGCAGAAGAAACGGTGATAGGAAAACTAATTTGATCGCAATTTGCTTTTTCTGCCCCAGAGGAAGTGGACCCAAAATACAAGTTATGTTAATGTACGCGAAAATTGAAATAGATTCTTATACCTCCCAAATCGTGGGGGCTTAACTTCACACTCTTCGACATCTATGTCAGGAGAGTCCTGCCTCAGTTACCAGCTCAGTCTGGATGAGGAGACCGAGACTCACTGAGATTCCGCCTTGACTCTGATGGGCCATTGTAACGGCCATAACTTGTTTTAACCAAACAAGCTAAGACAGAGGAAAGCTGGAGCAACATCGTGGTGTCACGTGAGCATCACACCGCATCTTCTGAGGACTCAGACAGTTCCCCGTGGATGTGCACGTGGGTACACGTGCTGTCCCGGGATCCCTAAAATCAGGAGATTGGAGTTCAACCCCAGAGTTGAGGAAACAGAGGACTGAGTGGGCAATGCCTTCTGTTCTATTTACAGAAATAATGCACTCCATGCCCACTCGAGAGACATTGCATGGAACAGAACCTTCTTCCACACACACAAAAGTTAAGTCAAAAGTGAATGAAGAGGCAAAGCCAAGACTCAGATGGAAACATGTGAAGATGCAGGCCTCCACCCACCACTAGCCTTCGCCGTGACAGCTTTGGGGAGGGTCTGATGGGGTGGTCCAGGCCCCCTCCATGTACCCATGGCCGCCAAGGCCATAGACTCTGCTCCGTTTGCCTTCCCACCACCTGCTCCAAACTGCATCCCGGCTTGCATAGCCTTGAGCCTTACGATGTTTGCTCTGAAGTCAGATGTCCCGCTCAAGTCCCTGAGTCTGCTTTCCTTGGGGACATCCTGCTGTGCTCCTCCTTAACCCAGCCAGGGCAGAGAGGTCTTGGAAAGGGGCATCTACACAGCCCCCCTGCAGAGAGGCCACAGAGTCAAGACACACACAGTTTAAGAAACAGGTAACATAAACCCCTCTGTGCATATTTTTTTTAAGAATTAATTATTTACTTTTTATTTATCTATTCATTTATTTATTTATTTATTTTAATTCTTTTTTTTTTTTTTTTTTAGATTTTTTCACTGGAGGGCGCGT
>NW_006159611.1:2925906-2926417 GCF_000334495.1 Tupaia belangeri chinensis | reverse complement strand
AAGCGAGAAATCACCCCCCAGGGGGGATGGTCACGCCGCAATCCCTTCTCCTCCATTCTCCTCTCGGGATCTTGGGCATGCACGCACACGCGCCCGGCGTGAGATTTAAGCCACCGGGTCCGGGACACGAACCGCGGTCGACTACGTGGGAGTCCAGCGACATAGCCATTACGCTAACTGCTGGTTCCCTCTATTCATTTATTTTAATTTGACCAGAGAGAGATACAGAGAGAAAGAAAATGAGAAAGCAAGTCACCAAGTCCGGGACTCGAACCGTGGTTGGCCATGTGGGAGTATCCAGTGGCTTAACCACCACACCACCTGCTGGCCCCTGCGCATAGTGTTTTAATGCCTGTGATGGGTCGAGCACATTTTCATGCATGAGCTAACCCAGTGACCAGGCATCGTCTATCACCTGTTCAGGCTCCTTCAGTGTACAGGACAGCTTCCTTCCTGAGTAAAGCTGATGGGTGACTCTTAGAAATGCCTTCCATACCCATAAACGCTCTTC
>NW_006159611.1:2913422-2924955 GCF_000334495.1 Tupaia belangeri chinensis | reverse complement strand
GCTCTTCCTAGCGACGGATCTGTGTCCGTGTTTCTTCAGAGTCACCGGAAGTACTAAAACAGGTGGCTGTGACACTCTCACCCAAATCTCCTAAATTCATAGAGGTGGACTGAGGCAGAGAGCAGGAGTGAAAACTAGGATCCTGCGCTTTTCAAATAACCTGTCTCTGCCCCCTATGGTAATGGACAGCTTCTCAAGGTCGTCAGAAACCCCGGGGCCAGCAGTGGTAGCCAGCAAAGACGTGGGCTGTGGCAGAGGCCCTCCCTGCGGTTTCTTCCGTGAGAAAACCTCTGCGTTTCATCAGGGGGAATCCGTCCCCTAGGATCCCGCCCCTTCGGGGAGCCGAGATTAGAGCTGATGAGCAGACCACGGCCCCTGGATTGCGCTGAATAATCTGCAGCCGTGTGTGCAAAGCTGCGGGTACACCCTCGGCGAAGTCACGGCCAAGTGTGTTGATCACCTTGCGGCATGGGCCTCTGGAGTGTTCGTTTACCCAGGGCCAAGGCTGGGCGGATGGTGCAGCCAGATACACTGCAGAGGTTCCCCGGGTAGATGAGGCCTGTCCATTCCGTCCCATCTGGATCTTGTTCATTTTGTCCCAAATTAGCATCTTGGCAGTTTTCACCCTTCCATTCTGCTGTTCTGTGTGCCCAGGGGAGTCCAGAACTGACTCCTTTCCAAAGTCAGGGGAGTGCTGTGTGGAGGGGAACTACAGCCAAAGGGCATTTGCTCCATGGCAGATTCTCCACACCCGGCTGGGGAAGCAGAGGTTTCGGATCTGAGCAGCGGGTGCAAAAGCACCATGAGATCGAGGCTCGCGTGAGTCACGGAGTGTGGAAATGCTCTACCAGATGATGGGGTGCAGGAGGTTTGCCGTCCCCAGGAATCAGCTGAGCTTGTGAGATTCTCCACATCCAGTTCTGCTGAACTGCAGAAGAAGGGCCTGTTCTCAGTTATGAATTTAGTTTGCTTGAAATAAAAACGGGGCATGATACTCATCTGACACCTTGTTAATTTATGCCGCAATAAAAAGCAAAACAAAACGTGCTTGTACTTGGCTTCAAGTACTGCTCTACCAGGCCTAACGTCTGGTTTCCATTAGGGCAAGTTGCCGGGTAGAACATGGAGACCAGAGCGCCCACAAACGCAGAGAGGGTTCTTCTCACTTGCGGGATAGATAGAAGCAGCCCGAGTTAGAGCTTGTCATGCTCACGGATTTGTGTGCGAGATACAATTTTATGCGATTCTTCTTAGATTTCTATTTAAATGATAATGACCTGTAGTGATAGTTCTATTCTTTTTTTAATTTACTTATTTGAAAGAGCAACAGAGAGGGGGGTGGGTGAACAGGGCATTCATACCATGCCATAGCCCAGCCTCAGCCCTCCTGGGTTACGGGAACGTGAGAGGGAGGACTTGTGGTGAACCCGGGACCTCCCTGCGCAGTCCAGTTTCCTTACGGCTGGACTGCCATCTGCTCTGCACCCGGTAAGTTTAAGTGGGACCACGTGCTCAGATTTGAGGTGGCTTGCTATTTTCTCTCACACTGCCTAGTTCTACTTACATTCTTTTTCTCGCTTGACAGACAAAACTTTCACTTGTGCTGTAGATGTTTATTTCAGCACTATATACAATCAGGAAATTAGAAGCAAAGTTATAATAAACAAATACGGCACAATGTGTAAGAGGTAAAGCAGTAAGTATCCTTGAGTTTTGATTAAGGATTAATATACAAGATTTTGTCTCCTGGGGTACCTTTACTCATCCCTTGTTCTTACAATCCCTTTCCTTTGCACCTTGCACCTGCCCTCTACCAAATAGATATGTAACGTAAATCCTTCGTGTAGTTTCCATGTCTTCCAAGATGCTGCTCCCACTTCTAATGATAACTGGAACAGTTAAAATCACATTCGATGATTATACTACATCATTTCCGCTCTTGCTGGATCTCGTATTGGTGCAAAGCCACTCTGCCTGTGACTGTCCAGTTGTCTATCTTCATCTACTCCATATCTGCTGTGTAATATCTACTCCATATCTGCTGTGTAATATCTACTCCATATCTGCCATGTAATATCTACTCCATATCTGCCGGTTGATACATACATTCAGAACATGGCTTCTCCCTTTCCATTTTCCTCTGCAGAAATCCTGCTAGCTTGCTCGTCTTCCAGATTGGACACAGCTCCAGCTCCGGGATAATCTCCCAGGGTAGGAACCACCAGAGCCCTGCCGCCTCTCCACCCCTCGCCCCTCGCCCCTCTCCCCCGTCTTTCCGTGTTTAACAGTCATCATGCTGAAAGTCAGCGGAGTTTTTGGCAGGCCCCTGGAAAGTTGTAAAAAGTCCAGAGACTTGTTTGCCATCCTCCCAGCGTTTCTGACTCAGCAAACCTGAGATGGGGCCCAGATGTAGCTGCCGTGTATTATCTCCTCCATAGCTGCCGTGTAATATCTATGCCATAGCTGCCGTGTAATATCTGTGCCATAGCCGCCGTGTAATATCTACGCCATAGCTGCCGTGTAGAATCTACTCCATAGCTGCTGTGTAATATCTACTCCATATCTGCCGGTTGATACATACATTCAGAACATGGCTTCTCCCTTTCCATTTTCCTCTGCAGAAATCCTGCTAGCTTGCTCGTCTTCCAGATTGGACACAGCTCCAGCTCCGGGATAATCTCCCAGGGTAGGAACCACCAGAGCCCTGCCGCCTCTGCACCCCTCGCCCCTCGCCCCTCTCCCCCGTCTTTCCCTGTTTAACAGTCATCATGCTGAAAGTCAGCGGAGTTTTTGGCAGGCCCCTGGAAAGTTGTAAAAAGTCCAGAGACTTGTTTGCCATCCTCCCAGCGTTTCTGACTCAGCAAACCTGAGATGGGGCCCAGATGGTCCGAATGCAGATGGTTCTGAGGTCACACTTTGCGAGACGGTGCATTCAGCCCTGTGAGTTCTAATCAGGAACGAGTCACAGGCCTTCACACTGCCCTTGGGTGGCTGGGCTTGTTTGCCCAGAAGGGAGCGAGGGTTGCGTATGCCTGGTGCTTCTCTCGGTGAGTACCTGTGTGTCCGCCTCATCATGGAGGCTGGTCTCCGGACACTAGTCCTTCTGCGTGCTGACATTCCAACCCATGCTCACCCCTTCTCCATCTGGCTGTCACTGACCCTGACTCCCTGTGATTGACGACCATTATGGAATCTCACAGGAACTTGCTCTGCCTCCCTTGGGCACTGCCTCCCTGTCTGCACACCCCTAGGGAGTCAGGCCTGGTGGCTGTTGAGGTCCCCTGCGGTCAGTCTTCCTCTAAGGGTAACGTAACGTGGCCAGGTGTCAGGGCCTGCCTTCCTGTGCCTTCTGTGCCTATGTGAATCACATGCCTCAGGTACCTGCCCCGAGGCATTCAATACTAACTTCTCCTAGTTCTTTGTGGGCTTGGGCTGGGCAAAGGTGAAGGGTCTTCCAGATAAGAGACAAAACATGTGCGGCGTGGTGATCAAGGGCGCGAACGCCCACATGCTTGGCTGCGGTTCGAGTCCTGGACCTGGAGGTGTGCATTTTTACTTTCTTTCTCTCTCTGTTCAAATTTTAAAAATAACAATAATAATTGGAATGAAATAAATACATAATTCTTAAACTAGTACCTAAAAAGGATGAATTTATTGTATGTAATTTATACTCAAAAGATGGACTTCAGAAAAATTAAATTCTGTCAAATAGAGCAAGAACTAGCTCTTTTAAGGAGACATTCCCTGCAACTTTGCAGCATAATGGCATGCTTTTTCCTTTGACACTTTTCTCATATTTCTTTCAACTGAAATTCTATCATCTTTAATATCAGACTCCTCCTGGCCTGACAGTAACAGACAATACGCTGAAAATATCTGCCCCTAATAGTTTTTAAGAGTCAGAAAGTGGGGACAGGAAATAAAGGCTATGGTAAGCATATAATTTTTAAGTTTTTAATTTTATTCAACCTGGCAATCTCTAGAATTACCGGTTCCAACCAGAGCCATATATGTTTACCTCCCAGTCAAATAAGGGTGCGCATGTGGAACCGAGGAGAATTGCTACCGGTAAGACCACCACCCACAGCCCTATCAACTGGGGTTATTTCAATGCTGAAGTCATGGTGGATATTCAACTTACTAAAATGCTCTCAGAGTCAGCCCTCTGCTTTGACATGCCCTGGCCACCCATGAGGGCCAGAGATCACGGGTGGTACAGATAACCCAGTCAAGCCATCCAGCACACCGTGATTTGGTGATTGCTCGTGATGGAGAGACCAGCCACTGAGAGCTGAATCCTGACACAGAGGGGCCCTTCAAAAATCCACTGTATCCTGGCTCTTCTCAATTTGCAAAACAGATAAAGTTACTCGGTCGTGGAACCCTGCCGTAAGAAACACAGACTGCACGGGCCTGGCTCTCCACGACTTCCCCCCATGAACCTTAGCTTTTCAGGAGGAGAACAAGTTTGTGAAAATCGATTCCCATTGGTTCTCTAGCAGACCCCGATCAGCGATCAGCGCTGTGCAGCAGGATGCTCTTGTTGACTCCAGCCACACCTCTAAGGAGCTCACTCATTTCCAACTGAGTGCAGTCCTGTCACCACCCTTTGCATCTCTAAGTCAGAAGGGTGCTCTGAGCTTTGCTGAGGCTTCACTGAAAAGTAAGTGTTCACAAATGTTAATTAAAAATGGATTGAGGGAATGCATAGCTTACGGATTTACCTGCGTGCATGAAACCATCTGGGTTAGCACAGTTGCATTTTCAAGCAGAGAAGAAACACACCGTTTCCGGTGGACAGTGAAGTGGAGAACCCAAAAGTAAGTAAAGTGTGATATTCTTGATGGCTGTCATCATCCACTAACTCATTAATGGGGGCAATGCGCAAGGCACTGACAAGCCCCGCAGAGACGTGAGAACAGCCCCTGGGTCCTAACGTCTGCCTCCAAACATGGTGTGACCTCAGTGAAGAATTCAGCCCTGGATACTGAAGTGATGGAAGTGCCCTGCCAGCCGCACGAGAATAACACCTCTCATCCGGCAAATGAGCAACTTCCCTTCAAACTCCACCAGTTCAAACATCACTCCACCGGAGAGGGAGTGGGGCAATATCCCTTTCAGTACATGGGAAATTACATGGAAAGCAAGTCATTGGGTTCAAATAGAACCAAACTTCTGAAATTTATGCCAGCGACATTTTTAAAGCAAGTTATCACCCATTAATAATGTTTTTTAATTAGAACATGCATAAACGTGTCACCAGCTTTTGTTTAACACGGTAAACCTTGCAGAATATTGTCAGGACGAGCCTAATATATCACCTTTACAGCATTATAATGGGCATCTTTATTATGCATCTCTTTACCTGCAATAAATCAAGCAGTGGGAAAGAAAGCTCCCAAGGAAGGTAGATACAGGAATTCGCTCAGCTGAGAACGAATCCAGCTCTGCCATCGTGTCCTAAAGCAATTGCCTATCAATCCATAATTATTACCAGAAAAAGTTCAGTTTTTAGTTAGCATGACCCATAAAGAAAAACATCCAGAAATTATTATTTTTTTATTCCAAAACAAATATATACAAAAACAAAAGTGAAAAACAGAAACAGGTGGTCTTGGGGGAGGGGGAGGAATAATTTGTTTGTGATTAAAAAAAAAAACATAACCATGTGATAATTATTGAAGTACCAGATGGATACACTGTTCGGAGATTTGATAGGCCCAGGAGGCGAGTAGGAACTTTGTAGAGCATAGGAAGAGAGTTGGGTTTATTTCTCTCCGTTCAACTTCTAGCTTTTCTATTGTGTTTGAGACTAGAGAACGTCGAAAACAACCCTGGTGCCCGTGACCTGGCACGCTTTAGAAGGCCCCTACACGTCTGCTGGATTGATGTGGAAAAGTGTCTACAAAGACGTTAAATTGACTATAAGCTGAGAATGTCAACCAGTCCCAGGTGGTTTCAGGACGCACCAGAAGAAAACTCAGTATTTATGCAAAACAATAAGGCTGCATCAGGAATGCTACTTATGAAAATGAAAAATAAAACCTCTCATTGCAGTACAGAAGGAAAACAAGGTAGATTCCTAGATTTACAGCACAGCATGGCAACTGACCCTCCCACAGCCCTGGAGAGCTGCAAAACTGTGAGGTCTTCTTCTTCTTTTTCTTTTATTTATATATTTTTTAGTATTTTTCATACATTAAATCACTATACATCGTTTAGATTGTGAAGAGGCTTTACCCAGCATGATGTACGCCTCAGTCCAGCCCAGGTGAGACCACCATGCATATCCTCGTCAACAGACAATAACTCCATCTGTGTCCCACAAGCGTCTGACCTCTCCGTTTCCCCCAGATTTCCTTTCCTGCGCTCCTCCCCTCCCACGCTCTTTCCACTTTGTCTCTAGTGTCCATTACAATTTTTAATGCTTTTATGTTCTCCGGTCTTTCTGTCTCTACCAGCGATGATTTTCAGCAAACATATTGGCAAATACAGTACCGTAGTCTAAGTGGACTTTCTCTTCCTTAGGAGCTTTAAAACAACATTTTCTTTTCTCTAGTTTGCTTACTGTCAGCACACAGTGTATAATACATGGGACATACAGAGTA
This sequence comes from Tupaia belangeri chinensis, assembly GCF_000334495.1. Taxonomy (NCBI): domain Eukaryota; kingdom Metazoa; phylum Chordata; class Mammalia; order Scandentia; family Tupaiidae; genus Tupaia; species Tupaia belangeri. The sequence continues at coordinate 2,918,347 of NW_006159611.1, read as the reverse complement.
CGTGTCCATCTTACTGGTAAGGCTCTGGTCGACAGCAGGCTGTAAGTAGCTAAGTTTTGGGGGTCCAAGTATTGGTACAGTTGTAGATGGGATGCTCCGAGCAGCTGACCCCCACAGAGCCTCCCAGCCCACGTCTGCCTCACGCCGAGAACACGGACAGCAAGTGCTCACGATTCGGGCTGGGCTGAGGCTGGGAGTGGGTCATGCTGTGGATCCCTCCTGGGGTGCTAGCCCCCTCTCTGCCTCTCTGTGTATGTTTCTCCGTCTCTATTGCTCATGGAAGAACTAAATTTAAAACATTTTAAAGAGTTATATATGCCATTTTTGTGCAGGGTGGGGGAGGCTTTTATGCCTGCCCTGTACCCTCTTGTTCAAAGACCAGCTGTATTTCCACACCTGTGGACGGCATGCAGTGGGGAGAGCTGAAATCTCTTTGCGTTTCTCTTATTTAATGAAGCGCCCCCTTCAGCGCCACCTCTTTAAAGGCTGTGAGGTTGGAGGACAGTGTTAACCCAGAAGCCAGTCGATTTCAGTGAGCAGCACCAAGTCAGTTTTAAGTTCAGGGATTTTTTTTTTTCCAGGAATCTCTAAATGAACAGAAGCAAGAGCAATTTAAAATCAGCTATTGTTTATTTTTCTTCATCATTTTTTTTTTCTTTAAGTTTCTTCATGAGAAAGATTGTGGATGCCAGGCTCAGGAGGTAAGCCAGTTACTTGGCTTTTGGGTTTACATTCAAATCAATGATCATTGACTTCGTATTACAATGGGATTCAGTCAATGCTGGTATTCCCTCCCTGAGTCATGTTAGCTTATACCTATGCACTAAGTACTTATACAAGTTGATCTAACGTCCTAGTACACCAATAAACCCAAGGGAGAGAAATAGCCAAAAGGCTAGAGATCCAAAGGCATTAGTTAACGCTAAATTAAGAAGGAAAGGAACATAAAACTCCTAAGCCTTAGAAATGTTAAGGAAATACTTAGTAAGGAAGTATTGTTATCCAAGCATTTGCAGAAGAGAGGTAAATACTGTATGAATTATGGCTGGATACCTTCAACCCAAAGAGATATAAAATGTCTGGGCATGTCTTATTTATTTGAGTATATTTAATGTTGGAAGCACTTACCTCTAGTTTTTAAAGAATGAGATAAAATAATCAGGTGTGCTTTTCATTAATTTTTTTTTCACAAAGAGTTCTTTCTTGATCCAAAGTGATGACATTTATAGATGTAAAAGCTGAAGAAGGCTGGTTGTTTTTTAACTTTTCTTCTCCAAATGAAAGAAGCATCCAGTTTTATTTAAACATTTGTATATCCCAGTGAAATGGGTGTGGAAGTGCTTTAACAATCTAAAGCTCAAACAGTAAACCAAGGAGGTTGTTGAGATGGCAAAACGGGATCCAGTCTTTTTTACACAGGTCCAGCATCATTTGGAAGTTGAAAGAGCTTAGGGTGTCAATTCAGGGACCTGCAGATGGCATAATGGTTACATTTCTGGACCCTCATGTAGTGGTCTGTGGTTCAAGTCCTGGACCTGGTGGCTTAAAGCTTACACTGGGCACATGTGTGTGTGCCCAAGATCCTGAGAGGAAAATGGAGGAGAAAGGATTGTGGTGTGGCCATCTCCCCAGGCTCTCTGTCTCTCGGGCAAGTACACACACCCTAGAGCAAAAATCTCTAGCAAAAATCTGTCTTTAAAAAGAAAAGTCAGTTTGCTTTCAATGTCTCATCTCAGAATGAAATTGCTTCTCATAAGCCACTTAATTTTTTTTTCTTTTTTGAGAGGTTTTCGCTATACGGCCCGTGCGCTCGCCAGACAGACAGAGAGAGACATAGAGACAGAAAGTGAGAAATCACCCCCCGGGGGGATGGTCACGCCGCAATCCCTTCTCCTCCATTCTCCTCTCGGGATCTTGGGCACACATGCACACATGCCCAGTGTGAGTTTTAAGCCACCGGATCTGGGATGCAAACTGCGGTCGACTACGTGGGAGTCCAGCGACATAGCCATTACATCTTCATCATTTTTTTTTTCTTTAAGTTTCTTCATGAGAAAGATTGTGGATGCCAGGCTCAGGAGGTAAGCCAGTTACTTGGCTTTTGGGTTTACATTCAAATCAATGATCATTGACTTCGTATTACAATGGGATTCAGTCAATGCTGGTATTCCCTCCCTGAGTCATGTTAGCTTATACCTATGCACTAAGTACTTATACAAGTTGATCTAACGTCCTAGTACACCAATAAACCCAAGGGAGAGAAATAGCCAAAAGGCTAGAGATCCAAAGGCATTAGTTAACGCTAAATTAAGAAGGAAAGGAACATAAAACTCCTAAGCCTTAGAAATGTTAAGGAAATACTTAGTAAGGAAGTATTGTTATCCAAGCATTTGCAGAAGAGAGGTAAATACTGTATGAATTATGGCTGGATACCTTCAACCCAAAGAGATATAAAATGTCTGGGCATGTCTTATTTATTTGAGTATATTTAATGTTGGAAGCACTTACCTCTAGTTTTTAAAGAATGAGATAAAATAATCAGGTGTGCTTTTCATTAATTTTTTTTTCACAAAGAGTTCTTTCTTGATCCAAAGTGATGACATTTATAGATGTAAAAGCTGAAGAAGGCTGGTTGTTTTTTAACTTTTCTTCTCCAAATGAAAGAAGCATCCAGTTTTATTTAAACATTTGTATATCCCAGTGAAATGGGTGTGGAAGTGCTTTAACAATCTAAAGCTCAAACAGTAAACCAAGGAGGTTGTTGAGATGGCAAAACGGGATCCAGTCTTTTTTACACAGGTCCAGCATCATTTGGAAGTTGAAAGAGCTTAGGGTGTCAATTCAGGGACCTGCAGATGGCATAATGGTTACATTTCTGGACCCTCATGTAGTGGTCTGTGGTTCAAGTCCTGGACCTGGTGGCTTAAAGCTTACACTGGGCACATGTGTGTGTGCCCAAGATCCTGAGAGGAAAATGGAGGAGAAAGGATTGTGGTGTGGCCATCTCCCCAGGCTCTCTGTCTCTCGGGCAAGTACACACACCCTAGAGCAAAAATCTCTAGCAAAAATCTGTCTTTAAAAAGAAAAGTCAGTTTGCTTTCAATGTCTCATCTCAGAATGAAATTGCTTCTCATAAGCCACTTAATTTTTTTTTCTTTTTTGAGAGGTTTTCGCTATACGGCCCGTGCGCTCGCCAGACAGACAGAGAGAGACATAGAGACAGAAAGTGAGAAATCACCCCCCGGGGGGATGGTCACGCCGCAATCCCTTCTCCTCCATTCTCCTCTCGGGATCTTGGGCACACATGCACACACGCCCAGTGTGAGTTTTAAGCCACCGGATCTGGGATACAAACTGCGGTCGACTACGTGGGAGTCCAGCGACATAGCCATTACATTAACGGCTGGTTCCCAGCCACTTAATTTTTTTTTCCACAGAAAGAAAATATTCCAGATTGAAATTGCATGTCAATTCTATAAATATATCACTGAAACAATTACTCTCATCAGTGTTTTCAGGAATGCAATTAATCTTATTTTTCTTAAAATATTTCGAATAAGCTCAGAGTAATAGAACTAGAATGAAATGACTAAAGCCAATTCCTGTTGTCCACTTAAATATATTGAAAAGGGGGGGATTCTTTAAATTTCATGGGATGTGTATTTTCCTCAGTCAGGTATCTGTCTTCCATTTTGACTATGTGTTTCTGACTTTGAAAGACTCTTAAAAATAAAATGAAGCAAAGGAAAGAGAGGAAGGTGTTAGATCTTGATCTCAGCAGGATTTTTCGTTTCCCTTTTTTTTTTTTTAACTTCCTGTAGGCATCATACATATTATGTACATTTTTTTGTAAGAAACTAAGAATTCTAGTGGTTTGTCAATGGCACACCAGTAATGCAAAGTTCTATGATACCGAACCCTGCGAGGAGTTTCCAGGTGCATCCGGAGACCTTCCCGAGCCTGCCAGGTGGTGTGTGCCCAGGATCTGGGCAGATTATTAGTTTTTAACATTGAGTTTTAAGATTTCTCTTCATTTTGAGTTCAGATCATCTGCTGATCTTTTAGGCTCCCAGCATCTTCTCTTCCTCATTCCTTCATGGTAACTGCAGATGAAAAAAAAGTCCTTCATTCTAACATCATCCAATTTACTGGTGTTATCTTTTTATGGCTTATACTTTTTATGCTTCAAAGAAATCATTTTGTGCCTCCGGGTCATAAACATATTCTCCAAAATTTTCTTATAAAGCTTTTATAGTTTTGTTCTTAACATTTAGTAAGTGTTTAAGCATCTGAAATTGATTCCCATATATGGTAGGCAGTGAGACTGCAGTTGAATATTTATTCTGAGTATGAGTCTTAATTATCCTATGATTTATTGAGGGCTCAGCACTCTCTTTTTATTTTTTTTCCTATATTTATCATGAGAGAGAACATGCACATGTGAGAGAAAGAGAGAGAGAGAGAAAGAGACAGAGGGAGAGAGAGAGAAAGAGACAGAGAGAAGCAGTCTCACAGGCACCGATCATGCCAGGATCCACTTCTTTCAGACCTCTAAACTGTAGCTGTGGGGTGCTCATGCATGTGCCTGGCATGTTCTGGGTTGACTGGTCAGGGTGTGCTAACCATGGCTGCCATGTGAGATCCAGCTGCTTTTGAGCAGGGCATGCCCTCTGTGTCAGAGTTCGTTCAATGTGTTCTGTCCGAGCTGCAGTGTGACCTCATAACTTAGCAACTGTCCATACATGCGTGAGGTCTGGTTCCTGGATTGTGTCTCTTCAGTTCTAGGAGTTTATCTATCAGTCTGCCAGTCTGGACTGCCTTACAACATGCTCTAATCCTAACAAGTCTTAGTATTTGTAATGCAAGCCTGTGCCCTTGATATTGGCTGGCTGAGGCTGGGGGTAGATTATAATGTTGGAACTCTC
>NW_006159611.1:2899492-2913354 GCF_000334495.1 Tupaia belangeri chinensis | reverse complement strand
AAGAAGAAAATGAATAAACAAAAATCCTATTTTACCTTTCATTTCTGGCAGTGCTATTCAATTCTGGTTTGAACATTCCTGCCACTCTTTACAGATTCTCACTCTGTAATTTAATACAAAATATTTAAATGCTATGCTTCCAAATACACAAAGCATTGTTGTTAATATTTTGGGTTTGATAATGTACTAAGTGAAGTATTTGTAGATCTGTTTATTTGGTTGGTCATTCTGCTGGCTCTCACTCATTGTATCATCTTTCCTTCTGAAGGTAGTATCTTTGTTCACGGTGCTAGTTTTACTTATGGTCACACTTGTATGATTTATTTGCAATCTAGAAGGCAATTAGAGGTCTTTTCACTTTTTTTTTTTCTAGGCCCCCCTGAATAAATATAAACCCAAGAGTACTTTATGCTAAACCATTGGTTTCAGGTTTTCGGACTATAAAGGTATGAATTCAGTCTGTAAATCTGAATGAATGCTTGCTTCTGGGTACAAATCCACAAGGATTATCCCAATTCCCAGCTCAATACCAAGGTTAAAGTAGGCAATTTCCTTTTGCAGTCCATTTGTGGTGGATGGTTAGGGGACTGGCTTGTTCCCATTTTCAGACCTCTTTGAAGAAACAGGTTTGGGTATACCAGATGTATGAGACGAAGATTCTGTCAGCAGGCTCTAGGTTTGGTGTCATGTGATCCAAGCCTGGTGAGACCCTGGAAATGTGAACTATCTCAGCTGCCTAATGCATTTCCTTGGCTAAAACAGTTCCAGTGCTCTACTTACTGCTTTAGCTTTATACAATTACTCAGTTCCCAACTTGAGTATTTCTTAATTACTTCTCATGTCTTCTGTACCTTTAAGATGACCTATTGTGGGTCAGCCAGGTGGTATGGTAATTAAGGTGGCTGGACTCCCACATGGCTGAGTATACAGTTCAAGTCCCAGACCCAGCAGCTTGAAAAACATGTCAGGCACATGTATGTGCATGCCCAAGAATTCCAAGAGGAGAATGAAAGAGAAAGGATTGCGGCATAGTCATCCCCCTGGTGGGTAATTTCCTCACTTGCCTTCACTTTCTCTTTCTCTTTGTCTCTCTATGGAGAGCACACATGTCCTTTAGCAAAAAAAAAAAAAAAAAGTGCATTACATGATTTTCTAGCATTTTTAGCTACTTCCAATTAAAAATTTCTAGCTATTAGATATTCAAGTTTCTTTCTTTTTATAATTAAGGGAAAAAATGTTAGCATCTTGATTCTTGATGACATTTTATTCTTTTGAACTTTTGTTTGACTGCCAGAGGGCACATGTGCTCGCTGGAAAGAAAGACAAGCAGAGACAGAGAAAGAGGGAGAAAGCAACCCCGAAGGACCATGGCACACTGCAATCTCTTCTCTTCCATTCCCCATACTGTTGGGATTGGGGATGTTTGCATATACTTGGTACATTTCTCACCCCCCACCCCGGAGCCAGGATATGAACTTGCTTTTTTCCTTTTTCCCATTTGCCAGAAGGCATATGTACTCACCAGAGAGAGAGAAGGGGGAAAGTGAGAAAGCATCCTGTATAGGAGATGGTCACACCACATTCTCTTCACCATTTCTCCTCTTGGGATTTTAAGCACACACGTACATGTGCCCAGTGTTTTTCAAGCTGCTGGCTCCAGAACTTGAACCATGCAGTAGCCTATATAGGATCCAGCTCCCTTAACACCATGCCGCTGACTGGTCCATGGGCAGGGATTTAAATCACAGTCTGCTATGTACGCTCCAACTCCCTTAACCACTAGGCTGTAAGGCCAGCCCTCTTTATACTTATTAAAGTGAAGATAGCTATCATTCAAGCTAGTGCACAGAAATGGAAGTGAATACTTGTAAGGAATGAACACTGTTTTCCACAAAAGCAGTACTGAAGACTGGATTAGGAAAATATATTCCATATTTTTGCTATTGACGTATTGTCTCATTGGTTAGTTGTAAAATCTTGTGCAAAATTGTAGTAAGTGGAAGACTTCACAGTGATTCCAGTAATGCCATCACACGTAGTGAGCACGGATCTGTGGTAATTTAAGGTCACTTCCTCAGCATCACCCTTCCATCGCCTACGTCCACACCTCGTGTGTCTATCCAATTTGGCCCCAGGGTGCCCTCTTCTCTACCTCCTAACTGGCATTGTCTTCCGGGCAGCAGTCACTGCTCCCTAAACCGTACCATAAATTCCCACCAAATGTTTTGTTTCCATTTGCCCTAATGAACTTGATCCTCTGCATAGATCAAATGATTTTGATATCCTAAGTTGCTACTTCTGGGCGAATATTTCAGAAAAAAAACGTAGTGTGTCTAATGCACTCTTCTCCCTAAAAGTGATCTTTAAAAAAAAAAAAGAACAGAAAAACAGTAAAAAAAAAAAAAAAAAAAAAAGTCGTATTGGAAGGGGCAGAAATTCAAATTCAAATGACATAACAGAAAACAATGGGAGTAGAATAAAAAGCAGCATGAGCAAAATAAATCCTAAAGTGAAAAACGATAGCTGTAAAAGTTATCTGGCACACGTGTAATTCTTTTTTTTTTTTTTTTAATAAATACCTGAAAAAAATGAAATTGAATTATATTCCCTTCCAAAATGGTAGTGAAGTTTTCAAAAATAAATACTACCTGAATGGGCACATTGAAATATTATACTATATTCTAGAGAAAAAATTGATGCCGTGCAATTAATACTAAGTCATGTCTTTAAAATCACTGGACTTTAAGACAAGGAAATATTTCCTCAGTAATCCAGGCATAAACACAAAGGTATCAGACAGAAGGAGGATCAATAAGGTTGGCCTCGGCCTTCTCCATAGGAATACTAAGTGATAAAAGAACAGGATAGTCAATAGACACGGGGTCCTTGGGGAAAGAATGTGAGAACCAAAATGTTCTCGTGCACAGCCAACTGGCAGCTGCTATATACAGGGAACAGAGAGGTATTTTCAAATATTTGAAATGTTGGAGAAGATAGGAGGCACAAGCCCTGGTAGAAGTGAAGGTACAAAGAGAATGCTTAGTGTGGCAGTCTCCCTGCCCAGAAGGTGAAGAGGGAAGGTGCATTAATACAGCTACCAGCAAGCATCAAGCTTGTTTAGCAGTGGAACCAAGGACAACTAAGTGGTATAGTGTTCATGAGAGAATGCAGAGGTTATAAAAGTTACAAACTTTGATGCGTAAGTGTCACCTGCAAGAATAGCTTATAAAATGAGGAGGTGGAAAGGTGAAAAGAGGTTAAAGAATTTCATTGTTTCTTTCTTATAAATATTTTATAATTTTAATTAATTTTTGTCTTTAAAATCCATGAATTATTTAGGTGATGGTGTAGTTGACTATCTTTTGCTGGTTGGTTTCTAATTTTATTGCCACGTGAAAAATACTTTGCAGAAATAGGAGCACAAAATTTATTTTATAGCATACTATTATAGAAGTTGTGCTGTATTATTAGCAAATTATTATAATAGGAACAACACTACAAAAAAAAAAGAGGTGAACAAGTGAGAAAAGGTTAATCAGTTTTGTTGTTATTTTTCAGTGATAGTGATCATGTTTTCTTTCTTTCTTTCTATTTTTTTTTTTAGAGATTTTTGCTATAGGGCACACACACTCACAGAGAGACACAGAGAAAGTGAGAAATCAACCCCAGGGGCGATGGCCACACTGCAGTCCCTTCTCCTCCATTGCCCTATTGTGACTTTGGGCACACACACATCTACACCCGAACTAAGTTTCAAGTTACCAGATCTGGGACTCAATCCATGGTCAGCCATGTGAGAGTTCAGTGCTTTAACCACTATGCCACCTGCAGTCTCCATCATGTTTTCTTAAATCTAGGAATTATTTATGGTTTATCATTATTTCTCTTTTGTCCTTGTTACTATTATGAATGTTTTGGCTATCTTTTTGTTTGTTTGTTTTTATTGCTAGGGGATGTATGTGCTCACCAGAGAGAAAGTTAGGGGAGAAAGCACCTCTCAGTGGGGCAGGGTCCTGCTGCGATCCTTTTCCTCCAATCTGCCATCCCATCCGGATTTGGGGCACCCACAACACATGGCTGGTATGTGTTTCAAGCCATGGCGGCTGGAATGAAAATTGCAGTTGGCCCAGTGGGATCTGCCTTAGTTAGCTGCTGCACTATGGAGCTGGCCCTTTTTTTGCTGTTGTTTTGATTGTTGGTTTTTCAATTTTACGTCTTTCTGATTGTGGGAATCTCTTTGTGCCTACTGCTTTTGAGTTGGGAGGTTACTATGAAGCCTCGTACGTAGCTGCCTTAGTAAATATTCTGTGTGCACCTACAAAAGAGCGTATCTCAGTAACTGGATAAAAAGCTTTCAACACGAGAATGTTAAACAAAAATCAGTTTAAAATATAACAGAAAACTCACTTCTGGGGGCTTCCTTCTCCTGTTGAAGTTTCCCAAGTTTCTAGTTTTGGCTGCTGCGAGGAACGCCACCTCAGACACTGTAGGGACTACGCTCAGCCCTCTACATGCTACGTGTCCGTGAGATTGTTCGATACCAAGCATATTTGCATTTTTAATTTTAAGAAATGTTGCCAGTCTGCTTTATAAAAGACTATAATGCTTCGCATGCCTTTCACCTCTGCATATGCATACTCTTCCTCACAGCCCTGATGTATACGGTTTACCTTCTCATTTTTGCCAGTCTGGTGGGTAGAATGTCGTCTGTCACTTTACTTTGTACACTCATGCTGCTCAGCTTGCTAGTGACTTTGGGTATCTTTTCATTTATTTCCATGTGGTTTTGGATTTCTGTGAATTCTTTATGTTTTTACTCCATTTATGTTGAACTGTCTGTGTTTCTATTTGTAAGAGCTTTGGCTTTGTAAATATTAATTCTTTGTATGTCATCACGCTAGAAATAGTTTTACAGGAGTCAGATCACGGTGCAGCATAACACCTGGACTCCAGGGGTGGGGTCCCAGGTTTGCAGCTGCAGCTGTTCTGTTCAAGGCAGGTGCATGCGTGTGCCGAGATCTGGGGGTGGATTGCAACATGAGGACTCTTTTGGGTGTCTCTTTCTTGCTCTCATAGAAGAGATAAATAAGTAAGTAAATAAACACAACAAAAGCAGACGGAGCCAGCCAGTGGTGTAGCAGTTGGGGCGGCTGGATCTCACACAGCCAGTTGGAGGGTTTGAGTCCTGAATCCGGTGTGCGTGTATGCCCACAGTCCCTAGAGAAGAATGGAGGAGGGGGACTTGCCACGTGGTCACTTCCCCATGCGAAGTGCTTTCCTGCTGTTCCTCTCTATCTCCTCAGTGTGTGCATACACTGGATAGCAAAATTGGAGAAAAAAGAAACAGTTTTACAGATCAATCACTGTTCATTAACTGTACTATTTTCCCACATAACATTTTTGTTTATGTGCAGTGAAGTATATTTATTTGCAATAACTTTGAGTTTTCCAGAATTGATCATGCTGGTCACTCACACACTCATTTCTTGGTACATGTAGTCTCCTAAGATTTTCATAGTGTTTTGTTTGTTCATTTCTCACTTGAGTTTTATCTAGTTAATGCGGACTATATTTTAGTAGACAGGGTGAGTTTCTATTTTTATTACCTTCAAAATGGTTGGTCACCTGTGCTTTCTCACTGCTCTGTCAGATACTCCGGTATTAAAATAAGTGAACTGAGCCAGTTCCATGGCATGGTGGTAACGCACTGCTCCTGAAACTAGATCCACCTGGTGACCTGGTTCAAATTCCTGGCTGAGTCAACCAGAAATTCAAGTGTCCGAGATCAATAATCCAGAGGACGGGAGGAAGGGGGTGGTGACACGACCAGACCCTCGGAGGGCGTTCAGCTCTTCCTCTCTCCCCCCCCTTCTCTCTCTCTTTCTCTTTCTCTCTCTCTCTCGTGCATATGCACATGCTCTGTCCTGAATTTTTTAAAAATCTACAACTGGGATTTTCATTCTACTTCTATGTGGCTAGCCTCCCTGCCGATACCAACACCGATACAACGTTGTTCTCATCAGCGGGACATTGTAGTACAACTGACATCCGATAAGGCTATTTTTTCCTCACTCATTTTCTTTTGTTCGTTTGTTTGTTTTAAGTTGATTTCTTCTATGAAAGAGGGAGAGAGAGAGAGAGAGAGAGACCCCTGATAGGGTTTACACAGCACTATTCATCCCAACCTCAGCTTGCCAGGATCCTAGGCAGGTGTACATACACCCAGTGTGGACAGGAGGACCTTGGGACATCAAACTTCATCATCGCGGAGTGCCCGGTTACCTCTGTAACCACAGCTGGGCCATCTTTTTTATCCCCCCTCAGCTTTTTGCTATGAGGCACATGTGCTCACTGGAGAGAGAAAGAGAGAGGGAAGTGAGAAATCGCTCATCTGGGGATATGGCCACACCATAGTTTCTTCTCCTTCTGGGATTTTGGGTGGACAAGCCTGGTGTGATTTTTCAAGCCACCAGATCTGGGACTGGAACCATGGTTGGCCAAGTAAGAGTCCAGCGCTTTAACCACCACACCAGTAATTTATTGAGGTTTCTCCATCCCTCCAATTATATACCCAGAAAAAAACAGTTTTATTTCTCAACTGCTTATATTATTTCATTTTCTTATCTTATTGCTTATGTTTAAATCTTTATGACATATTAATAATAGTGGACAACTTTTCCTAGTTCTTTATCTTCAATAAAGTGCTTTCAATGTTCACGATTTATGGTAAAATTTGCTCTAGGTTTTTGTAAGTAGCCTTCCATACACTTACTATTTTTTTATGAATTATTTTATTTATCTTTATTTATTTATTTATTTATTTTAATTTGACCAGAGAAGGACAGAGAGACGTAGAAAGTGAGAAAGCAAGCTGCCAGGTCCAGGACTCGAACCACGGTTGGCTCTGTGGAAGTCCAGCGCCCTTAACCATCACACCACCTGTTGACCCCATACACATTTAGTTTTTCCTTTTTCTCCTTAGTTTGTTTACAATTCCAACTAGAATTGACTGCAGAACTTTACCAAATAACTTTTATTTCTATTGGCAATGATCAAATATTTATTCCTCTTTATTGTAAAAATCATGATAGATATCCTGATATAAATTCCTCTTTCCTTCTTGAAATAAACCCTGGGTAGGCATACCAAGTCATTCTCCTAATGTATAGCTAGATGCTGCCTGCTCGTATTTTGTTTAGAATTTTTACTTCATTATTCAGGTTTTTCAGATTTTTCTTCTTTTTAACAGTGTCTTTACAACCGTTGGCATCAAGCTATTAGTTTGTCAGAAGTCATGACGTATTTTTTCTATGCAAAAATGCGTCATGACTTTTCTGAGAACCCAATAATACTGATTTCATGAGAGAAATGAGAGAGTTTTCATTATTTCCTGTAAGCTTGCATAGTCTGAATGATGTTAAGTAGCATTAAACTCATTTACCTGTACTTTAAAGATCACATCGTTCTAGTACGATTTTTTGTGGGAATTTCTCACCTTTCCACTCCTCGGGCTATTTTTTCTATTCGATTTTGAATTCTGTGATTTTAGGTGAATTTATTGTTTGAGGAGCATTCTCTTTTAGTCTTTTCTTCTTTCTCTCTGTGGCTTGTCTTCTTTTTCATACTTAATCTCGTTATTTTGACTGTCCACTTTTACTCTTCAGTTAGACTTCCAGGGAGGTATAGATTTTACTAGTTTTTCCCCCCTGCAGAGAATTGACTTTGTTATCTATTCTTTGAACGTTTTTGATTTTTCTACTTCATTAATTTAAATGTATCTCTATTAATTCCTGCTTCTTGCATCTTTGTATCCCATTTTCTTAAAATGGAAATTGAATTCCTTCTCTCCTTTAATATCAGAATCTCTTAAGGCTATTCATTTCCCTCTGCAGAGAGACATTGTATGTAGATATTCTTTTGCTATGTTATATGTTCTTATGAAATGTTTCTTATAGTATTTTCTAGATAGTTTGTTATTTCACTTTAATTTTTCTCTTTGACTCAGCGTCTCTCAATTACCATTCATATTTATCTTAAAAACTGGCTGATTTAATTTCATTCCTTCCATTTCGTTTTATCCTTAATAATACAATGTTGTTTTTCCTCTTAATTTCTTTAGTTTTAAAGTTGCTATCCTTTGGTTTTTCTCTTATTAATTTTGGAATGGTGTTGAAATTTCCCAGTCAAGATAGTTACTATTGTTACCAACAGACACTGGTGAATATTCAATGTATTAAAACTTACGTCGTTACTATTTTTCCCACTGAGATGCAGTATTGTCTTGTGAAGAGACCAAAACCAGGATGTCCTTATAAAAGTCTTCTTTCAAAAGTCCAGAATTTGGGGACCACCAGATGGCATAATGGTTATGTCACTGGACTCCCATGTAGTCGACTATGGTTCAACTCCTCAACCCAGTGGACTAAAACTCATGCTGGCCACAGTGCAAGTGTGCCCAAAATCATCCCAAGAAGAGAATGGAAGAGAAGGGATCGCACCCCTGGGGGATGATTTCTCATTTTCTGTCTGTCTCTTTGGCCAGCGCATGTGCCCTATAGCAAAAATCTCTAGGGGAAAAAAAAAGTCCATGTTTATTAATATAACTATTTATATTTCAAGGGAGATATGAAAGGTGTTCAGAAAATTCATGAGAAAATCATATTTTAAAAACTGAATAGGTTTAAAAATATTTGGGTATAAAAATAAACTTGTATTTTAATTCCATTTTCTGCAAAAGTTCAGAAGTCACCTCATATTTAAAATGTAGTAATCACATGGCATAGACACCAGCCTACTCAGGGCTCCTGCCTTCCGAAACAAAGCGCCATTCATAAACCGCACATCTGGTCGGCAGGCACTTACTGACGTGACCCCATGGGCTGCTCTCAGAGCATGTGCACTCCTACATCCACCTGCAGCCAGCCAGCTCACTAGAGGCCATGCCAGGTAACCCACATCTCATTTTTAAAATTATTATTGTTACACTTGCCTCCACTTCTTCACGGTTTCCAGGGTTCTTTTTTGGCTCCCGTGTTTGTTGGAGTCCTGGAACATCTGCATTATCTCAGATAGCCTTCATTTTCACCAACACACGCGGTCTTGGCTGTTCAGAAATCTCGCGTGCCAGCCCCTTTCCATTCCGCCACGGCCCTCGTCTCTGTTTTATTCTTCTGCAGCTCCCCATATTGGACATACAAGACCAAATAGTGGTTCACTCTTAATCTTGTTTCGTGGATATTTTATTACTTCTGCTTGGAAAAGTGTTCTGCTCGTTTTAAAAGCAGTTCTGAGAGTTAAAGATTTTACCAGAATTTTCCTAGATTTTTGTTTGTTTTTGTTTTCATCAGTTCAGTCTGGAGAAAATATTAGCATTCCTTTTGAAACAAATTTATTTCGTTCTTTGATCGAGTGACGCCTCTGTTCCATACTTGCTTTCTCTCTTTTTTTCCTATTGGTTTTTATTTCCTACTTTTATCATAACTTCGAGCTCATGATATTTTTGCTCTGTGCCTTGCGACGGTTTTGTGGGCCTCTTGTAGACAATAGCTTCCCTCCCTGCTGAGTCATCTGACACACGTGCTTGGCGGCATCATTCCTGACCACTGTTCACCCCCACTTCGTCACGAGAGGGAAGCACACTCCCACCTCCTGGGAGTCAAGGGTCGCCTGTGGCTTATCGCCCTGGCAGAAGTGGGTGCATGTGAGCCACGGCACGTGAGCCCAGACTGTCTGGAATGGGCCCTGAGAACTGCTCTTGCTCAGCCCCCTGCTGAGAGCATGGCAGATCCGAATGTGCCCCCTATTGGGGTGCCAGCTGAGGATGGGAGGGGTAGAATGTAGGGTCTCTGTGGGACCCTCCATGCTCTGAGAGCCAGAAAGAAAGCCTTGTGGCTCCCCCAGTCACAGAGATGTGGGCTTTTGCAGCCACATCCGTGGTCACTACAGTCTTCGCTCCTGGATGAAGCTGGCTGCGATGTTCGCAGGTAATCAGCTGAGTGTCCTGCCAGTCTGTGCCGGGGCCCCTTTAGCACAGGGAACAGGGCCGGCAATGCCTTTCGATCTAAACAAACAGAGATGCAGGCCCAGCAAGCCGGGAATCAGTTTGGAGAACCTATCATCAAGGTTCGGTCCGTCCGAACGATTAGGACGGAGTTTTGTGTCGTGTTCCAGTCAGAGAAGCAGAGCTGTTATGAGGGAGAGCAGACTGCTCTGGTCTGAACGCTTCTGTCCTTCCCAAAGAGCCTGGTGAAACTTAACCCCCAAAGGATACAAGGCAGAGCCTTTAAGGGGTGATGAAGCTCCGCTGTGGAGGACGCAGTGAAACGTCACTGACTTAAAAGCAGAGAGCAGTCCCCACTGGACGTGGAATCTGCTGGAACCCTGATCACGGGCTTCCCAGCCTCTAGGACAGTTAGAAACACATTTCGGTTTGTAATGAATTTCTCAGTCTGTGGCATTGTGTTGTAGACACCAACAAAGGACTTACCGTAGGGACCCATCTGACTTCATGAAAGGGTGAGTTGGTTAGAGCACGAGTCTGCCATGGCGGATGAGAAGGCCTGAAGAGGGCAGGCAGCCCTGCAGGAAGCCGATGGGTGGATGTGAGATGCTGAGGAGAACTGAGCAAGGACAGTCGGGCAGCCGAGGATGGAGTGCTGCAATTTCCAAGGCTGGAATGGACTTCCTACTCTGACAGCCCTACGAGGCTCCCCTTGGCCACCGCCGGACTGGGTGGAGAAGCTGGTGTCCTTCCTCGGGGAGGTAAACTGACCCACGGCCCGGGAGCATGGGGGCTGAAGGGTCTGTAAGAGCTGTGGGCCTGGCCCTGTGTCCCCTCCCAACAAGGCGACCGAGGAGATGAGCCACAGTGCCCCGGAGAGGATGAGGCTGCACCCCACATCTGCCCACCAAACCTCATGCACCAGGTCTTTTTCTTGTGACCCTCACTAGCCGGGAACCTCATGCAGGGATGGGAACCTGCAAGTGTAGTTCCAGGTCAGCAAAAATCAAACTACGACAGGGCCTTCAAAGCCTTCTCCAGTGGTATTTGAAGAATAAGCGAATATGGACCAACCACTCCATTCATCGCCATTCGAATGCAACTGCAGCGAATTTCAGATCTCAGAAGGATCAGGGCTATTGTTTCTCCTAGGACATTGCACACTTCCCTTGTCGGAAAGTATATTTACCCCTGTCTGACTCACCTGGTAGCCCCGAGTCTGTCACCGTCCACCTCCTGCACACCGTCGTCCCAGGCTATCCAGCAGAACGTGCTTGCCTTGGTCTCAACCCACTGACTGGTGTCGGATTAACAAAGCCTCACACTCTTGATGTTTTTATTATCCTAAATGTCTATCTCAACATGCAAGAGTAATCAAGTAGCATTTATTGAAAGGGCCCGGGAAGAGATAAAAGATAATAAAAGCTGCGTCTTGTTTAATGGAGCATGCGATGTAAACTTCTTTAGATAATGAAAAGGAGCGGCAAGGAGAGAGACAGGGAATAGAGATCAGTCTCTCCCTCACCCCACGCCTCGGCCCCAGCACGTTCATCATCAGCTGGAATCTTTCAGTGTGAAAATACATGTCCCAAAATTAAGAGATGACTGAGAGCGTCTTACGGTGAGATGATTTTAGCATTAGCTCATTTGGATACAGGAAGTAGGTTCATAATGTGCAGTTAGAAGTGTGAGCAGGCATGCAGCAGCCCTGACCTGCGCCTTCTCTCAGCCCAGTGGCTCTCAGACTAGCCCGGGGGCCACCACCAGGAGGCTTGTCTGACCACTGACTGCCGAGCCCTCCCAGCCGCTCCGATTCAGCAGACAAATCCGGGTGGGATTCAGAACCTGCATTCCTCGCCAGTCCCCGGTGAGGCTGGTGTGTCCTGAAGCCTGTACGTTGAGAAACTGTTCCAACAAAGGCACTTAAAGAAGGTGGAGAGCCTGTATCTTATTTGTCAGGATCACTTAGAAATATGTCTTACAGGTACTTGCAATTAACTCCACAATTAAAGTTCTTGTCATCACAGATAGCTAAACACTGAGCTACGTGTCAAGTCACTGCTTAGCCCCACCGTCCGTAAAAGCGTCTACTGGATGTTGTTATTCAGCCTGTGAGCATCTGAGCCAAGCGTCTAAACCCTGCTTAACTAGACAGAGTACTATACCTAACCAGTACAGCGGAGGGGCTTGCCAGAAACCTGTAAAGCTAATGGATTCGCAAGAAAATTACATCACCTTCCAATCAATGCTGGTAACACAGGTGGCATTTACAAAAAGTAAAGAAATTGACATTCACACAGCCTACCGGCTGCCTGCCAAGACGCGCTCCAGCTCTGTGAAGGGAAGATCTTCTCCATTCCAAAGATTATATGTAAATGTCTGAATCTGAATCTTCTCATGTACTGTAGTTAGAGAAAATCCCAGTGACCATTCTGAAATACAGCATCAGTGGCTAGTTTGAAGATATTTAGGTCTATGTATTCCAAGGAAGTCCTTGTTCTGCAAAGGGCAAATAGAGTTTAGAACCCTTGGTTTCATTTCCTATTAAAAAAAATATAAGGGAGTTAACCATTTCACTTACACAGCCTTTGGACCATCACCCAAGAAACCCCTGGAAATGAGGGACGCACTCCAAGCAAGAAGCATCTGAGGACGCTAACCTGCAGCTACACGCACAGCTCGGCCCTGGGGACCTGCACAGTTAGCAGGTGGAATTAAAACTCTGATAAGTGACATGGACGGTTCGTGAGGGAGGGAATTGGTGTGTGGCCACGTCGGCTGCCTGAAGCCCCTTTCCTCCACACTTCCCAGCTTGTTGTTGAAACCAATCCACGCGGCATCATTTCGCCTTGAAAACTGCAGATATTCATGTGACAGGAAGAAAGCTTCCCGGAAACGCCTTCCTGAAACCTCCTGGAGAAGCAAGAGGTAAGCCTCGAAAGAACATACATACACACACGTACACACGTTGGCGTGGGTGTTAGACTGTGTCGTCATCAGACAGCTATGCCAAGCTGCGCGTTTCCCGGGCAGACACCTGGCGTGCTGCAGCACCGAAGTGGCTCCTCCCTACGGGCCAGCTGTGGAAACGTCCCGCTGCCCTGACCGAGGTATTGTCGGAGAACGATTGGGTCATTTGGGTCTTGAAGTAGCTGCGCTGTGACCGGGAACATTTTTTAAGTTTTTTTTTCCATATGGCATGTGCACTCACCAGAGAGGGATAGAGAGACAGTGAGGGCAGAAGTGACAGATCACCCCCCAGGAGGGATGGCCACACTGCAATCCCTTCTCTTTTTCTCCTGGGATTTTTGAGCTCACATGCACAGGTGCTGAGCGTTATTTTTAAGATGCCAGATCCGGGACTCAGACTGTGGTTTCCTATATGGGAGTCCAGCACCTTAACCGCCATGCCACCTGCTGGCCCCAACTATGAACATTTTATCTCATCTTTAAAAAAAAAAAAAGAAAGAAAGAAAGAAAGTCAGAAGCGCGAGCCGTATTCCGGAAGGGCCTCACAGGTAACGCCGTCCGCTTGTAGATGCTGGCGGCTCAGGTCGCTTGTTTTTGCCTGAGGACCACACACATGAACAGCAGGTTGAGCAATACTCTTACGAAGAACCTGGGAGGAGCCTGTGGAGAGCTTCCCAGTGAGTGGTTCAGAAAGGAAGGCTTTCGTGAAGGCCACCCAGAACATAATCAGTTATGAGCTCCTTTTAAAAAGCACTGTGAGTTTTTCCAGCCACCATAACGAAGTACCACAGTCTGAGTGGCTCAAATAGGAAATTCACTTCCCATGTTTTGGAGGCGAGAAGATCCAGTTTGGCAGGGACAGTGTCTGGGAGGCCTCTCTTCCTGGCTTATA
>NW_006159611.1:2892910-2898517 GCF_000334495.1 Tupaia belangeri chinensis | reverse complement strand
AGTGAATTAATTTAAGGGGGTAATAAAAATTCAGATGTTCTTCGAACCAAATTATGTTTAAAAACACCTGACTTGTTTAGTCATACAGCCGTAGGATAACAAATCCATGAATGCGGAAGTCCCCCTGTAAGATCACAAAGCCAGCCTACACTGTTCTGTGGCCCTTGAGAAGAAAGAGTTAACCTGTCATTAAACCGTTTGGTCAGTTGGGCTTTGCTGCTGATCTGAAAGTAAAAGCTCATAACACAAAGGAGCGAAGGCGAAGTACACAGAGCCTGAAACCCCTGGGTGAGACGTGGGCGACATGACATTTCCACTTCATTCCCAGCCTCGTGTCTCTGTTGAACTTAAGGCACTGAGTTTCTTCCACTATTACTTGAGGTGCTTTGCATTTCTGCAGAAGAAATTTGTTTTAAATTGCTTAAATTTCTGGAAAAACAAACTTTTAACTCTGTCATAAAAAACGCAAGACAGAAGCTTCGTATCATACTTTATTAGAAGTGTAGCAATAGCTGATATTTGTTAAATTAATATATTCTATTATTGTTGTTTATTGACACAATTGTATACTACCCTGATGATTCAAGAGAGCACAACACACTATCTACAATTGTTATTGATCTTGTAGATACTATGTCTGTGTGTGTTTGTGTGTGTGTGTGTGTATGTGAGTGTGTGAGGGGGTTTTATTTCTCACAATCAGGATGACTAGCGCAGTTTGAAGTACAGATGGGATGCTCGAAACACGGAACATAAAGCATCTATAACATCGAGTGTATGACTGAGCTAACATTTTTCTGCTTGTGATTGTGTCAACACAAAACAGATCAAAGACTAAAAGACAGAGTGATAATAGTTTTCATCAGCTATACTCACACAATTCGGCTGAAGGCACAGATGGGAAACATTCCAGTCGCAAAACGGTAACAGGCGGCATAAGAGGAGAAAGAACAATTAAGTTGAGCAATGAGCTATTTATGATTTCTGTTGTCTTGAATCTTGAATTTTCTTTACCACTGTGTGGAGGTGGTGATTTCTTGAATGAGTTCTGACCTGAATAACCTAATTGTTTTTCAACTTGATAAAAAGACTTTTTAAAGAGAAGTGTCATTTATTTAGTCTGTGAGTGAGAGAGACAGAGAGAGAAAAAGAGAGAAATACAGAAACGCAGCACTTCCAACAGGGTCTCAATGCCACAATCCACCCCCAGCTTCTGCCAACCCCAAATCATGAACAAGTGTGTGTCTGGTGTACTCAGGGAGGTCTCTGGGCCTGAACTAGGAAACTTTCCATGTGAGTGTGCCTAAATAGTGTTTTACCACTGTGCTGCCTTCCAGCCCAAGACACTTGTTTAAATAAACAAACAGGTAAATAAGGTATTGCTATCAATATAAGTGCTAGAAGGTCTTTTGTTATGTTTTCATTCATTCTAACATCTTTTGTTCACTCTTTGCGTACAATGGCCTTAAACCCATTATCTTACCCAAACGTCACAGTGAGCCAGAAGAATACAATGATGCACACCAAGAAGAGCCAGTTGTACCATACTCGATTTCAAGCTTCTTGAGGGTAGGAACCAATTTTAGTCTGCAGTCGGCATCTAGCATATCGTGTTACAAGTCACAGAAAGCAAAGGCCTCCTTGAAGAGATAAACAAATGAGCATGTGGCATTTTCACAATTTACCAATGTCCAGATAAACGTTATCCAACTTACACAGAAACCTACATGCCTTTGTATAGGTGGCCTGAGTAAGGGGCTCTCAGGTCTTGGGGGGCTAGCCCTTCCGAGTGGATTAACCTACTCATGGATTTAGGAAGTACCATGAGCCCCATCTTGCTCTCCGGCATACACTCTTGCTCTGTCTCACCCCGTCGTGTCCCCTGCCACGTCTCGACACACTGTGAAAGCCCTCGCCAGAGGTTGTCACTACGCTTTTGGACTTCACAGCCAAACAGATCTCTGTTTTCTACAAAATACCCAGCCCATGACATTCTGTTACAGCAACCGAAAATATGTTAAGCGGCTCATAACAAAATTGTTCTAGATGAAAGCTTTACTTTGTGATTCTGAAAGAACTCAGATGTTTTTCCTAGCCCTCAATCTATAGTATGGATAATGATAGATATGACAATCGTATGTGGATTATTTTAGTTTTTGATTATCTGGGCTCTTACCGAATGCTATAAAACTTCTCTTCCATGGTATTTGGGAGCATTAAAATCTTTCTATTTCTTCTCTTTCCTACAAAATGGACACACTGCGTCTCTCTGGCTTGTAACAGGGTCCTGGCTCTGAGGAACAGCTCTGGGGGTCATTAGAGAAGTGCACTTTGTCAGAAGAGTCATTTTAAATCGATCACCCACGACAGCTTCTGGCTCCCACATAAACTCTCTCACCGAAAGGATTATCAATCTCATGTCCACAGTGAGAAGCTACCATACCCAGTTAGGTAGGAAGGCAGAAACTGCCAGGGGGACAGGAAGGTAGCCCGCAGGGGGCTCCCCCAAACCGAAACAAGCCTGCGTCCTTACCACATGTCAGGTCCTTCTGGCTGCGGTGACTTAACGGGTGCCTTGCCTTGTGTCAGGCCCTCTGGCTTCTGAAACCTTTACTTACAAGCACTGAAGGGAGTCCTTGAACTCAGGTTTACAACAACCAGTGAAGAGCTGGTATGGGGGACGGAAACTACTTGTGGAGTGAACAATTTACTATGAACTCATTTATTGCATAATATGTTGGGGGAGCCACTCACATGCCAGAAAACATGCAACTCAGCCTTACCGTGTCAGCCTCCGTCCCTGTACGTAACAGCAATACTAGATTACGAGCAGGCGTCATGGCTGCTTACTCAGGGCATTGCCTCCCCACCATGGCACTTCCAGCTGTGCCTGGAAGCCACAGGACAAGAGCCCTGACTGGGGTCTTCCTTCAGCTCTTTCCTCCTCCTCATGCGGTGGCCACAGCATCCCTGGTTGTCTGTGTGAGTTTGTGTTCTGGAGTGAGGTCCTCCAAGATTCTCAGTTCTCAGTCTCTGTATCCTCCGGTCTTCGAAGTCCCTCTGTATGCCCTCCGTGTGTCTACTGGACGCAGCTCTTCCCTGGATCACACTGGTCACTCCTCTGGTTTGTTGTCACGGTGGCCTAACTCTGAGTAAGTCTTGTAAACATGAAGGACATGAAACCTTTGCAATGCCTTGAAACGTTCGTACACATTTTATCATAGCTTCAACTCCGAGAGAGAGAGTTATACACCTCTCCAAATTCAAGTGAGACAAAAATAACTGAAATGAAACACAAGGTCCCTTTACCCATGGATCCTTTGATCCAGTGGAAAGGTCTCTTCGTTCTTAACCTCTCAACACCACCGTCACCCTCCTGTAGCAGCTGAGGTCACAGAGACATCAGACCACTTGGGCACTGAGTGTTTTTGTCCTTGTGAACAATACAAACCGGCTTTCTGGTGACTTCAACTCATTTAGGCAAGGAATTCTCTTCAAGACTGTCGCCAAGTCCTGAGGATTTGTAAGTGTGTTCTTTTTCTCATGTTATTTATCTATGTTACTGCTTACTCATTTACCATACCACACTGTCACTTATTTCTGTCCTCCCCCAAGATGTGGAATGCACTTGAAGGCTCCGGAGATATACGTTCATATATCTGCATTCCCTTGCTTGGCTCAGTGGCCAGTACATTGTAGGTGTCAGTAATAAATGCTAATAAGAATATATGGATTAATTAAAAACATTACTTTTTGCAAAACAGAAAAAAGGGCCTGTTTTAAAGGGGTTTTGCAGTTTCACTGTTCCTTGCCTCTTGCAAATGGGATTATTAACAACCACAGAAGGAAGCGCAGACCGGTGTGCTGCCCGAATGACGGTGCTGATGAGCAGGGTGGAGACACTGTAGCTGGGCTTCGAATCCGTTCTAGAGTGAAGGTCGTAATCGTAGTTCGAACCTTCACCTCATCCCACGTTCAGTGAGCATGAAGACTAGGTAACCGAGCGTCCTGCCCTCGAGGAATTGGGCCAGGCAGCACTACCCTGGGCCCGTGCTGGCCAGTCCATGTTCACCGGGGCAAATGCCCAGCCGGAAGCCGTTAACTGTGGACGTAGGGCCTTTTCCCTGACGTGCACTGTAAACTGATCGATCCCGGCTCAGCCCCCTCAGAGCCGTACTTCCCAGGGGTGCCTGAGCCTCACGCAGTGCTGAGACACCTGCCGGCGTTAGCGGCTGCCCTCAGCACAGCGCCTTGCGGGTAGCAAGCAGCGAGCCAGGATGGCATTGCTTGCAGCTTGGGGTAAATATTTTCTGCAAATGTGAAATCTTGCTTCGTGTGGGAGGAGGGTATTTTAGAACAGTGACAACTGGATCGTGTTGGCTGGTACTCGCTTTGTTTTCACCTGGCAGGCGTAAACACACGAACAGATCCGTTCCTTCTGTCTCCACTCCTCTGACACAGTTGTAATATTCTAGAAAGCACTCAGTGCTGCGAGGAACATATCTTAGGGTAGAAATGTTACTTTACTTGCAATATATACATATACACACACATACATATATATTATATATATATATATATACACACACACACACACACACACATATATATACATATATATCACAATGGGAGGGTTGGCGGTCATGTGTCGCTGTTTGTGTTGGATGTGTTGGAAGCTTATCATGTCCTGGGCACCAGTGGGGGCATGTTATCACTCATGGTTCTGTCAACACACACACATGCACACACACGCCTGCAAAGGATCTCCAGCACCTTGGGATATCTTTTATGGACCCTTGGGATGATGCACTAAACGCATTTTACATAACCTTGACTGCCTCTAGATTCCGGATGGAATGTTCAGGTCTTACCACTTCTGAACTCACTCATGGCCATTAGTTAAACTTTGTACTCCATGTTGAAACAATTCCCCATCCTCTGTAAATACTGTGAGCAGCTGGAGACAAGTGAGGCGAGGCGGCATTCAAGTTGGGTTGTTTATTTGTATAGATGCTTACATCAGTAAATAAAATTCTAAGAAGTGTCCCCCGCCAAAAAAGAAAGGGCGAAAAGGAAAGTGAGGGGTGTGAACGCAGACAGTGGCAGAATGTCCCAGCAGGGGAGACTGGGCTCTGACTGTACCACCTGGCTGCCATTCCCACTCCGCGTGTCCCTGTGCACCTGTTTTCTCATCTGTGACAGAGATGGTGACTCGCCAGCTGTGGTGGCACCCTGAGAACGCTGCGCTCTGCGAGGCTGCTGTGGTATGGGAAGGTGTGAGCCAGCTCTCCCAGGTCTCCCCGGAGAGGCTGAGTGTGTGAGTGCCCGTGGTCATGGCTGCTGAGGCTGGGGTGGGTAATGATGAAAAGACACTGCTGAGGGCGACTCTCTGTTTTTCTTATGGAAGAAAGTTATTAAAAATATGATAAACATGGGAACCAGCAGTTAGCATAATGGCTATGTCGCTGGACTCCCACGTAGTCGACTGCGGTTCGTGTCCCGGACCCAGTGGCTTAAAACTCACACCGGGCGCGTGTGCGTGCGTACCCAAGATCCCGAGAGGAGAATGGAGGAGAAGGGATTGCGGCGTGACCATCCCCCCTGGGG